>NC_084981.1:14471573-14781573 GCF_963691925.1 Scomber scombrus | reverse complement strand
TTCTCCTGAATGTGGCGCAGCAGATTGAAACAAGTGTTTAATTTCCTTCTTCCCTGGAGAGTCAGCCCTCAAAGCCTCCCTCAAACACCTCCCTGTGTGTGTGTATGTGTGCCTCAGGTAGTGCAGTGTGGAGGCAGCATTCAAGAAAGGGTGAACACACAAGTAGGACTGCTTATTTTCTAATTTTCCCTATTCACAACTTCTCACTCTCCTGCCGTCTCCCTCTCTCAGAACTGTCTCCGGCCCTCTCCTGCTCTCTGTCTATCAGTCTGCAGCTGTAATGAGGAGTACCTACTTTTTAAGAGTCAGTGGTAGCTGCTCTCTGCGGCTCCCAGACAACTCACCTTCCTACTGGCTTCCCCTGAACTCAATCACAACCGCCCCAGCCAATCACAACCCTGGGGGAGGATACCACTGGGCCTCAGGACACTCCTCCTGCCCCTTATCCTCAACAAAACCCCTCCTCTAAAACAAGTTAACATGAGAGAGAGAGTGAGAGAAACAGAGAGAGAGAAAACTATGGCAAGTTTCTAAAGCTGCATTTTTTTCATTTCTCTATAGGCACAGTTCTTTGGCTAATAACACCCACAAATACTCAAAGCATTCATTGTCACCATCATACATTTTTAAACTTTCTATCATCTGACTTTTAGTCATCATTAGTGGTTCATCAATCTTCTTGCACAATCTAGCACTTTGCTCCACACAAAACAAATGATGTCTGCTCCCCACTCGAGCCTGCTCACTTCATTAGCTCAAAAATAGTCCTGTGGTGTCACCAGTGAGGAAACTCATTCACACACACACACACACACACACACACACACACACACACACACACACACACACACACACACACACACACACACACACACACACACACACACACACACACACACACACACACATACAAACTCATGCAAATGCAAGAATTTCATAGGTAGAAAGTGAATGAAGTTGGTGGGAAAGAGCTCCACAGGTCACTGAGAGTGTGTTGCGCAGCTACAGGTGGCTAGGTGGTTTCCCCGCGCAATGTGAGTTATGCTAATATGTATGTTGGCTGTGAATAGAGGCACGCTGCCCCTCTGTCTCTTTCTATCAGTGCCACTGACACAGTGAGGGCCTTCGCCTTGGCAGCAAATTCACAAGAAGGGTCACATTCAGATTCAAAAGGCTGTAGCATTGTGAGCAGGATGTGGGATCGGTGGCTCTCACGGAGGGTGTCCTTCCATCTTGCATTTGATCTCATCTACGCATTAATGCTTTTGCCTGTGTGTATGGGCTGCAAATGCGGGTTCATACAAATTAAAATGAAATGTTTGAAAGCTGACATTTTATCATTAAAGCAGTTTGTGTTGCTTGAATGTCAGAACCTAATCCGTATCATGCTGTGGCTGCATACCACTGACACCACGATCAAGTGAAAAGACATGTGATTGTGAGTTGTTATTGTTATCTGTATGTGTCAGTACAAACAAGAAGACTAGGAAAGCATGCGTGTGTGTGTTTTGTGAACAGTTGGAGGTGAACTTGGATCCGAATCACGGACAGTATTGTTCTTTGCCTGTAGCGCTGAAGATAAAATTCCACAAAACAGCAGTCTGTCCATAAAATCTAATTCAATAAGATGAAATAAAATAGATAAAAATGTGGTTTAATATCAAGCAACCAGGCGCATCAATAAAATCCCGAAGTCCACATTATCCAAGCACTCATATTGTTTTATGGTATCTTGACCACGCTTTTCAGCCAGAGGATTGTGAATAAGATTACTGCACCATCTAATCACCTTTTACGTAAGAATGGAGTTGAACATGTTTCAACCTTATCTTCCCAAGCTACAATTTAAATCCCTGTTGACTTTTTGGTGTGTGCAGATACTGTGGAATTTTTTTTTTCTGGGAATCAAACCACTGCCAGCAGCACAAATAAGCTCAGTCTTCTGTTGGAGCAGTTTTCATAACCTACGTTGTGGAAAGATGGGATGGCGGTGGGCTGAAGTCAACCCAAACATGCCGTCATTGTTACTGAAAGCATCGTTGAGTGGATTTAAAGCACTGGTTTGGTTTTGAGTTTACAGTCAAGGCTAATTAAACACATTTCCTCCATCACTCGACCCCCACTCTCATTTGTCTTGAAGTGTTATTCGAATCACAGATAGAAACTACTCTGTTAACCTTTGCTCCACAGCTAATCAATATCGCTCACAGCTAATAATCTGTGGACCTTACTCTCTCATAAAGGGGAGGTGAGATTGTCACACATGCACACCTTACTATCTCAGTGAAGTATCTTGTATGCACGTTAGTGCAGTGGTGACCTATTTTAAGACCGCTAGCGCTAGGCACAGTGCACTGCCTTCAAGTCGGTCACAAAAGTGTCTTTCATGGTAATCAATCAACAATGGTTGTCTCATCTTGTTCTCCTTCCCCTAACTGGCCCCTGTGGCCACCAGCCAATCAATTCCACTCTTTGCTTTCCAGCCCACCGATTGGATGAGGGCTATAAGATTAGCCCTGTCCAGCCTGTATTGTTGGGCCTAAAGGTTTAGCATGGTTTGAAAAGAGTGTCTCAGCAATTGTATGAGAGAGAGAGAGAGGAGAGAGAGAGAGAGAGAGAGAGAGAGAGAGAGAGAGAGAGAGAGAGAGAGAGAGAGAGAGAGAGGAGAGAGAGAGAGAGAGAGAGGAGAGAGAGAGAGAGAGAGAGAGAGAGAGAGAGAGAGAGAGAGAGAGAGAGAGAGAGAGAGAGAGAGAGAGACTCATGCCAAAGTCTGGTCCAAAACATCATTTCAGAGGTCCTGGTTGGGTTAGGTGTGAATTGAGGTTAGGTTAATATTAGTGTTAGACTGTCTACATTGAATGGAAGTCAATGCAATGTTCTAACAACAATAGCTGCACAAACCTGTGTGTGTGTCAGGGAGATTCTAAAGAAGACTTGAGGGTGCGGCTGAGGTGGCTAGCCGCCCAGATGTATCCTCCAAGCAGAGTTTGAATTCCAAACCACACAAGAACAAGAAGAAGATGGAGGAAGTGAGGTGAAAGACAATAGAGTCATCAAGATGTTACATATCCCTCTCTGTCTGAACGCGTACACAAACTCCAGGAAGTACACAAAATAGTCTTCTGTGTATACCTCCTTGTACAAGTATGAATTTGATGATTAGTACTAGAGTAATTAAAAGCTAAACAGTCACTTACATATTGCTCAGGTAGAGTATAGTACCTCTACTTAGTAAAAAAAAAAAAAAAACTCGATAAAATGATTCATTGCTCTGAGCAGAAACTAGACATTCAAAATTCTTTGCAAAGCAGACATGCATGTTATGTAACTACAGTATACCAAAAAGAACGTGTATCCATTGAGGAGGAGGCTGTAAATAGGCTTTATCCATGCAGTAACAGGTTTTTTCCAAGAGTAAACCCCCACCTCCTCACCACACACACACACACACACACATACACACACACCTCCCAGCCTCACAGAGCAACAATGGGGATTAGCTTGCAGGACTGTCAAAAACATGTGAAACACAGAGAGCAATGTCTCCCACAAATAGTTTTTCTCTCTCTTTCTCTTTAACACACACATTTACATGCACACACACACACACACACACACACACACACACACACACACACACACACACACACACACACACACACACACACACACACACACACACACACACACACACACACACACTTAGACTGTAACTTCAAACTGTGGTTAAGTCATAACCACTAAAGAAGCACATTACCACTGCAATAATGCCACAAGAGGAATTATTTGAGAATACCAATTAATCATAATTTTTTTAAGCTACAGAAGAAAAAACACATTTGTAACAAAAAAAGTGCAGTAAGCCAGATTCAATCTGAATATATTACTTGTTATAGCGTTCTATTAGATAAATAATTAATGCAGTATGAAGTAGTTTCCACTTAAACAGATAAAATTTGGTTTTCAAAATCAGTTGCTGTGTATAGTCTGTAAAATCTATGATGTGAAATTCTGCGAGGAATCCATGAGCAGTTAAAACTGGTTGGGTAATCTGACCTCCATCCCACCATTATTGGCAAACAATATCGGAAGGGTCAGTCAATCCACAGACCCCAAAGTATAAAGATCCTTAATCCCACACACAGACACACAAACAAACAAAATAAATCAGCAGAGCGCACTAGTTCTCCATCAATGCCACAGACTTGTACAGAACCTGGCAGCTTGAGTGCAGGAAATATCAGACTCATATGCAGTACCTCTGATTTCTGCCTCAGTTCAGCTTGTTCACTGAGCCCAAGGCCGGGAACGACTTCGTCAGGGGGGACTATCACATGTAGTTGCTGAAATGTGATGAAATTATGTTAGAAGACTTTAGCACCACACAGTCAAATAGTGCTAAACCCATAGATGCCTGTCACCCGGGCAGTGGTGAAGAGATTTGCTGACAACTGTTTGCTCTCACTCTGGCAGTCTTTGGCCCTCTTGCGCACAAATTCACTGCCTCTCAGCAAGTATTTGTCGCTTGATGTTTGCTCTTTTTTCATCTGTTTCCATCTCCATTGCTGTCTCTTTGTGGTTGTTCTTGTGCTAGCGTTGGATGGTTCTACTTTAGACGTCAGGGCTGACACATGGGGTCAGATGGTACATTCAGTCCCAATCTGAGAGATGATTTCTCCTCCCTCAACCCGCCATACACACAGACTCACTCACACCTCCCCTTCACTGTCAACTTAAAACCTTGCAACTGGCTTCAGCTTCTTCGTCTTTGTAAAAGCGCTGTGACCAGATCACCGTCATGAAACCCAATGTAAAAAGACAGAAAAGAGAAAGGAATGGTGGCAGGGTTTTTGTGTGTGTGTGTGTGTGTGTGTGTGTGTGTGTGTGTGTGTGTGTGTGTGTGTGTGTGTGTGTGTGTGTGTGTGTGTGTGTGTGTGTGTGTGTGTGTGTGTGTGTGTGTGTGTGTGTGTGTGGCCAACGTCTAGTCACCTTCCAGTAAAGCCTTATGTGTGATGGGAGACTTCCTTCGACATGTCCACAAACGTACACACAAGCAGCAGCGTACCTCTAACAGACTGTTTTTGTAACAGAGCCAGAGATGATAGCTCTCGTCAGCATTTTGGGTAATACTTGCTACCACAGTGCTAAAATTCACACAATTGGTACATGTGTGTAGCACTTGCATATCCAGTTCAATATCACTACATGGTTTTTTTTTTTTTTCAGCAGACATATGTAAGTGTCAGCTAATTTCAAGCAGTGCGCAATATGTTGAATATTTGATCCTCAAATCAGATATCGATCACCAAGGTGAACATGACTGTATGTATACACCATTTTACAGCCTGGTCAGTAAGTTTGTTGAAGTAAGAGATAGGTATAAAGGGTCAAAAGAACTATGTCCAATAGAGAAAATAAAATTTCACAGACCTCTTGTTGTAGCACATTTGGTTGACTTCACTCATCAAAAAACAGAACCTCTTATTGACTAATTCTTCTGGCTTCATTTAATTTCATTACAAGCTGGACACAGTTGAGAGTAACATTTCCCTCTGTGATGCTTTTACCACTCAGTCTGTATATTTTTAAGAAAATGGGATGGGATCAGTTCAAAGTCGAGATTTGATTCGTTTTGAAGATTCAACAGAGATTTAGCAAGAGCCAGGCAGTGAAACCTCACAGCAATGGATTGATTTTCTTCTTTTGGTGGGGGGGGTTGCGCTGAAGTTCAATGTTCTAAGCAACCACAGGTCAGGCAGAGCCCTGGCATTTCCAGCTACATTCACATAATTGGATATGTAGAATAAATAAATGTGGGGCATTTTGAACCGTTGATGTATTTAAATAGAGGATGTTGACTGTTTTGAAGCCTACCAGGTCCCTGCTTAACCCCATCCATTAGCCTTACAACATGTATTTAAGCTACTGTATAGCTGAGTGTTTTAGCACAGCTCTCAGAGTGAGCCTTTGGTGCAGCTCCAAGTGTTACTGTTCGTAATGTGAACCCAAGAACAAGTTGTGTGTTAAAGCTGTTGCTGCAACATCTGCTGTGATTTATGAGCTGCAGACTTCATTGTTAAAGACTTTCCTGTCACTTGATCTGTTTGGTGTTTGTGTGTTTGTGTGTGTTTATCGATCCATCTGCATGTGTTTCAACATGTAATCCCGAATATGTCACTGCGGACAGCGAAAACCCATTTTTCCTCTTCACGCTATCTCTTCATCTTTTTGTTTATGGGCATGTGTGTGTGTCTACATGCCCTGTCTGCTCATCTTTGTAATGGCCGGGGTCATCAGTTAAGGATCACACCTCACCTCTGTTGAGAAACAGAGAGATAGGAGTCTCAACAAACAGCGGAGGGTTTTCCCATATCTGAGTGAAAGATCAGACGATAACATTTTTGGCTGATGGGAGAAAATGTCTTGAGATTTATGTCACCCTTCACAAGTCATTATTCAAAAACTGTTAGAAAGGTCTCCCACTCACAAGCCTACTGAAGCCAAACTTGAGTCTATCACAGCTACATACTGTATAATGGATGCACTAACTATCCGAAGATTTATTATTGTCTCACCATCACCTATAAGTTATACCACAATGAGAATGTTCATTAATGTTCTTACAGGACAGGTTCACAATATTACAAGTCTGTTTTAAAACAACAGCCAGGTGCCTAAATGAACACTGGAACACGGTTTTCTTGCTTCAGTCATTCCTCTTGCCTATTACTAATCATTAAAACATCAATGTAGTTCATGGTTGAAAACAACTGAAGCCCCATATAAGCTTCTGATAAACTTTGGAATTAATTTTTACAAAAAATTAGGAGTTTGGATTTTGTCCCTTATCCATTCTTTTGAAAGCATTTTCACCGTTTAAAGGATCTTTAAATGGTCAGTATTAACAGGAATGATTAAAGCAAGATCAACCTGTTCCAGTGTTCTTAATGGCAAATGACTGTTGTTTCAAGACAGACGTGAAAAACTGTTAACCTGTCCTTTAAATGACGAGAACTGACAAACACCATCTAAATGCATATGATCTAACAAAGGTGATGAATAAAAATGACTTTCATGTGGTTTTCCAAAGTTGACTTCAGCATCACTTAAACAAAAACCTAATGTAATTGAAGCCTGTGATAGCATCATCTTAGAAATTGTGTGATACACTATCCAGGCCAGTGACATAGTCTAACTACATACTTCTACATTCCTCCTACACTATTTTATGAGAAGTTTATTATTTGAATAGTAAGTCCTCTGCTGAGCAGCCCTCACAAGGTTATTTTCACAGCCTTCCACATTTATCAACATGAGAAATTCTGACACAAAGTTGAAAACATGAGTAAGCGCTCTTTTTATGGTGCTATCGCAATAAAAATTCTGGATGTTTTCCAGTGATCAACTTTATGGACATTGTGACAGCACTCAGGGTTATTGTAGTACAAGATTAAAGTTAAGTGCATTTGGAAGGAAAATACATGTCAAGTTTCCAACTAATTTCAGCAATTGCAGTTGTATCTCTTGATGGCAGACAAAACTAAGTGTATTTGTTTATCTTAAATGTTTAAATGTTTCTCTCTTTCTCTTTCTCTCTCTCTCTCTCTCTCTCTCTTTCTCTCTCTCTCTCTCTCTCTCTCTCTCTCTTTCTCTCTCTCTGTCTCTCTCTCTCTCTCTCTCTCTTGCATCTGTTGTATGAACAATTAATAAATGTTTCAGTGCATGGTATAGTAGTTATAACTATATAAATCAGTTATATATTTAAATACATTTATAAACAATTTTAAATGTAGCTGCAGATTTTTACTGTTTTTATTATAACAAATGTCATCAAAGGTTTTGGTAAATGTTTAATATTACAGAGATCAAATGTGTGAATACAAGAAATATTGTGCACAATAACCAAAATCGTGCATATGCTGACAGATGAAGACAGATGCAAAGCATTGCTGAAAATGCAGGAATCTGAAATTAATTTTGCTTGAAATACCTGAAAACTCAAATACATTGCACTACACTGCTGAAAACCCTGGAAGCTGAAACATGTTTAGAGGGAAGCTAAACTGTAATATTGTCAAAGTTTTTAACTTTTATTGTAATAAATTGTTGAAAAGCTCAGTATATTAAGAATAAAAGGTAGAAAATGTTAACATGTGAATGGTTTCTATAGCTTAAAGTAAACAAAAATAGTCATTGGCCAAAAAAACATACTGAAGAATACATTGCAAAATGCTGCTGAAAATGCAGAAATCTGAAATGAGTTATTCATTTTGAAATTCCAGCATTGTCTGTGCAACCCCCCATAGTTATAGTTATAAAAAAAAAAAAAAAATCAGCCTTATCCTGAGTTTTCAGTTAAGATACAGTTACTGTCCTGGGCCTTTATTTTGAAAATCAGAAATGACACCCAGTGTGTGTGGAGGTGGAGACTCAATGAACCAGCTTCGCACATAAATCTTAATCAGTTTAGAATAAATTCAGTAATTACAAGTAAATAGCATATATAATAGTAAATTAAAGTTTGTAGCGTAATGTAATGTCTTTGTTTCCATAGAATAGGCTGAAAAAAAGTAGGCATCTCACAATTTCAGAGCTGTTACTATGAAACTAATACATTTAGTGTGGGCCATTTTGAAAATGAGACTGGGTTGAATAGACATATATTATATTTCCAAGAATATGTGGCTGAGTACATTTAATATATATTTAATATTCTTAATATATTAAAGAATATAGAAAAACAATAATGTAATGGGAATTTAGCTCCAGTTGAGATCGACACAGACTCTGGTCTATGAACTGCATGGAAACAGAATAAATGGCATTAAACGATCAGTCCAGGCTTACATCTTTTTGACTGACACACTACACCATTTATATCTATTGAACAGCCCTGGCAAAACTGACACTAGAGTGATACCTAGAGCATTATAGTCTGAAGCACACGGCCACTGACCAAGCTGCCTTATTTGACAAGTCGGGAATTAGAACTTGTTGAATGGGATCAACCCATCACAAATGCTTGTTCCTACATAGCAACTACTTTATATTGAAGTTGTTCTTGACCAAAGCACATAAATGAAGCTATTATTGGCCAGAGCATAGTGAATTGTGCATAAATGGAAGAATGTGACATGTTGCATAAGACCATGTGTCCTGAACAAACCCTGCCCAGATAAATGAAGGTAAGAACAAACTAGTTAATTGTTAAATACAATGGTGCTTTTCACTAATCCAGCAGGCAGGCAGGCAGGCTACTGTACTGTGTTAATGGAACAGCAGTCTCACATTGGCAGCAAGACCACTGTTCCAAACCACTTCATCGGTCCACTTCCAGTCTGGTTACCATACACCTATGCTAGTTTTGGACAACACAAACTTTGGAATAAGAAAAGCATAATTCTCTCCTCTCGCTCACTTTCTCTATGTCTCTCTGTCTTTCTGTTTCATGCACATTACCCCACACATACCAATTTGCACAGATGAAAAATGTCAAGGGCAGACCACCTGGCTATTCCATGCCTGGTCAGAGGAAAATCTTCCCGTCTTCATCAATGAGGCGCAGTGTGCAGAGCGGTGTTCTGTCCCACTCACATATCACAGCCATTAGACAGGCATGTGTTGGGCTGGCTCCAGGGCAGTGCCTGCTGCTCTGCTCACTGAAGTCCCATTCAATGTAATCTATGCCAATCCAACCAATTTCACAGGTGCAAAAATGTGTAACAAGGAGAACTTGAAACATTATTGCACTGTTCAGATGATCCGTGGGTGAATTCAGCAGCGTAAAAAGGTGTTGTACAAGCTTGAGAGCTGCTGTGTCGAGTATGAAAAAGCAATGAAGCACATCAGAGGTTTTAAAAATTTCCCCCAACATCCTGACACCCAGCCTCATTCAAATATACTTCTGTCTGCTTAAAACAGTTTATTAAACTGTATATTAAAAGAAAAGAAAAATACATTTCTACACTTTAAAACTTAATTGGTGAATCACAATTATATATATATATATATATATATTTTTGTCATTGTGATCCCCTTGAATTTCAGGAAATGTCACAGTTTTATCCAGTTCTGTCAGCCAGTGAGCATATGCATTGGACAACCTTATGTAATGTAACAAAGTGCCAATTAAGAATAATACTTTTTTAGCCAAAGAGTTGCTTATTTTAAAATAACCAAAATCTTTCTCTAACCATAACCAAAATATTGTTGCCAAAACTTTAAGCGTAATTTAAAGGTTTAAGTTTTATATAGAGTTGCCGAAACTTAAACATGTTGCATAGGATCTTTAAACTTAAATATAAACCAAACTAATATTTTTCTGTGCAAAATAAGCATTAGTATTTTCATGAGTCAAATGCATTGAATTTGTGTTATTGTCACACAATTCAATGTGTAGTGGAGAAACTTGTCTTTAAATTGTGTTACTATATGTAATGGAAGACATATAAAAGGACTGGTGGCATCTTGATAAGTTAATGATTGATGGTCTGTTTATTTCATTTCTTGGCCTGAAGTTGAGGAATTATTGCTGAAAACTATTTTCGTAGTTTTGTTATTTCCTGTGTTGGTGATTTTATAGAGTATTGTGTTTCTGACTCATGCTGCCCTCTGTGTCTGAGGCATGATGAACTTTTTTATGTGGGCACACACACACAGAAACAGTAACATTTTCCTTTCCTCCACTCATTTTGGTTTACACAGTGAATGACCTTAATAAGACGTGAACACAAAAAATAACCTCTTAAAAATAATGGAAACAATTTTGCTTGGCAAGAAAGCGTGTGCGCAAGCATGAAAATGTTTCAGTGTGCTTGTACTGCATGCATGTAAACTGTATGAGCACATGCAGGCATGTTTTTTCTTAAATAACATGACCAAACATGATGCTTTCTCACACCACATTCAGGACACTGAGTCTGCAGTCATGAGAGTCGCCACGTGTCCGGAAAGGTTGTGTGTGAGCCAGTGGTCCTGGTTGTAAACAGATCTGTCTCAGTAAGGTGAGAAAACAACCTGAGTAGCTGTGGTCCCTCTGCAGTAGAAACAGACTCCTCTAAGCTCCAAAGATCATACAATATAAGCTGTTTTTGGATGGAATCACAATATAGCCTCTATTGTGGTATTGCTGGCATTTCCCAGACAAAAGTTTAAGAATTTCTTTCCCTCTCGTTCTCTCTGCGTCGTGTCATATAAGATTAGCAGGCTAAACTATGTACTTACTGTAATTAATCTGAAGCCATCCAGATGGGGAATGGTTTCAGTTTCATCTTCTAGATGAGACTACAAGAAAGAGCTATTAGTTGTTGTTTCCTCTAGGGCTTTTTTCCCTTTTCTCTTTTTTTTTTGGTGACAGCACAAGTGTCTTATGACAGCAGATTTGAGGTCAAGACAGCTATTCTCCTCCCTCCATCTATTCATGTCGATCCTGGATGCTAACACTGTCCCTCTGCCTTTTTTCTGTTGGTAGGTGCGAAAGAGCTTTCTTGATATATCTCTCTAACGCCATCCCCCTGTGATTATGTGATTTATTTCTTGGGTCACTGTTATGATTAGAGTTGCAGTCTGGTTACACTTAGAGTTACAATTGCCCTGAAACAGGCTCCTCCCTTCCTGTACCTGACTGCTGTCATACTGCATGTGTACAGTAGCTATTTTATAGCACTAATTGTTTCCATTGGATACTGGACATTATATATTAGCCATGGTACTGCAGAGCTATGAGCATACAGTAACTACTTTGTCTAAACATCTGCACTGTCTTTACTATATTTCATATCCTGAGAACCAAAAATAGATTTAGGGTAAAAGTTCCACCTGGAAATGAATTGTAAATTAATTTAAATATGGGCTCAGTCATTTTTTCTTGCTTGTTTCACAGTTGCACAAACTCAGTCAGATGATCTGATTCTGACAACTGTCTAGAACACCTCATCAATGGAGATTGATTATTGCTGGTGGAAACAAAGCATTCACCTCTATAAAAACTTGTACTTTCACTGCAGACCCTTAAAGTGGAATCTTGGCAGAGTGTGAACCCCTGCACAGCTACAGAACCAAATGCAATAACCTCTTGTCATTTTCTGCAAGATCTCAGACCAATTTATTAGAGTCTCTGTATGTGCTTGTGCCTCCAGAAGAAATGCTCTCACAATTGGCTCCAGCAGTTGACCCATCCTACATTTCTCATGCATCATCCCCATTTCTTCTGTCCATCAAATGCAAACCAGCTCTTCTAACACATGGACACTGAAACTTTGCTGCCAAAATCACTGTAGAACAAATGTGTCTCCTCCTCACTATGTTTCCCTTCCTTGCTCCCACTGTGGTCTCACCTCGCTTTCCCTTTCTTTACTCCCTGAAAATGTCAAATAGATTTCTGCCTGTGGCTGACAAGTGCGCTTAGTTAGGAGGTGATGGGACATTTGGAGGACAGTTAGAGCTCAGATTCCTTTGAGTCAGAGAACAGGAGAAGGTGTAATTTCCTGAGTCTAAGACCCAGCTGGGCTCTAAAAATAATTTGGGCTCGCTCTTACAGTTTGGAAAAAGGACTGGTTGATTAAAGGTACGCAAGCCAAGAAATTCTCTGATCTGGTCCGGGGCCACCCTGTGGAGCTCGGTGGGTAGATCATGGCTCCAGCACAGGACAGGTGGAAGGATTGTCAAAACAGAGCTGCCTCAGAAAAATCCAACCTAGAGGGATTTGGATAAAAAAATAGAAATACATTTCTGTTCAGTTTTGAGGACTGAGGGAGGGACAGGAGAAAGTATGACATGTGTAATTAGATATAGCAAGGTAGGGGAATTGATGATCATACACATACGCTCCGTCTCTACTGTAATTAGCAGCATCTCTGCATTCGGCCCTTCCTGTCTGAATGTGGAAAGCACAAAGCACTTCAAAGCAGCAGAAGACTGGCAAAGACAGCAAGATGACAGAGGAGATAGAGTGGAAGAGGCAGCACATGAAGACCAACAGCGGAAGAAGAACATCTCTGTAAATTGCACTCCAGACAGAGAGAGAGGGAAAGAAAGAAAGACAGCCAGGAAAGAAGAGTGGAGAGAAAATTATAGTTATTATCTTCTTTCATTCTCTACCATCATGTTTCTTTATGTAAGAATTTACGTTTGTTGTTGGTAGATCATTCTTGCATCTATAGAGACTTTTCTGACTCACATAGAAATGAACTTAAAGTTCATGTGCATGTCCGTCTTTTTGTCCGCCTCTGTATCTGTGATTCGCACACTTCAGCTCCTCTGATTAAACTTGAATAAAGTAGCCAACAGTTCTGGGAAGAAGTGGGCAAAGCTCTTTTCTGTGTGGCTGTTTCCAAGAGGCTGTGATAATATAAAACCCTGTGTGTATAAGACTGTATGATTGTTTATGTGTCGGTGTGAGTGTTTTCATTTGTGCTCACAAGCTTGTGTGTGTGTGTGTTAAATGAGGCCTGGCGTTCACCTTCCCACAGAGAGTGTTCATTGTTTCATTATGTAAAGGAGTTATTAAAACCATGCAAGCTGTCAGGAGATGCTGCTTTTTTACTTGTCATGGTTAGTTCCCACTTCTGTTACGTGGGCAAAACTTTACCTGTTGTTTTCTCTTTTTCTGACAGTTTTGATTAGAACTTCCTCAGGGCAGATTAGTGGCTCTCCATGCAGGTGTAAAAGAGAACAAACGTTTAATATTACGAGCACAGCACACTTCTACCAGCCCCAGGTTTCTTTCAGAATATGCTTGATACCATGCTTGATAACATACTGTATATGTGCTGTGTCAAACAAAGTATTCAGTATCTTTGGCTCACATTCTCTGGGTTTTCCCTGAGAAGTGAGGCACTGTTTCCCTTTATTAGTCCAAAATGTATGTTTTGATTAAATCATTAAAACATTAACTGTGGCTCTGAAATAAAAGATGGCAGTTTATTAAAAACAGGCGAAAACAATCCTGCTGGATATATTAAGTTCCTTCTGCATTTGTGCCGAGATGATAGAATAATACAAGACCTTCTGTTCTTTCCGTTATTAGTCTCAAATTCTGCTCTTTTTATAATGTTTTTCATTTCCCAAACGCTGATGCATGGAAAAAGAATTACAGATATTGTGTATCAGATAATCAATCACTGATTAAGTTTCTCTTTATCTGAAGGATTTATTTCACAAACAACCAAACCACACAGCTCTAAATATTAGTTTTGCTCTGAGGAAAAGGGATAAACTTGCATTATTGTCTCCTTTTGTCCTCTTTTTCCAAACATTTGTCAATTTGTATCTTTGGATGCCCACTAGAGGGGGCAGTGGACACAGTTGATCTTTGGCCTCAGGCTGACCTGTCCTGGACCTACCCTATTGTTACAATGCCAACTCCATAGCTTCTTTCTTACTTAAACCTGCGGGTATTTTAGTATCACTTGTATTGCTTGTAAGCAGCTCCAAGTCATACCTGCTACCACTAAATGTTGAGGACGTGAATGCTGTTGATGAAGAATTGGATGACAGGCTGCAGCATCGGCCCTCAGGACTCCACCATCTGCTCTGCCATCTGAAGGCAGGAAACTGGCTGGCTTCATCTTACTTTCTACTATAGACTCCACCAGCCTGTTCTGTACTTGAGTCACAGCAAGAAATAAGCTTCCCAACTGCCTGAAATTCTGCTCTCAACATGAGCCAGAACAAGACACAGTTGGCACAAGGCCTGAACCCTACTTTCACTTATGATTACAGTAATTTTCATATGGTAAGAGTGAACGTAGTGTTACTGATTTAATGCAGGGGACTTGCATTAGTGTCTCTCCCTGTGGAAACTTTTACTTTACTTACTCGCTATTATCAGGCTAATTTTTTTGAAAGTACTGTGACAGTAATACAAAACCACCTGTGTTTTGTGTTGCATGAACGCCACAGTTCAGGCTGCTCTCAGTCCTGTTTCCGAAAGAGCCTGGTTCCACCTTAAAAAAAAAACAAACAGCCAGATAACTGGCAGGCTGCTTTGCTGGATGTTTGATGGAATAAGTGCATTTTAATCTGTGCAGAGACTTGGCTGCGAAAAGCAGATCTACAGCCAAACTACACATCATAACTTTGAGGGGGGATTTTTTTAAATTTTTTATGTCTGTCTTTTTCTTTTCTCCCCCCCTGACAGGCTCATTTTTCTTCTCCCAGTAGGAAGGCTGCTGGTGGTGGTATCATTACACTCCACTACATTACAGAGCACTCTATCATGGGCGCTCAATCCAACAACTTTTATGCCCGTTGCTGTAGTATCACCTGTCACCAGTAAAGCCCTGTCAGTATCACTGACAGGCCTAAAAGCTCATAAATTCTGTATATTTAACCAGTCAACCTTTTGTGTCAAGTGTCTCACTGTGTGCTGTGTGGGCTGCCAATATTTGTAGAGCAGCATACGGGGACAGGAGCTCCATGTGCACCAAAATGCTTAAAAGGCAGTACTGTCATCAGTTTGAGCTGAGAACTCTTTTATTTCAATACTGGTGTCCTCTGCTCACCCCTGCATTCATTCAAGGATAGAGTGGACACAGGAGCCTCAATACTCTTAAAATCATCTATTATGTTAGAAGAACAGAGTTTTCTCTCTGTGCCTCCCTCACCCCATTCCCCTATCTCTCTTTCCTGGCAGTGAAGACTAATGCAGCGTCATCTGCCTCCTGGCAGGACCTTCTCTCTTCATTATTGGAGTAAGTCATTTTTTCACTGCATTGTGAGTGGAGCTGTGTGTGTGTATGTGTTTAATTTACTCACTTCCTCATCATAATCAATATTACTGAGCATATTCTGGATTTAATACCAGCAGGCAGAAAATCATACTGCATATGCAGCATTCTTGGAAACTCAGTTTTAGCTCTTTTGAAATTATTCATATCTGCTTTGAATCTGTTAAGGCACTGTGAAAAAAAAGTCATATTTATACAGTAACAGTGTAATGAGCTCTATTTTGTTGGCCTATGTTTCACAAACCTTTCTCGAAATGCACTCTCACTTTTGTGTCATGAAACCAAAACAAACAGCAGAGAAATTCCAAATGGTCCAACCTGATTAATTTGAATACAACAGCTTCTTGGGATGGCTCAGCTTTGTACATAAGGAGGAGATTCAGTCAGGCAGGAAGCAGTGAGTTCAGCCTAAATGTCAATCATCACTAGCATAAGAATCCCATAACCAGAGCATAAAATCACATCATTGCATTATAGCCATTAATATGGCTTTTTGTGAGCCCATGGCCGCTGTTTAATAATCATTCACAGTGGCTTTGATAGTTTGCTCTGAGCGATGTTGGTGTTGCATTTGATCAAACAGCGCTGCACCAGAAAAGACAGAACTGACACAAAGATTTACATCAGTTCTTGTCTCAAATCAAACAATGTTGAAAATAGTAATAGACAACAAGACAGAAAAACTGTACTTGTAAAGCTGCATAGCAGCACAGGAGTGCATGTTTTTCTTTTTCTGAAAAGCGAACTCATAGATTATTCATGAATGTATTTCCACCGCAATAGGAACTTATTTTAAGGAAAAATCCCCTCATGCCTTAGTAATAAGTTTTATTTTTGGGAATTTTTTTCTTTTACAAGACATAGTAGCAACCGCGTAGGTGAGAGAAACCATGGTAACCAACCAGACATATACGTCTGTAAGTGTGCTCGGAGTTCCACTAGCTCAGTGGGAAGCTATGTGAGTCTCAATGCACCAGCAGACTGGGATGTTTTTTCTCTGCTATAAAAGCCCTTCCACATGTGTCCATCTCCAACCTGCAGGAGCTAAGAGACCTGTCAACTATTTTACAGGGCTGTTTTTTTCTGCACAGAAAGTCAGAGGAGAAAATAAAAATTTGATGATCTCTGCAGCAATAGCAAGGTCAGAATTTATTTGGAACCTAAAATGAGAACCAAGCCTGTAGGATTCTGGTTTTTACTGCATTGTGAGCCTGTTTAGAAATCTAGCTTCATGATATTACAAAGCTTAAAGATTAAAGCTTAACAAACATAACTGCACTGAACTAAATTACGATGAACCAAGACTGACATGCTATAACTGTATATGCTCTCTGTGTGTCTCTTTAAACACAGATGAATGTGTCTTTATATGGCAGTGTACCACTGTGCATGTGAATCATCTAGGCAGGAATCTGTTTGCTTATCTCGTCCCTCTCACCTGCTTCCCTCTGGCACTGAAGGACCATAGTTGTCGCCACAGCATACACTGAAAATGTTATTTAGTAACAGTGAAAAGCCTGTGAATAGGTGGCATTTAAAAGTGGGAACAAGATTTAGTGTTTGTGTCAGCCTGTATCAAAATATAGAGTCATAACCATAGCATGTCATTTGTCATTATTATAGGGAGAATGTCAAGCTTATGAATGATGCCTTTATGGTGCAGTGGGGAACAAATGCTATACTTCTACGCTTGTAACTGAGGTCATTTCTTGACAAAACCATTGAAATCAGTGTCATGTTTACTCTTTGTCTATTTTATTTGCTCCTACAACATTAGCGTAATGTCAATCCCCCCTGGAGCCGCAGACTACCTCAAACTAGCTGTCGTGTGTTATTCCTTGCCGTTATATTAACATTATTTTCACTCACAGGGATGCGCACAAATACTTTTTTTAATCTCTGTCTTTCTATATTTCTGTTTTTAATCTTTTTTTTCTCCTCCCCCCTTTTCTTCTCCCTTTGCTACCTCTGTCTCTGATTGCGCAGATGAGCTAAATCCTGCTGATGTCTCTCCTTTGAGCTGAGCTGTATTAGAGGAAGAGGTGTCACTCTGCCATTCCAGCTGTCCCATTCAATTGCATTCATATCGTTAGCCTCGCTTGGATTATTGCGTATATCTATACAGCTGGATTAATATACAGTTGAGCTGTTGTATCTTTCAAGCCTGAGTCCATTTTGCTCTTTTCAGCAGGTATGAGCGGAAATCATCATTTGTGCAGTGTGACAACTTGGACGTTTTTCATCAGTTCTGATTGTGTTTTGGCCTGACAGATAACATACAGAACATCTTACTTTTTAGTTTCCTTGTGTTAATCCTTGCTAAGAACAAACAACCACTCAAATGTTCACTGTCTCACTTTTATGTAACTCCTAAACACAGGTCTTCCTCCTCTCTGCCCTTTCTCTTTCATCAGCTCCTCTTTCCAACAATTTGCAGCTGGTGATGCGGTTCCTTGGTTAGTGTGAGTAGATTATTTTATTTCTTCTTCCAAGTGATGAAGCTACTTTGACAGTGACTTGTGAAAAGTGGATCAAAATCCTATTTAGCTAGCCAGCGTTGATGTCAGATACAAGAACATCCGCTGGCACTGAAAACAAAAAGTCTTAAGCCAAGACTTGATAGCCAGCAGGAGGGACAGATCAACATTCCCACAGGGCCAGCCGAGGGACTCATCCAACTGTTGAAAGGCCACACAGACACCAAATAATCCAGCCTGTACTTATGAAAGCTGGAGGATGTGAGGCAGACGGTTCATAGTGCAGACCGACTGAAGAAGACGACTTCTGGAGTTTTATTTGGTTCGACTTTGGTCTTCAAAATGTTGGGAGGCATTTGAGGAGATGTTTATTTACTTTTTAGGATTCCAAGTTAATATATTTTTTTGGTTTGAAATTTCTCATTTCCTGTCATGTTGGAGGAAAACAAGATCTATTTCAATGTGCTCCTCTGACAGTGTCTGTGTATTTGTGTGCGAGAGAAATTCACAACTTGTGGTTAAGTCAAAAGGAGAAGGGTGTTTGCCATGGCGCAAAGCCCAGAGGACTTGCAGATAGAGAAAATGGTGAACACAAATCGCATGCATCTCTCCTTGTACAGGAAGCATGTGCATGTAAAAGCAGAAGCCGTTGACACTGTGAGACATATACAAGCAAGCGCTACATAAACAAATCCAATCCAGTGCTTAGATGTCACCAAATGAGAATAATTTAGACTGTCTGTTTGAAGAATGCAAACCTCCCAGGAAATACAATCTGCCCTAAACGTTTTGATATTTGATTGCCAAGACGAGGGACAGGTCAGCATTCCAGGACAGCACAGTCACCCACATATACAGAAAGGCTCGATTTAAGACTTCTCAATGACAACCAGACACACAAACAAACACAGACTCATGTTACTGTGCTTATAAGGACAGTAAAGTGCATTCAATTTGAATACTAGTATTTTGGATCTGTTGTTCGATATGGTCACAAACAACTTGAACAAAACTGATATTGACATTGAATAGGAAACAATAGACTCACATGTTTACGGGCTCATATGGATTTATTTTAGCATTTCCTGCACACCAAAAAAGCAAAGTAAAAAGCCAGAGTCCTCAAATATGTAAATGGATCTAAACGTGGCTTTCTAACAAAAGCAAAAAGGGATTAAAATAGTTATGAAAAGTACCTTGGAAGTTATTATTTTTGTCCATGTTCACTTAAATAACTAAAGGTGGCTGCAGGAAAGTAAAAGAAAAAATGTTTTATGAAGTGTTAGAACTGGCAAAGTGAACAATCTGTCACTACACAGGTGATGAATTGATCAACATGATAAGTCAAAACCACATTAACCAAGAAACCATGAGAAAGCGCTTAATACTACCTTAACATTGCGAATCTAAGGACATAAGAGCAAAGAAACCACAGTAATAATTTAAATATTTTTTTTTTCTTTTCATTGCTGGGTCAGTATCACAATCTTCAACATTTCACAGCACAAGCTTCAAATAAAAACTGGCAGTTTTGGAGTGAAGCGGAAACCAAGAATGTTTTGCTGAAATAAATATTTCATGAAGTATGAAATGTGAAAAGGGCGATATTAGCTTGCGGTATGTGTGTGTACAGTGCTATGTGTTATTATGATAATTTAAGGCAGCAGCAAAGTTATTATTTTCTGCTGAAGTGCAGATTCAGATACACTGGAAGACCAGAATGTGATGTAAAATGAAGGCATCTTCTTTCATTACATTCTCAATATGAATAGGAATGCATATGTTCAGCCATGATGGAAATTTGAATGTAACAACCTTATAATCTTCAGCTTGCTTACATCCGCTTCTAGCCCAAAAGACAATCCGCCCAAAACCAAGAAGACCCAATGTCTTTTCTATCTCAGTTAACATATAACTAAATATGTAAATCTGGTCACAAGATTGACACATATATTTATTTCTATTACATTACAACGCTAGATACACACGTTTGTCTTTATATCCTTGTGAGAACACTAACTGACATAATGCATTCCTTAGCCCCACCTTAGCCATCCCCTAACCACAACTAAATTCTTAAACCCAAACTTTACCCTGAACTGAACCTAAACCAAATTCTAACCTTAACCTCAAAACCAATTCTTATCCATCAAATTGCCCTTTGAAGTTTTGAGGACCAGCCAAAACGTCCTCATAACACAAAAATGTCCTCACAACGCTGGCTTTCAACTCTCAAACATAGAAAGACACATACACACATTAACTAGTTAAAACATCTCAGTCACTTAACACCATTTAAGAATGTAATTTAAAACCTACATAAATGTTTGAAATGTCTAATACAATTAAGATCAACAAAACTTTCATTAAATAATTATTAAAATTGTGCAAATCCACATAGGTAGGATGTTGCAGTGAATGAATGAATGAAGTGTGTAACTGATAAAGGACACGCTGTTTGTTTCCTGCAGTCACGATTGGTTTCGATCTTTCCTCAACTTTAATCAAATTGTTCTTTTAGCCATGACACAAAAGCTTCCCTCACGTTAGCCAAGTTGTTTTTGTGCCTAAACTAAACCCAACCTTAACCATAATGGTGACAGATCAGAAAATGTTTTTGTTACAGTTTTGGAAGGCACTGAGAAACAATGCCTTTCTAGCATCATACAATGCTCATGTTGGCTATTTTACAAAGCAGTGACATATTTTGTTGTGCTATTTGGAAGACTTGTTTTTGACCCACTAGATTACCATTATCTTACTGTTTTACATCCAGTGTGCAGTTTTGTTTTCTGGGGTTTAATATAATGAACATTACAGCTTTACAAGACTGCTTGAGTCTCATTGTGTTGAATTCCTTTTTCTACACATTATAATAAACATTTCTATGAGTTGCATCAGCTGAATTATAGCGTTCCCTATGCTTACTTTATGTGATGTGATGGGTGCGTACTGTGGGATTGTGTATGTGTGACTGAAAGTCTTGAGGAAAAAACACTGGAGAATGCTGAAGGAGAGATACACACAGTCACATTTGCACACACATTCATAAGCACATGTGACTGTGTATATGACTACACACACCCCAAAGGAATCTGTGCCAGTGTATGATTAGATACGCATCTTTTCAAGCAATCTGGAGCAAGCAGCAGGATCCTGGCAAATAATATTAGTTCTGCATAATTCTTGTTTTGTTAAAGCTCTTCCATCTTCTTCTTGGATTCTGTTTCCATTCATGAGAGTTGGCTGTTGCTGTGTCTTTGTGGATATATTTGTGTGTATCTTCATGCTTGTGTATGCATATCATCCCAGGGATCTTTGCCAGGAAGGTGATCTAAGCATACCTCAGGGAATGTGTATTGTAGTGATAGAAAATGCGACTAATTTCAGCACTTGTCATGACTCATGATGTCAAACAAGTGAAGGAGAATAATAGCTTTAACCAGAAATAGCATCACAACAGTGATTTCACTTGCTATCTTCCAAGTCCCCCTTTTTTATCTAATTAAAAACATTTTCCTTTCCTCTGGAGCATCAGCAGCATAAAAAAATGTGAGCTTTTATCTGGCTGCCACATTTTTAGTCACATATGTGGATTTTAGGTTGTAAAAAATTCAAACCAAGTGTTGACCTTGATCTGTTCGTGAAGTAGAAGAATTCTCCATATCTGAAAGGAATGAAAGTGGTAATATAGTACATCCGAGTGGGCTCTGATAAATGTTTAATAGGAGCACTTTCTAACATGTGGGCTATGAGTCACCACTGCATGGACACTTTGCACCAGAATCAACCTACGTTTGTAGGATATATAGGATATTTGTGTAGAAAAGAAACCTACTGACTGAAAAATATAAACAGGTTTCAATTCACATAAAGAAGCTCTCTGCATGTTGGCAGTATAGTGATAAATTCATTCTCATTTTCTTTCCCTGGGGACATTCATTGCCTCTCTCTAGTGACTAACAATCTTAGATGTTTTTTTTATTTCCTGGGGTATCAACATAGCATTTCTGTATTCTTAGTGCTGTAATAGCACTTTTGCTCGCGTTATTATATCACTAATGAAGCTTCCTTTCATATAGCAGCTTAACATTCATATGTTATCATTAATATATATTAATATTATAAAGATATTGTATGTGATCAGAACATTTGATTATTTCTATGAATGTTTGGGCAGGGATAAACCGGGTTTTTTTTTACTCCTAGTTTTCATCTCTTGTCGTTTAGTGAAGAAATAGGAATTGTTGTTGTTACTGTATGTGGAGTGGACTGGTAGCAAATAGAAGCGGAAGGATTTTAAATTATTGATTATCAATGAAATTATTCCTGAATACACCGCAAGCACTTTGAAATCTGTGGTTTGAAACTTTAACCTTGAGGACTGAAGCTGCAAGCAAATTATTCCTTTTTATGCATTATTAGAAATTAGCATCTCTCTCTCTCTCTCTCTCTCTCTCTCTCTCTCTCTCTCTCTCTCCCCCCCCCCCCCCCCGTCCATCCTTCGGTAACACTCGCAGGCGCGCGCTCATGCACGCATAAGCGCTCGTGCGTGCCGTCTTCCTGCCGAGCTCCGTAGTCGTGTTGTCCCGCACAGCGCGAGCAATCGGTTGTCGTTTTCAGCACGGGACAGATCCCGCACCCTCTGACTGCAATATGGCGACAGAGGTAAGAAATTCAGCTCTTTTGCTGCCTCTTCATTTTAAGAGTTTTATGAGCAAATCCCGGGAAATTATTTTGCACCTCGGTTTTTTTGTCCCTAGGAGATGCAGGTTGTCTTGAAAACTGACTGTGTCTCTGTTTGAACATGAGATTTCTGTGGCTTATCTTGCTGCGGGTGAATGTTGCCTTTATTCAACAAAATAGCCAACTGGATGTGGTAGCAGAGACTAATTTAACGTAACAGCATATTTATCATGCAGGAGCTTCAGTTTAACTTATTTCCATTCAAGTGAGCTGTGTAATAGCTGACACATCTCAGATAGAGAACAATGGGGTTTTTTTTGTTTTTAAACCAGATTCTCACACATTCTACAGCAATAAACTGAAACCAATCCAATCCAGGTATCCAGTAGGCTCAAGGCTGAGGAGACTGGTGGAAGTTGTGATGAGATGATGGAGCAGTCAGCACCATGGACAGGGACAGTCTCAGTAATACTTTTAATTTAGCCTGACAAGCCTTTGTAATTACATGTTAAATTAACTACATATTAAAAAGCTTGACTGCTGAGCACATGTGTCATACACCCCTCATGTCTCTTCATAAATGTATTTGACATGATTGGCAGCTCTATACAGTCCTATACATTGGATATATACAGATGATTGAAATGGATTTGATGGTATATAGCAGGCAGTGTCACGCACAACAACTAGTTACTCCAGACAGCATCAACAGCTCTTGCAGATGTATTTTTAGCCTCATTAAGGGCCGGCAGCACGACTCCTTCTCTCCCTTAGTGTCCTTGGTGATGTCACTATAATGCTGAAGACATAGCTGCCTTAGTTATCATAATAATGACTTCAGCAGAGGAGACAGCTATTACTTTAGTGAAGGTTTACAGATTACATTCATGCATGCAGTATGTGCTTAAATATGTCTGAAAACATCCAATGAATGAGTGAGTGTAGTTTTAATGTAAGTGTAATAATGCTGCAGATAAAGGTGGAGTGTACAGGAAGCTGGTAGGAATCATGATTTTGCTTTTTTCTGTGCCTGCAAGGCATTGGCAAATTGACTCTGATTTTCTTTGGCGGACTGCCAGTATCCCTGTCCAAGCCCCATCAATTACACACACATACACAAACACATGCATGCACATACACACAGATACACATACACACAAACATGTACAGTGTGTGGAGCCAGGACAGATTTTATGTCCAAGGCCTATAAATTATCCATAGCATATTTAATGTGAAGAGACTGTTGCGGTTTGTAACGATCAGTGATTGGAGCATTCCGGTTTGCTTCCTATCCATGCCTTTATGTATCTATCCCTCCCTCTCTCCCTTTCCCGTCTCTCTATTTTATATTATATCAGAACTCATTCCACAACATTTACTGAATGTCAAGTCAGCAAATTACCAAATTAAGTGACTGAGTTACAATCAACTCGTACTGCAGACTGTTTGTGCTGCATGGATAGTCAGTCCACTATTGCCAGATCTCAGTCCATAGGCTAGACCTGGCTCAAGTATTACACTGTTGAGGAATAATGTGTTGAAGCAGGGTTATCATCTCAACGGCTGGCACAGGCTCAGCTCTGTACTGAAACAATGTTCCACCTTCTTCCAGTAATATTTCCTTCTCCAGTTTTGGTCCCATAGTCCCTTATCGTCCACCTAGATGTCATGGAAATTTGACTGTTTTGTCAACACTGTCTAAACTTTAATGATTTATAGACCTCTGGCCAGCCCAGCTTGGCAGTAAACATGAAAAATTCTGCTCTCAATGGCAGGAAGCTAGTTGTCTTATGAAGGGATGAAAAGAGAGTGCTGACAGTAAGAAACATGCTGAAAGAGCTAAGAGAAGAGAATGAAAAGTCTTAACTCTGAGTGAATTTGCTGTGCGTGCTGTGTGTGTGTGTGTGTGTGTGTGTGTGTGTGTGTGTGTGTGTGTGTGTGTGTGTGTGTGTGTGTGTGTGTGTGTCCTTTGCGATGTCTGCCCACTGGCAGCACTCATCCATGCTGTCGTTGTGAGTTCCTTCAGTCGGAGTGACTAAACTACGAAACATGTCATAGCAATGAGAGTCACACAGACACACAGATCCAAGCTGGGGAAACACATAGGTGGAGGATGCTGCTGTGGGAATAAAGGGATATGACAAAGACAAGACATTAAAGGTGGTCTGTTTTTTTACTTTAGCAAAATTATTGGTCATGAGAAATCACTGCTGCAGCATCTGTCAACTTTTAGTTTAATTGATGTACAGTAATTTAATTTGTTTTATTTGTCTGCTCAGCCAGTGCCTATTTCTGCTTATGAAACAGGAAATGCACAAGTGGTCATGCACAAATCTACTGGTAGAGATATCTACCAGTAGATTTTCTCAATAAAATCCGTCATAATAAAAAAATTTGGCTGAATCCCTGTTATCTCATACTAATACTTACATATTTACAGAGTATGAAATAATTTGAGTTTATGCATCATCTTTTGCTACATTAGATTTATGTGTCTTTTTGTATTTATAACCCTCTTAACTGCAACTAATAATTATTTTCATTATCAATTCATCAGTTGATTATTTTCTTGATGGATCCATTAGTGGTTTGGTCTATAAATATCAGAAAACAGTGAAAAATGTCAATCATTGTTTCCCAAAGCCCATGTGATAATCAATCAATTGACCAATAACTGCATCTCTGTGACCTTTTTTAAACTATTTTGCTTCAGTGTGCAGATAATTTTAAACTAAACTTTAAGTAAAGTAAGTAAATCTTTTCTTCTTTTAAATAAAAAAAAATCTGTAGCACATGTTTTCAAGTTATTAAAAGCAAGAAAGCGTTGGGTCATGTTTGGACAAATGGATGGACTCATTGTTTGATTGGTGGCCTCAGGGAGACATGACTCCCGCCTGCTTAGCTCAGCTGCGAGCTACATGCAGCACAGAGATGTAAGAAAGAGGTCAGTAGGTCACAAACAAGCCAAAATACACTGTGACGTCCCACTGGCCTGAGTACAGCGCATGTGACAGTGCAAGGCAAAAGTTGTCGAGTTTATGACTCTGGACAGCTCCCAGACCGGCCTGTCAACTGAAACGTTGGCATCAGCGCTGGTATTCTGCACAAGTCCTCAGTTCTTTGGTCATTCAGAGCCACGCAAAGAATTATGTAATGCTCTCATTCCTTTTCCAATCAAAAATATGGTGTTACTATGGAGACGCTTATAGAGAGGTGGAAAGTAGCTTTATTTCCTAGATGACTGTACTGTATACAATTTTCAATATTATTTTCTTTTTTCTTTCTTTTCCTCCTACTTTGTTTATATTCTATATATATTCTATATATATTTATATTTCTTCTTTCATTCCTTTTTTCTTTCCCTCCTTTTCCTCTCTTCCTTATTTGTTATCTTCCTTCCCTTGTTTCTTCCTTTTTTTTCCCTCTTTCCTTTCTTTTTTCTTTTTTACATTTCCTTTAAATTCTTTTAAAAAATACCATTACATTTTACACCCCCTTTTTTGTCTTTTTCAGTCTTTCTTCTTTCCCTGCTTTTTCTTCTTCAACTGATCTTAAAGCATGGAAATCCATTAATTTTTTTTGACAGCAAAAGTAAAATTTAGTTACTTGAGTACTTTTTACTATTTCCAGGCAATCTTGAGATCTTGCATGCAGTTAAACTTTTGGAAATATTTGCATCTTTAAGAGTCTATATTTCTCAAGAAAGGTATCAGACACAAATTATATTTTTAAGCAAAATATTATTGGCTGGACCACAACAGCAGGGCCAGCCATATAAACATTAATATCTGTCACTGACTGTCATGAAGTTACACCATTGGTCGCCTGAAGGCCACTGAAGCTAAGTATCCTAGAATGCATTTTTCACCAACCCAAGGCTGTTGTAACCTTGCTGTAGGACGGTTGATATGTCACTGTATGAAGTGTTAACATTTTTTCAGGCAAGTAATTAACAATTTAGATTCCCAATATGTGGTCAGTTATCCAAATAATGCCTATATGGAAATTTGCTGCGCTGTTTTCTGAGATGTGAGGAGCTGCTGTTTGGGTGAGACCAGTCGAACCAAGTCTGAACTATATATAGTATGCAAGTCCAAACTTGGCATGCTCGGTATTGATAAGGGCCCATGGATGTCAAATTTGCTTCAATCAAAGCCCAGCGCACTTCCTTCGGGTTTGATCACCATGTTTTGCCACTTCCTGTGTCCGTCGTTTCAAATGCCCCCTAGCGTTTCATACATAGTCCAGTCCTATGCCAGGTTTTGACATAGCCTTGTTATGTGTCTTAAACAATCTCTAGAGAGGATCTTTAATGAACCTGACTCTCCACCGGCTTACTTCTTACTCTGAAAACTGATTTTCAATCGTGTGCTCATACTTGCTTCTATTAATAGAGTGACTTGTTGTTCATTATGATGGCCTGAAGATAGTGCATGGGAGGTGGGGATAGCGGTGGGGAAGGCAAAAAAAAGAGAATATTAAAAGCTCAGGCAGACAGAAATATCTAGTGGCTGTGAGCTGATTTTGGCTGTTAACAGACAAAAATAGCAGCTTGGATGCTATTCTTGGTGGTGAATGATGTGCCCAATATAGAGATGAAAAGCTGGCACTGTACTACAGTATGTCTGCTTACACAGAAATGACTCTCTTGGGCTCATACATGTAAGTATCCTCAGAAACAGACCCTCTGCTCTCTTTCAGTAATATAGCCAGCCAAACTTTGGCTGAGATATCTTTAGAGTAATATGAATAAATATCCCTTTTTTTTAAAATTGAGACTTCATGAATTCAAACCATGTCTCTCTGTTTCTCACTCTATTTTCTCACCCCCTTTGTGTTCATCTCTCTCCCTCCATCCATCCTCCTACTCTATCTCTAATTACCATCCTCTAGAGGGGAGTAATTTAGATCAGCAGGGGACGAGTTTACACTGGCCCACTTGCTGGCTGCTGTATGCTTCTCAAGGGAATGACTGTTTGGGTGTAAAACACACCACTCAAACACCAATGTGCTGTAGAGGGGAGTCTTTCAAAGTGTTAGTGATTACTGCAATTGGACCTATTGACGCAGGAGGAATGATGTGAGAGTGCTAACTACCCCTGCACTGCTGTTGATGTAGTGACGTGATACCAGTCTCTGTTTGTCTGTCCCTGTTGCACCTGTAGACAGAAAAACAACTCAAAGCTGGCAGGAAATATTGGATTACTCTGTATAACTATGGGCAATGTAATCGAGAGCTAGTGTGGATTTTAAACTACAACATTTTCATAATAAGATACATTCAAGCTCCAGTTTGACGGTACAAACAATACAGAGGAAGCCTTAGTTTTCACATTTTATTTGTGTTTATATTGTATAGTAAATCACCATTATTTGTTTAAAAAACACTCTTTAAAAAGCAAAAAATATATAAATATTTTTAAACTGATTTTTTTCCCTGTCTCATTTGCCTTGTATTTAGTTCCATAACCTCCAGGAGCTGAGGCACAGTGCATCTCTGGTCACAAAGGTGTTTATACAGAGAGACTACAGCGAAGGAACAGTCTGCCGCTTCCAGAGCAAGTACCCCTCAGAGCTTGACATCAGGGTGAGCACAAATACAGAAACACACACATACAAACACATATATACATATCCAGGTAAATTATATGCTGTTCCTGCTCAGACAAAACCAGAATACAAGTGTTGAAACAATCTAAAAACTCCTGTGTGTGCTCAAAGGAAAGGTTCACGTTTACTTTTGGGACAAGGAGAGAGTATACGTTTTTTGTTGTGCTAATGCTCTTTTTACCTTCCTGTATTAGTATCTGTTAATGTTGTAATGTAGAGGTGTTATTGTAGACCTGTCTACTAATTAGCATTTGAAGGAGACAATCCACACACACACAGAGAAACACAAGCACACAGAGAAACACAGAGGGAGTCAGTGTAAAAAGACACATATTTAAAAATCTGCATCACTTCACTGTAAATTGTTTCTGCCAGATGCTCAAACCGCTACCATTAGCTGTCATATTTCTGACTTGACTTCTTCTCAAGTTTCCTCATATTCTATTAGTGAGGTGTGCTTCTGAGTTGTTTGACAAAGTAAGAGCACTTTGGGTTGGGCAGAATGTAGCTGGTATGTTTGGCAGGCGGTTTTATAGTTGAACAGCTTGATCCCACAGTTATGCCAGAGCACTTCTCACTTTTGCAGCCCTTATGCTGTGTGCGTGCCTCAATATCTCTACCTGGATGTTTGTTTGTGTATGTAAGTAGATTGAGCGGACCTTGCTTGAGGAGACAGTGAAGACTCTGAACACTTATTATGTGGAGGCCGAAAAAATCGGAGGTCAGTCTTACCTGGAAGGATGTCTGGCTTGTGCAACGGCTTACATCATCTTCCTCTGCATGGAGACACGCTATGAGAAGGTAATGCACCTGCACACACCTAAATGATAGTACACTAAATGACCTTATACAGCACAACTTGTAGTACAACACTTATACAAAGCAAGTTCATATTTATGCTAAGATTTTCACCCACAAGCAATTTAGAGTCTTCAATTCCCCTATCCTACCTATTAAATATCTTGGATGTCTTTGGACTGTGGGAGGAAACCAGAGCACCTGGAAGAAACCCACATAGACACTGAGTGAATGTACAAACTCATCACATAAAAGCCACAGCAGGCCAACAGCTTCCTTTGTAATGCTGTAATATTAAAGAGTTGAAGGTGATGGAATAAATCAGAATCCTGTTTTTTTTAAGGACAGGAGAAAGAGGTGGAAATTATTATTTCAGCTTGACTTTTATTCATCAACAGCTGGTTATTATAAACTGCACTGGCCATCCTCAGGACTTATTTATTGCCATATTTGTTCATTTTTATGAAAACCAGCTCACTTACACACAGACACACACACACATGAAAGCATTCAATTGTGTGCTCTAATGCACTCTGGCTCTTTGAGGTCAGAACACAGTTATTTACACCCACTCACACAGGGCAGCAGAGCCAAAAAACAGGAGATACAATCTGATTCTCTCTTGCACAATGTTTCCCTCAGCTGTCTGTCCACTCGCTTTTAAAAACCCACTCTAAAGCCCACACCTGTGTGCCGGTGGGCAAGGCATGGCACGTTTACAGTAACATGACATTTACCTTCAGTGCAACCAGAATGTCCAACCTGAGAAAGGGCAGGTGATTAAACCTCTCCGCAGCTGTGTTGGTGCTTGTCGCTCGCTGAGATGGAACAAGAACGCACGCATACATAACACAATCGAATACACAGTGAGTTTGATTCATCCTCTTGTGACTGTGTGTGTAGATGCCGGTGTTTTAAGTAAAGCTGCAAGTGGCGTGAAGTCTCGGCATGCCTCACTGTTCAGATCTCTGTCACCCACAACTTTCATCTCTCTAGTCTTGTTGCTTTTTGTAAACATTTCTTTATCAAAGCGATATAAAGGTACTGGGAGCTGACCAAGAAGCACAAAATACTTATTGCAGTGCTGAAGCCATGCAGAAATGGCATGGTCTGAGGCTCCTTTCATCTCTCTGTCAGCTGGGTGCCGAGATGCTATCAGCCCCACAGGAAAGATGTTTGTTTACTTGTTTAACTTGGCTGAATGACGTTCTGACTGATGACAATCGAATATACCCACCCAAGTTGATGCTGTGCATGCGCATTATGTGTGTCCGGCTGATAAAGAGGCCACACACCAGTGAGCGTGGATCAGTGTGCAGAGTCATTGGAGCACCCAGAGTCTGTGATGCTAACATCTCACCCTATCAAAGGACACTGATTGCTCCCAGCATGTCAGAACAGATACATGTGCACACAAGCATTCATAAAGCTTCCCCCATACATAGTAGGTGCCTTTTATCTGCGTTTTTTTTCTTGTATTATTCACAAGAATGAGACTTTACATCTGAGACTTGCACACATCATTCCCTTTATAATCGCACTAGGTGACATAAACAATCTTCATTTTAGAAGAATACACAGTCGTGGCATGCATGTGAAACAGACTGTGACAACTTTGCTGCACAGGCGATATACACACACTCACAAGGCTTTTCCCACAGGGGCTGTCACACACATGCCAGTACATCAGAGGCACAGCTTGGATACTTGACTGTCATCTTGTTACACTGGAGAGGACTGAGCTGCCCTAAGAGCTTGCTAGCAGTGAAAGGATTGGCCTTTTCCCCGGACCACAATAAACCTATTAGTCAAGGCTCTGCTCTGTGTGTCTGTATGTCCTCTCTATGATGTTTGATTTTCTTTGATGGAGTTTTTAACAAAAGGCACCATTTTTGTGTTAAAAAATGTGTGGACTATGTTCCAACCTAAATACTGATTGCTTTCTACCGAGGTGTTCCTGACATAGATCTGGCTGATTAAATGCAGCACAATGCAACAAACCACTGCCTTTTGATGTCTTTTTCTATGGTGTTTTACTGAGGAATTTTCTTTCTTTTTCATAACATTTTCCAGACATTTCCCAACAAAAGTCTCTTTTTCTTCCAGTCGAAGACAAAAAGAAGTATTTGTGACTGTATTGTGGTTTAGTCTCAGCTAGCAGGGGTCACCATATTAGCAGCTGTGCCTGCAGCTGTAGTGGGCCTTTGACATCCCAGAGGAATGCTGCTCAGTGTGTTGCATGGTCTCTATTGTTTTAATCTCTCGAGGCTGAGTGCTGCAGCGACCTTTAGTGAACTCACAAAAGAGGATGTGCATGTGTCATGTTCAGTATATCAGCTTGGGAGTACACACAAGTGTTTAATCCCAATACATCATACTTTAAAGAATATTGTGGCATTACAATTTGAATCCTATTATTTTAGTTTTCTAATTGTGATAACATTATATTTATAAAGTTAATTGCTGAGATTACAGAACAAGATACAAGAAGGGGTCACATGATCCAATTTGTAATAAACCAGTTTTTCCCTGTAATACAGTATGTGATGCTCTCATTTTTGCTGATTTCGTTGTTATACTAATGTTTGTTATTTTAACAAAGGTACAGATGTGCAAACAATTGCACCTCCTTTGTAGGAGTGGTGAGAGATTTCTTAGTGTGTATGAGGCCCAGTGGAGCATAGTTTAGCTGATTGACATGGTTAGGCAGATTTTAATAGAGGCATGGCACATCAGTATTGTTAGTGTCAACAGAGGCAGAGCCTGAATAAGCTGTTCTAATAATGCCACTGTTGCTTATAATGGTCTTTTTAGCATGACTGGACATCAGTCAACGGTCATTTGGTTGCTATCATCAGCAACTTGGGACAACCTCACAGTGCTTAGATTTTATGAAACACTTTGCTCTCCAGGGGAAACTACATTGTGTGTGTGTGTGTGTGTGTGTGTGTGTGTGTGTGTGTGTGTGTGTGTGTGTGTGTGTGTGTGTGTGTGTGTGTGTGTGTGTGTGTGTGTGTGTGTGTGTGTGTGTGTGTGTGCAGTTATAATGTGTAGGAGAATGTATACAGACATTCTTGTATGAATTTGTTTGCCATGGCATGGTCTGAACTTAGTGCTCAGCTGCACTCCACTGCTGCTCTGTGGTTTTTGCACAGTTGATGCAATACTCATTTGCAAAGCTGAGAAATAAGTCCAGTGCCAATGCAATCTAAATAAACTGTCCACCTCACATTTCAGAGTGTTTCCAAATTGCCCCGACAGTTAACCAAGGCATGACATTTAGCCTGGGAGAGCCATCTTTGGAATTAGGAACTAAAGCTTCCAAATGGAAAACTTCAAAAAGAGAAAAGCTCACGCTCGTCAATTTTAGTAATTCAATTCATACAGCATTGGTTGACATGAGCGACTTGTAACTATGTATAAAAATAACTGTTGTACTTAAAGCATAATGGAATTACTCTGAGTTTAGATTATTATGTTCAGGAAAAATAAAGACGGGCAATGACTTGGGGAGAGTAGGTATCATATGCCGTATGCTAACTATGTGCAGAAGGATTGCAAACTCATTTCTTCCATTTTTCATTTTTTCCACCCGTGACAGCACAGGAGGAGGTTGAAGTTGCAACAGCCCTGCCTATGTTTAGCCTCTTGTAGGTATATGGTTATTACATGCAACAGAGAGAGACTTTGAAAAGTAATATGCAGGTAATTGATCCACAGCTGCTACATGTTCTGCTGGTGTTTTTAGGTTTTCCTCATGCCTCCAATGGTTCTAATCAAATTTGGATTATCTCTAGATGCACCTCTGTCCTTTTCTAACCCCTCTCTGCCTTCCTGTTTTATTCCAGGTCCTGAAGAAGATATCAGGCTACATCCAGGAGCAGAATGAGAAGATCTATGCTCCTAGAGGTCTGCTACTCACAGACCCCATAGAGAGAGGAATGAGAGTTGTATCCTTCAGTCATCTGCTGCTCCTCTCTCTGTTCAACTATGTAACAAATAGGCAGAAGATAAAAGTTTAAGCAAGTCAGATATATAGAAGACTGATGGCATCAGTTTAGAGGTCATAGAAACCTGTTTGGTTGCCAGTTAGAATCCTTGGAACTGCTAAAAACATCTGGGTTGGATAAATGAATGATAAACACTCTCCTCCTCCTTATAAATTACCATTAAGGTGCCCTTGAACATGGCACTTAAACTCCAGCTGCTACAGAGGAGCTGCTCAATGGCCAACTATCATTCCCAAGAGTGAATTTGAAGCAGAGCAAGGCTGAAAAAAGCAAGCAGGCATTTGCCCTTTGATAGGAAAAGGTGAACAAAACAGGGTGATATGGTGAATCAGCAGCCTGAGGTGTGTATGCACCTATGACATTTTGTCTGTGTGGACATCTCAAGCCACCTTCCTCTGTTTTATCATTCCGAAATAAGGTTAAAACTTTTGAGGCTCATTGTACTCTGTTTTTTTTCCTGTTTTTTTTTAGTACTGTATTTTTTTAGATTTGGCCAGAGGCATGATTCAGCGCAGTTCCTGTTGTTAAAAGTCAGGAGGAGATAGAGAATGCGTCCAGTAGACCATCACACAGACCTGGCCCAGACTGGCTCAAAGAACTGGCTCCAAGTCACAGAGCCAACCTACTACCAACACTTATTAGTCAATACACTCTGACACAATATGGCCTCTGTTTGAGAAAGGGAAAGCCCACTGAGAGACCTTATTCTCCCAGAAAGTAGATGTGTCTCACATTTATGTTTTTTTCATGTTAGTATTATCTCCTAGCCGGAACATCTGGTTTTATTTCCTGTCATCAGACAAAGGCTATCAGTCCATCTTGGATGCAACTAAACCCTAGTGCAGACTATATGAGTTTGTCTGTGGTTTGCCTGTTAAAGACAAAAGTTTGAGATCTGGGAAAACCCTTGTGTCATCACTGTATCTGCTCAAGATAAATCTTAACCTTTTTAAGAAAGTTTGACTTTTTTGTTGCTACAAATGAGATACATTTGTAGAAACAATGAGTATGGAGGAAAACAGTGGACACAGAGTGACTTAAACATGTTTTTTTTAAATATTAGAAAATAGTGGATTTGCACGTCCCACCGGTAGGAGACCCCGGGGAAGACCCAGGACACGCTGGAGAGACTATGTCTCTCGGCTGGCCTGGGAACGCCTCGGGATCCCCCGGGAAGAGCTGGACGAAGTGGCTGGGGAGAGGGAAGTCTGGGTTTCCCTGCTTAGGCTGCTGCCCCCGCGACCCGACCCCGGATAAGCGGAAAGAAGATGGATGGATGGATGGAGTGGATTTGAATTAACTATAGTAATGAGTATCACATCAGCTGTTCAGGTTATGTTTCCCCCAAACTGTTTAGAGTGTCTGGCACAGCAGTGTAATTTGAAAGTCTTGTAGTCTGCTATACTCCAAGCAGATGAGTGAACAGAAAGGGTTTGGGCATGTCAGGATCCATGGCTTTTGTTTTGAATGTAGAATCAAACCTCCAACCCTTCCCACACTTTCTCAACCTTGTAATGTAGTATTCTCTCCTTGACATCCGTGTCCTCAGCTGGAGATCAGTGTGTTTGAGGACCGGGGCTCTGGCAGCTCCAGTCCCAGCAGCAGCATGTCATCAGCAGGAAGCAGTGCTCGGTGACTGGAGGGGCAGCGCCAGGCTTACGGGTACCACCACAGGGGCAGCGGGACTCTTACCAACATCCGCATGCTGAAACATGAGAGCACCAGGTTCTAAGAAGAGCAGAGAGAGAAAGGCGTGGAGGCGATCCACAGCATTCACACTCTCTCTGCTGGGGCCTACAAAGTACCACCTCGAGAACAGGAGCTGGCTTACTCATACACACTGGATATGCAACAGGATAAACACAAATGCATCATAACCCATATGTAGGCAGTAGGGACATGTCCAGAGTGTCTGTGATTGAATATTCTTCACTCTCCAAGAATTATCCAAACCAAAATAATCATAACTTATTTTGTTCCACTTTTTCCATTCACCTATTTTCTCATTCCATCACGTCTGTTTCCATGAGTCAGACCATCTCTGTGTTAAAGCTGATTCAGCAGGCTTAGCCCTGATTAGACCGGACGTCAATGCTTGATTGTTTTCAAGGGGGTCACCGTCAATACATCCATCTGCTGATAAATTGACATTGTTTTAAATCTGTGCAGTACTGCTGTCATTATATTAAAAATGTTAATGCTCAAATTGAGCTTATTATTATATTTCCTGTGTACTTACACACTGTATACACAGGCTTATGCATTGCCAATACATTCTGTCCACTAGATTGCATTCCAAAATAACCAATAAATGCTTGCTAAGAAATAATTACACAAAATGGCACAAAATGAATAACATTAAACAAAATATAGATATTAAATAAGCTTTTATTGCACTTGATCATAATAATTAAACTACGCACTTAAATGAAATAAAAAATGAATCCACACCAGCGCACATTTAAATTAGGAAGTGACATGTTATTTGGATCAGGATGCACTGCAAGCCCAAAATGATAGCGTGAGAAGGAACTCTGTGTCTGAACCTCATACTGCAGCTGCAGCACTGATCACTCAGGCTCAAGTCTTTTACTGTGGGCCTGCTTTTGTTTAATTTTTCCATTTGTGGACGGATATCCAAAAACTTTCCACACATCGTTTCTGAAATGGTCAGGAGACGTGATCTCCAAGGGTCTATCACTCTGCCATTTCTGATATTTTAACATTGAGGTTAATGCTAGCACATTGAACGTGAGATTGTGAAATTTCAATCAGACTCGTAACGTTATTGTTCACCAGACGTGACAAAAGTATTTTGTTATCACATGAGGGTAGGCCAAGGTGAGAAGAACAAGATTCGATTTGTATATGACTCCCAAAATCTCTTCCAACATCCCTGCAGTGCAGCAACTCTGAAATCTTGAGGGAGGAACGCTAACAGATTCCTGGGAGACGCAGTGTTTTCCAGTCTTATTGAATGATTGCATGTCAGGTGGTTGGGGTCAGGCCACTTTGAATGCTGGCAAATTGGGCCTGCTGCAGTACGGCTTGGTTCACAATCTGTTCACATGCATTTGGCTCGAGTATCAAACAGCTAACAGAGAGCACCTTGGATTATTTATCCTCCTCATTCACAGCAGTGGATACTGGTGATCCACATCACAGCTGTGGGTCACACTCCTACGCACACACACACTCACTCTCTTCTACAGGCACGCATACAGATACACACAACCATTACCGAGCACTCATACGGACCCATACTGGTAAGGGGACATGCATGCACATGCATACACACAGCTGCGGCTAGTGGCCAAGCGTTCCTGCACACACACAGATTCTGGCAGAAATAGACTCATCCCAGCCAGACAGTATTCTCTGTGGTCTCAGCTCACTGCTAACGCAAGCAAACCCCAGCCTGTAAGACCATGCTGGTTTCCCTGGTTGTGTGTATCCGGTGTATAATTTGTGTGTGCGTGCGTGCGTGCGTGCGCGCGTGCGTGCGTGCGTCTGCTTGTGTGTGTGTGTATAGGTGCGTATAGGTGTGTGTTGGAGAATTATTCTAAAATGAGTTTAAAATTTGAACCTAATTTTGTCCGTCTATACAGCTCTCAAACTAGATTCTGATAAAATTTTGCTAAATGCAAAATTAAAGCTGCATTGATTAAAATGATGAGGAGTGTAATGTTGCTGACATGCACACATAAACAAAAAATGCAAATAAAACTGTTTAAAAAATGCAATAAAATAAAACCGGAATGCAAATTTGAATGCATATGGTCTATCAACTCAAGATGAAAGAATGAAAATGTATTTATCATCAAAAGTCTTGTTTATCAGTGCCGGCTGTCATTGTTCTGTTTGTATTGTCAGAAATATAGTTATCAGTTTATTGTGTGACACTTTCACTCTGTCAGTGAACCACTGTTGTAGCACCCTCTAGGGTCTGACTGAGGACATATGCTCCTTTTAGCCTCTGAAATACACCACACGAAATATTGAGTTTTAAGACAATGACAGTATGATTCAAATCATTTTTGAAAGAGTTACAGTAATTTAAATATATCTGAAGCTCCTTAATGAAACCTAATATTCATCAAACACCTTTTAAAAAGTGCTGCACTACTCTTCATTTATTCTCACACAATACCTACACATGTTGGTGCAGGCTGGGGCACATAAGGTCTTATTTGGTGGGTAATAGTGTTTCTTATCTGACTCATATGTGTGGAGGTTGTTGAGAGAAAAGATGATCAATTTGTAACAGAAATGTGATGCCAGTAGACGGCACAACCACACAGCGTCTAACAAAAGACAAGACTGTCCACATATTTTTATTTCTGTTGCCACCATTTTTGTCTTCTTCTTTCTTTCAACCATTTTCCATGTTATTTTCTTTAAGCTTGTTTAATAACATGATTTTTTCATTAACTCCTGGAGTGTAGCCCTTTGCCTTTCTGCACAGCGACATACCAAACCCTCAGCTGAGCCCCTGCTTTGAAACCAGTCTTGTGTAGTTTTACCACAAGATGAAGTCAAACTTTTTACTGGAAAGTCATTGAAGATTTGTTTGCTTCTCATCTATAAAAACAGTCCAGTGGATAGTTTAATTTCAACATTTTACTAACCGATTGACAAACATCTTACCACAGCAATTCAGTTGTGCTTGTGTTCAGCCTCCTGTGCTTTTGATGCCTTCATGTTTCATCCCAGTGGAATGGATACCCAACCTGGGGCTGATGGACTGACCAATTTAAAAAGACTTAACACTGCCAATAAGCAAATAAAGACGCTCAATGGACGATGTACAAAGAAAAAAACAATGGGTGTATATGACCTGTACAGGAGAAGAAATGTACTGTACATGCTTGCCAATGTTTATTGTGGAGTGTAAAGAAATGGACAGATATGCCATAATACTATTTAGTTCCAAAACATCACTGAGCTCAGTATTAGTCCCTAAACACATTTTTATTTTTTTATATTCTCTCTAAATTGGGCATCAAGTGACAGAGCAGCCATGAAACTATATTGCCTGTACAGCAGTTCATTGCTGTGTAGTATTTTCGGTAGCATGAAGGTTGATTATGTAGCTTGTGATATTGTTAATAATAATAACAATGTCTGTCAATTTGGTGGAGGTGGAACATAGAGGTAATGAAGATCATCCTTGGGAAAGTCCAAAATGTGCCAAATGTATAGGTGGATATTCTTAAAATGAATAATTTGACATTTTTGGGAAATATGCTCATTTGTTTTCTTGACAAGTTAGATGATTTGGAAAGTACTTGAGTATTTTTACTGCACTGGTAGATCTAGAACTCATTCAGAGACTAAAATGATTTGATAAGAAGGAGATTTTTGAAGGGAAGTGCATAATGATTTAAAATGAGCTGATATGTTTTGTGACGTATCATGATAAAGTGTACGTTGAATGACAAATTGGGATTAATCCTTCTGAAATATAGTGTAGCAAAAAAACAATACAGTAGTATGAAATGCTCAAGTAAAGTGCATGTACCTCAAAATTGTAATTAAGTACAATACTCTAAGTATAGTATTGCAACTGAGCAAAAGCAAATGAGCATTTGTCAAAATGTTGAACTATTCCTTTAAGGCTGTGAGGATACAGTAGCACTGTGTGCCGGCATTAAAGGCTAAATATGTAGCTTGTCCTTTCAGGAATTATCTCATTGATTAAAGAAGACAACCAGGGGTTAGGGTTAAAACTATAAAAAGATGTGCATTGAGATATGAATACATTATTATGTAGTGGCTTAAACTTTGACCCACTGATCATCAAGATAACCTCTGTGCCAAAACATATCTTTGAAAGAGACGATGAGAATGAAGGTTGTGGGCCAGGTGATGATGTGTAGTCTATCTCAGTATGTAAATTCTAACACACCATATATATGTATCTCTTGTACTGTATGTGAGAGTGCAGCAAGTCTGTTCAGGCACGTGGAGTCATCATTGAGCCATGATATGTATATTAAGCTGTTTCTGGTGAGAGTTCATAGTGCAAAATGATGTCTTCCTAAAAATATAAAAGTCGATGTATAGAGTCTTGGTACCAGCCTCTTTGAGTTGCTTTGAGTTCTGAGCTGTTCCGACTCAGGCAGATTAATACTGCATTTATGTTTAATGCTGCATGATTTGTGTGAAAACAGCGTGAGTACCAGAGTACGAGAAGTCAAATCCCTGATCAACAAAGTCGGTCCCTCAGTTGTGCTGCTGAAAAAGAGGAATTTGTATCTTACAGTATCTTGATGCTATTTATGTGTTTACATAAATTATTTACATATTAATTTCGATGGATTCGTTTTTTCCCCTCAAAGCTGATTACTATTCAAAACCTGAGGAGAAGAGTTTCAACTGTCTCCAAGAGATGAATAAAGTATGTCATGAAGTTGATGGAAAGAGACTGACTTTTTGTGACTGCAGGCCTCTGTCAGTATCTAACCAGGTTTGATTTATATTGTTACTGAGAAACTGAATCCATGATGGGCCTCTGCTCTGAGTTCATTCACCTCTCTCTCCCTGTCTTTCCCTGTCTCTCTATCTGTCTCTCTCAGTCACATACATCAGGAAATCAGGGGAGAGGCACTCCGCACAGAGGCCATGTCATCTCACCTGAGCACATGATCTCCAGGTTGTCAGTACTGCAACTAAAATCCATATTCAATAAGGAGAGATCAATTGAAAGTTAATAACAATATTTATTGAGACTAGCAACAGGATAAGATTTTTAGTTTTTGCGATTAGACTACATCAGTGTGAATCCTCTTCATAAAATGTTGGCCCATATGAAGATGGGAGGCGGGAAAGGATCCCCCGGAGTCTAGACGCTGCTGGTGGTGGAATGGAGCCAGCCATGTCTCCCTGGATGTCATGGAGGTCATGGGGATGAGGAGATTTGTGCAAAAGTAGGTCTGAGAAACAGAATATATATATATGATATTTAAAGATCAGTTTTCAAAGGTCTGATTGACTTTGGAATAAATCTCTCAGTGTGCAGTTTTAAAATCTGGTATCTGGTATTACCAGTGGTGTGCAGTCAGGGGCAGCAAGGCTAGCACTGCTAGCCCTGTCAAAAATGTATTTTTTCTGTTTTTTCCATAATTAAAAGGTCATTCTGAAATGTATCTGGAGTCAATTACTTGTTCAGTATGCAACTTTATCCAGAAAACGAATGGTTATATGTTGTGGAGCTCAAATCTCATATATCCTATAAACGCATCACAGCTCCTTTCCTCTGCTGGGGCCAGTAGTTGTATTGCTAGCCTCTGATCGAGCTGGACGCTGCTATTGGGTGCGTAACGTTGAGTGACCGTATCATCAGCCAATCAAATGTTGATGTGTTATTGACAGAACGCCCTAAGTCAAGCAGAGTTTCTAGTGCTGGCCTGGGCGTCGTCATTCAAATGAGCTTGGCTGATTGGCCCATGGGCAGGTGCGTGATGACGCACTGTCTGTTATTTCTGGAAAGGTGATGGCGGTTGATTTAACAGCAAGATCGGTAGATAAAGATATGATTGCGGACCTGCTTCGGGTGCCTTTTTTAGGGAGTTGGATTTTGGTGCTGGCCCTGACTGAAACACCACCGCACGCTACTGGGTAATGGGTATTACATTCCTGTGCTGGTGCCATGGAAGTGATGTGTTTGACATCAATCAGCATTTATTGGTTTCCCTTCAGATTTACATGGAAAAATTATCTCATAGATGTCATGTATGTGGCATAAAGGAGATCTTCATCATCAGATTTTGCTATATCTCAGTGCTATTTATATAGATTCTCCTTTTTTTGATGGAAACATTTTTGAAATACTCGATTCAGAAATCGCCTACTTCCAGGCCCTGGGAAACATGCTTCTAACTGGAGATCAAAATGGATGAACAGGAGCTGAACCTGATGTCATTGACCCGCAGCAACAACCCTTTATTTGGTCAGTCTTCCTCTGTTTACCACATCAACCATCACCCATCAGAACAACCTTGACTCTGAAATAAATCAAAGTGGCAGTGAAGTGGTGCATCTAGGCCTGTACATTGTTAACAGTAGGTTGAGAGGCAACTATTTTGGGAGATTCACACACTCCCCAGCTCTTGGGTCTGGTGTAGCAGACTATGCAACCACTGACATGGACCCCTCCACTATCAGTGTATTCACTGTCAGACAAAAATTCCCCCCTTTTCAGTGACACAAAAACCAGTAAATTGTATAAATTAAATCTCACCTGATCTGATGAATGAAGTATCAACATATGACCGAAATCAATAGGCCTTTATTGATTTAAATATATTTCTTATAAAGCAACTGTTAAAGCTGACCTTATAAAACAAAAATGGAAGCCTGTTAAAAGGCAAATGCTGATAAATGGTTTGATCAAGAATGCAAAACCATCAGAAAAGGCCTGAGAAAAATAACAAATGAAAAACATCACCAACCAAACAACCCTTATTTTTAAGATATTTTAAATGAATATAAACATACAATTAGGAACAAAAAACTAAATTATATCCACATGAAACTTCAAGATATTGAGAAGGCCGTTAATCAAAATCAATTCTGGGATATGTGGAACAACTTTGACACAAAGTAACCACAAGCATTACCCATCCAAAATGTTGACATCTGGAGACCACATTTTGAAAATCTGTTCAAAGACATATACCAATAAATGTAATTAATTCAGATAAATCTATTATAAAAGAAAAACTCCAAACATTAGAGGAAACAATTAAAGACAACCAAACCCCTTGATTTCCCAATTACTTGGGATGAACTGACCACACAGGCAAAATCTCCGGCAGAGGAGAGCTTGTGGTCCAGACAGCATTCAAAATGAAATGCTCAAATCCAGAACCACAGAGATGCAGGGTGCAGGGTTGAAGTTTTTCAATATCATATAACAGTCAGGATGTTTTCCTGACATCTGGTGAAAAGGCTAATTTCCCCTATTCATAAGAGTGGAGACAACTAAGACCCTGGTATCTACCGTGGCATCTGTGTCAGCAGTTATTCTGTAGTATGCTAAATAATGAATAGATTTCCTTGAAAACACTCCATCCTAAGTAAAAATTAAATTGACTTCCTCCCAAAACAAAAAACCTCTGACCATGTATACCCTTTTAATTACTTTAATTAAAAAACACTATAAATTGTTTTATTGATTTTGAGAAAACTTTTGGCTCTATTTGGCAAGCAGGGCTCTATTACACGCCTCTACATTGTGGTATGGGGGAAAAAATGTGTGATATGTTTAAATCAATGTATATGGAAAATAAGTATACTGTTAAAATTGAAGAAAAACAAACTGAATTTTTCACACAAAGAAGAGGTGTTCATCAGGGTTGCAATTTAAGTCTACTATTAAATGTGTATGTAAATTAACTTGCTGTTCAGTTGAATCAATGTGCTGTTCCTGGCCTCTGCTGTTTAGATAGTGATCACCAGGGCCCAGTACTAACATAACTGGGCTCTGGCAGTAAATATGAAGAAAACTAATCCTGACATGTGGAGCATTTTTCAAAAATGCTCCACATGTCAGGAGAACAAATACCAGTTTACCATAAACAATCATATCATTAAACATAGTATGAATCATAAACACCTTATAATTTCCAAATTACAGTTAAAATCTGACGTAAATCATTTGATAGTGTCATCATCTTTACATGCAGAATGCTGCAGATACATTTTACACAACAAATGAATATAGAACGGAATTTGGCAGACAATCACTGATCATTAACAATCAAGAAAGAGCACTCAAATTTTCACCTTTCACCTTAAATCCAACCCCCTAGACATCCTCTATTCCAAAGCCCTCAAAACCCAAGAGCTGAGCCAAGAGAAGAGTCCCCTCTGTCAGTTAATGCAGAGACTAACTGCCCTCTCTCAGACACCTCCTGATCAGTCTCAAACCAACACACAAACACCTATCAGAGTAAACCAATATAAAGAAATGTATCTGGAACACTGGAAGGAAGAAACTAAAAGCTAAATTAGATTAGAATGTAATCTGGCTCTAAAAAGAGACCATGATTTGGCAGAATATCTCTCTACTGTCAGAAATAGAAAGCAGGAACAAATCCTAACCAAGTGCAGGCTCAGTGGCCACAAATTTGCATTTTATAAAAAATCATGGCAACGAAAACAAACCAGAACATGTGGTCACTGTTCGAGAGGTGAGGTTGAGAGAGAGATGCATGTCATGCTACAATGTAAAACATTCAATGAAATAAGGAATGTTTACTTTAACATGCTCACCTCTGTAATCTCAGGTTTCAACGAGTTTAATGACCTTTCAAAATTAAAAATACTTCTAGGAGAAGGAGATGGGGCATATCTTACTGACAATTATGTATCAACTTGCTTGACACACACACACACACAGACACGCACGTGCACACACACACACACACACACACACACACACTTTCTTCTTACAATGCGATTATACATGAAGGAAAAAGCAATGATCAACAGTGTTATGTGTACAGCAGCTGTTACTCTAAGTTTCCTGAGGGAAGCATTTAACTGAATGTCAAAACGGATATTTGAAGACAATGATTTAAATACCGTAAGTTCAGCTGACATAACAAGATGCACATTCCAGAGAACATGCCCTGCACACTTTGATCAAGGAGCACAGTAATTTGAGTTTAAAAAACATAAAAAGTTGATTTGTTTTTCATTTTTATGTCAAGAACCACAAAAATTAGAGCCTAAATACACACATGGATCAATGTGGGTAAACAATATGGTTTCCACTAACAAAAACAATCTGCAACCGTGTGTGACTAATACGCAATTGACCATGACTAGGCAACCCTTTTTCATCATAACAGTTGGTTTTAAGTTCAGCAGAGGGACAGTACAGTGTCTACAAAAGTTAAAAAAGCACAGAAAGACAGATAATGAGAATGTCCTCTTCTGACTGATGGACTCTCATGACATTTTGGGCAAATACGATTTAAAACACACCAAGCTCCTTTTATGTTTTAGTGCTTAATTCTATGAGTCTTTGAGACATCATATTTATGCCATTTTATCCGATTGTATGGCCTGTTCATCAAAAATGATCTCTTGAATAAATAATAAACTGGCACTTTGTAGTACAAATACTCGGACATATTACTAAGAAAGATTCTGTGTAAGTTTGAAACTCTATTCTTTAAATTTATAGCTTTTTTTTTAAAATATGCCAACTTGTATCAATTGACATTTTTTTGGAGCAGTGACAGTCCAGAGTGCCTTTTTGTATCCGTGTGAGCGTGTGTGTGTGTGTGTGTGTGTGTGTGTGTGTGTTTATAAGAGGTGTACAGTAGATCCATCATAGCCTGCTCATAAGACCAAAAATGAGTGATAACGTTCTGGCAGATATTGAGGCTTAGTTAACATCACAGGAGTGGAGACAGAGGAGGAGCGGTGAGAGTGAACTGATATTTTGTCAAAGACAGCAGAAGAGTGAAGAAACATCTCAACACCTGTGGGGAAAGGTCACTCTCACGCTAACGAGCCGCTCTCTCCCTCCACACAGACCTCCTTTCTTCCACTAGATCTTTATTTTTTCTAACCTTCTGCTAGAAGATTGTTGCTACAATTGTTTTGAGTTTCCAAGTTTTTAAATTCCTCATTTCTTTGGCTGCACAACACTTTCTCTTTCCGTTCTATTTCCTCCACACCCTTCCTGCTCTTTCATTCCTTATTCTCTAAACAAGAAAAAGGTGGCCTGTTTCACTGTTTTTTCTGTCTGAGTCACGGATGGCCAAAGGGAGAAATAAGGCACTTTCTGGTATTGATTGGTTTAAATGTTTATTCCAACAAATGACAGAAAATCAGTACACCACCAGTGCGTTACTGTTCCAAAAACATTTTGACTGGCAGTGCTGCTTGGCAAATGCAGTGCAGTCATTATAGTGAAGTTTACAATTGTGTGCTTGCATGTAATGCATGAAACACAGAGCCCCTCAGGAGAAAGTCTTGGCATCAAAGAAAAGTCAGACATGCAGTGATATTAGGAGGACACGTAATCCTCTATTCTGCTCTTGACACTCGTCTATGTCTGGAGTCACACACAAATACACATTAATTTCACAGACACATTATACAACAGCTTCCCCAACTTACTAAACAACAGGAGTCCAGTCAAAGAAAATATCATGTAATCCAGCACAGTTTCTCATTAGGCATCAGAACTCAGGCCCACCAAACACTTAGATTCAAGATCACGGTGAGGTATGATGGTGCATTAAACCATATCCTGTGTGATGTAAGAAACAAGAAGATTCATTGTGAAACACATACTGACATACAATACACAGTGCCCCACCCACACTTGCACCTTTGTTCAAACATGTGTATGGATATTGTTTCTGACTTTGACCATGAAAACCTCAGTGCTGAGATGCATTCTGAAGACATAAGGAGCTACAACATGGTGGAAACTGCAGGATTTGTCTCTATGTTTTGGCCACACTTGATTTAATGTGCCTAGCCCGGTCTTGGAGACACTCCTTTAAATCATTTTTTTCCCCTCTATACCGCTGCCCTGCCTGTTGGCTTTGGCATGAGCATCTGCTTGGTTTATTTAACCTCAGTCTAATTGACAGCCCTTGTGTTGTGTTTGCTGTTGGACCTCCCCCAAATGCAGCCCAAAATTATACATACAAACACAATATCAAGCATTTAAGGCTGGAAATGTGTGGTTCCAGTTAAAATGTCCCTTTTGATCATCTTGCTTAATTGTGAAACAGAGGTTATTGTGAGTCACCCTTATTATATCTGTTGCTGGAGGCAAATAAATCGTGCTGTGTCAGTCACCGCCTTTCTAACTGCTTTTAAATGTTGAGCAGACACAGGGATGAGTTCTTGCAGAGTGCTGGGGTGAAACAGGGATAACGGTTGACAGAAGAGCTTTCAGCGGTTGTCTCTGTTTTCTAGATCCAAGAACAAACTGTATGCCAAAAAACATGGAGAAAGGGCGCAAAAGTGAGAGAAATAAATAAAGAAACAATCAGGGACAATAAAACTACAATACATGTCCACTCTGTCAGCATTGCATTAAAATTGACATGTAATGTGGCGTTTAATGTTGAATGTTAGACTGCTAGACGTCTTTTTACTTTGCACCCTTTTCTATGCCATGAGATAATTTGATTATTTGCAGTGTGCATGTGTGCCCTCACATTTATGTGCACAGGTTCGCATGTGTTTGTTCCTGTACAAGGTGTGTGTGTGTGTGTGTGTGTGTGTGTGTGTGTGTGTGTGTGTGTGTGTGTGTCTGTGTGTGTGTGTGTGTGTGTGTGTGTGAAGGAGCATCTGACCTACTACAGTGTAGTAATCCCATCACAATTTAACTTGGTTTTGTCCACGTACAGGCACATTTTTATCAAAAGCAACTCCGGCTTTTGAAGGATGTGACAGTAGTGTGACAACCTGGTGTTCCTTACAGAGGTCCAGATCCAGCTGGAGCATAACAATTATTTGGAATGTGAAATTAAACCACAAATCCAGGAGGATGTTGTTTTCTTCTTCAATTACAAATACATCTTTACTCAAAGTAGCTATTTTTGAGGGGTTAGCATAAAATTAAGTACAGAAAAACAGGTCATCATTCCTATTTGTAATAATAACATTGTACTCTCCAAGTTAATTTGGGAGATTTGGAAACCTGCTACAACAAAGTATGACAAAGCCGCAGGTAAGACAAACTTATTTGGAAGAGAAAACTGTTGGCCATAAACATCCATCACTGTGTAAAGACTGACCTTGTTCGATGTTGACCTATGTGCTTCCTGTAGTTACACACAGTTTTTCTGTGCAATGATGGATTATGATAGATGGGTTTGTTTCACACTTATCTGATCATCTGAATGTGTTTTTTGCATCAGATTTCGTTTTAAAGATCCTCACAGATTCCATTACTTTGGTGAGTGCAATGATTTCATAACCAATAGAAAAATGGGCAAAACTGCAAAAATGAGACCCAATTTTTGAAAAACTTAAATTATCCTTTAAACTACTAGTATGTGAATGTGATGGTGCCTGCATCCCACCCATTGCATACTGAAAAATGTGTTGCCTACTGTGTCCCAGAAGGTACAAAAACGAATGACAATGCATTTGATCAAGTGTTATTTCTGATTTTATCTGCTTTAACATGTACAAAAAGTTGCTTTGAATTCGCAGCTATTTCAATAACTTACAACCTACTTCACAGCCAGCTGTTGTGTGTGATGCTCGTTCATGCTCAATTGGTTGAGTAAGTAGCTTCATCTGTAATGTCATTGACTTGTTGTAATGTTGAGTGCTGGATCAGGCACAGTGAAATTGGTTATATAAATTGAAATCAAATTACTTCAGATGTACTGGGGCAATTATAAGCAGGGAAAAGGTAAAACAGATTTAAAACTCATGAATTTTTTCTCAGGCTGCAACGCACCAAATGCACCCTCACTGGAATCAGGCCTGCACTGGCCTCAGGACACAGGAGACACGAGTTTGCACACAGCACCACTCCGCTCATCAAGCACTGAAAAGCCTGCATAGTTGTTTTCATCAGGGACAAGCTTGTTCTCAGAAAACTAAAGAGAAAATAAACACACATACTGTCTGGCTGCAGCTAAAAAAAGAAAACCCACAACAGTGTATATATTCAGATTCATATGGCTCCTTCATCTCGTCTCCTTCCGCTCCTTTTTTCTTTGATAAATTCTCCTCTGGTCATTTCCCTTCTGTACAAACATTTTCATAACATATCCGTCCATATCTGATCTTCTGTCATTTTCTGTGAAAGCTTTATGTGGCGCGTGTTCATTGTGCAATTGCTGTTTGTGGGGCATTATTGTGATTGGTGGTCTGAAGCACAAAAAAGGGCATGCAAATTATTTTTCCACATGGAACACATGCCTGCACACAAACTGGCTGCGCAAACAAACATACACAGGTCAAAACTCCCCTAAAACACACACACTGAGCATTGTGTTCCAGGTTTTATTTTGCGGACATCTCCACTAGCAGTTCATTTCAGCAGAGAGAAACACAGCTGGAGCCTCTGGGATGCAGACAATGCGGTGGCAGTGACCATGCCAAACATGACACTCACACACACACACACACACACACACACACACACACACACTGGAGATCATTCAATGACACTTTTCAGGTACATTACACAAAATGTCCTGAAATATGTAATCCTACTTCACGGGTATGTCTAAAGTGGTTGAGGCAAAGTAATTCACAACTATGAATATTGTATTTTCATTTATTTTTCTTCAATATCTCCTCATACTTGAAACAAACTTTAGCTTCACTGGACACAGAAATGCTTTAAATCTGATTGTAGTTTTTTATAGTAACCTTTGAATTCAGAGACCTCCTAGATGTTTGAATGGACAGGATAGATACAGTACATACTGAACACAATATATTAAGTTGCATATTGCTTGTAGTTAAGAGTATGATGTAATTATCAGTAGCATCGTTGTTCTCTTTACACCCATCTCTACACATTTAAAGGAAACTATACACAAGACCATGTCTGACAATAAACAACTACACCTTTGTCAGGATTGTAGAGATTAAGTAGAAGAATATGAGCAATCAGATTAAAAACACAGCTATGTCCTTTGAAAGCGTGCAGTTTTGACATTTGGGGATCATATTGTTCATGCAAACTGTGACCTTACATATAAGTCTGGGGTGAAACAGTACAAGTCTGGCCCAAGTGCGATTGAACTATAAAACAGTTTCCATTTTGGCCCTTACAATAACATCTTTACAACAACCTCAGTTGAATCTCTTTGACATATTTGTTGAAAATTTGACTTGAGTGGACATAATCTTGCTGAACACCCCAATCTTGCTCTCCACAGATTCTTTGGCTGACACGGCAAGCATGACAACATCGTCAAGATCGATCCAACAGAGATCCATGATGAGTAATTTTAATTGTTTTAACACATCCATCATTGTTTATTTATTAGTTTTTCACGCTCCAATGCCTCTTAGTGTTCATTAAAAATGTCTCAGAGAGAAGTAAATTCAGTTTTTAAAATCTCAGCTGAAATGTTTGATATTTACAGGTGGCATCTGTGGTTTGGGTCCAGCTCATTAGCAGGCTCAGGGACTGATGTCAGGGGGCTGAGTACTGTATCTTAAGTGGAATGTGTGAGGTTTTTTCCAAAAATATGTAACACTTGCCTCAGTGAGTGAATAGGGAGAAATCCTTGAATCTCTCTCTCTCTCTCTCTCTCTCTCTCTCTCTCTCTCTCACACACACACACACACACATACACACACACACACACACACACACACACACACACACACACACACACACACACACACACACACACACACACACACACACACACACACAGAGTCACTAATCTGGAGGAGTTTACTGGAGTTCTGGCCAACACTGATGAATCTATCCTCTGCTATGATAGTGATCACAGTCTAACGCTGGGTGAGAGGGGAGCTGTGTAACTGCTCTGGGATTGCTAGGGACTCAGAGGAGGACTGATGCTCCCCTGCAGAGTAATTTGGAAGCAAAAGTCTGTCAGTCAACATGCTGTCAACATCTTATATAGGACAATGCTCTTTTTTTGCTCATTTTGTGTGCCAAAGTATGTATTCATTTCCCAAAAAGTGTGAGAAACATTTCCAAGAGAGTTGCAGTTATTATGCCTGTGGAATTAACAGAAAAAATTAAGGATTCCATGTGCATTTCTGTATTTTACTGCTCTATATCCAGGGCTTCACTATTACACAATGTGAAACCAGAAGAAGAATCACATTGCCTGTACAAATTGGGAAGTTTGAAGTTTGTTGTGTTCCATCATTTATATGTCTGCTACTTTGTGCCAGTAGGTGGCACTGTCATAAAGCCAGTACTGGTTGAGACCTGTGCACAGAGAACATAGTCAAAATGGCTACTACTTTATGTATGGTACTATGCCACTACTGAGAACTATGTTTTGTTTACTGTTAGTCTGTTGAAGCTCATTAAAGACCCCAACATTCTTTTAGTTTTGAACTCACCTAACATTTTGGTGAGAATTGAACTTATCTGTTGTACCTTTTTTGCTGACTCAACATGGCTGGAAACATACCTCTAGTTCCACTGTTATTTGCCTTGCCCGGCAGTGCCACTGATGCCTTTTGATCGGATTCAAATTTTTAATGGCTACTTGCTGGTATTTAATGTAATGGGGAGTTCTTTGCCTGAAGCTTGCAAGAAAGCTACTTTACTCCTTTGCCTCGGGCCAGAAGGACAACACATATTCTACTCCTTGCCCAATCTTTGAACCCATCTGTCTGACAACAATTTAGCCTCTTGGGGCAACGGCCAATATTTAGGGGCTTCCAGTGTAGCCAGCAGATATCTAGATAACAGACTTTCTCTTCTGGGCGCTGGTCATTGTTGACAGTTTGGTTAGCAACTTGAGATGGCCCACGTGACATTTTGGCTAACTCTAAAAAACAGATATTTGCATATGAACACAGATGCTTTTTTTTTTTTTTAAATGCTAATAAAAGTTAAATTATCATCAGATGATGCAATGGGTTCCGAGATTGCATTTTGAAAATGCATTCTGCCTCTGTTGCTCTCCATACAACTGTTTACCTGCATGAAACTATAGCCTGCGCACACGTGATTGGTCAATACTACTCAGACTACAAACGGAAACCAGAATGTTTCTGGTACCCCTTGTCCAGTTGCCTAGAGATTCTGCATTCACATACAGATACCTATTTACAGATTCATTGCCACATACAGGTGGCCCTTTTCCCTCTGCTTTGACACACAAAGTTAGTGTGGCATGCCTTCAGAAAGCTACAACAAGCACGTCATGAGACTATTGTGGCCATATAGCGTGACCTTGCCTCAAAATACAGATTTGATGATAAAACAGACGAAATGGTCTGTGACCACCTAATTGAACATGCAACCCCAGCATCAGGGAAAGGCTTTTGCTCAAACCAGATCTGACACTGGATTAAGCAGTTACCATTGCCACACAAGTGACTGGCAGTTCAACAAGCCAAAGCAATTGCAGCAGATGGCAGTGTCCCAGTGCAGGCTGTACAGCTCCATCCACACCTCTAAAAAGAAATACAAATAATACCCTCGCCCAAATTAGCCTTTCAATGCCATTGCTACATCCTCTCATAGCTTTTTCAGATGTGGTTTTGACAAATATCTGGCTAATTTTCCTCAGTGCACTTCAGCCAAGATAACCTTAGTGTCAAATCAGTATACCAGAAAATACGACACTTGCCTTTTGCTGAAATGGCTTCTGTCGCAGCAGAACTGGACCCCTTGCTGAAAGCTGGCATCACTGAAAAAAAACGTATGCATCACCCTGGATTTCACTGATGCATATGGATGTGCCTAGACATCTTTGAACCAACAAAAACTATGGTCACAGATAGCTACCCCTTGCCTCATGTAGATGAACTACTCACAAACTTACAAGTTGCAAAGATGTCAATGAAGATAGTCTTCCAGCCTTTATCACACGCAATGGTCTTTTGAGATTCTGTAGGTTTGTCAATGGCCTTGCGTCCACCCTCTCAGCCTTTCAAAAAATGGCTGCCCATTTGTCCAAAATTATTTTTATGACTTCTAGACAACACCCCTTCTGAACATGACCAGTACCTCAACACCATCCTTCAAGAACTGAAATGAGGTTGGACTGGTGCTCAGTGACAATAAATGGCAAAACCCTCCCTGCACTTTCTAGCTCATACCATCACTGCAGATTGCATCGTTCCTGTTCAAGAGCACATGATGCTGTCCTGAAAGCCCCTCCTTCATCCGACATCACTGCTCTGAGGTACTTCCTCAGCCTTGTATCCTGGTACTCACAGTTGTGGCCTTTATTTGTGCATGTGCCAGTGGCAAAGACAACTTTACATGGACTGCTGCAATTCCTTGTGGACAGTCATGTACTTGTTCTACCTTTCACTACACCCTGCGATATCCACAGATGCAAGTGATTATGGACTTGGCGCAGTCTTTGCACAAGTACAGCCTGATGGCACAGAGCAGCCTGTGGCTTTTGCTTCCCCCACACTGAATGTAACAGAGCAAAAATATTCTACTGTTGAAACAGAGGCACTTGCCCGTGTGTGGGCTACAGAAAAATGGAGAAAATACCTGTGGGGATGTCGCTCTACTCTCCAAACAGACCACCAGGCATTTACAACACCGCTCAGCACGAAAGGAAACAGTCAGGCTGGAATGTGTGTTGCAGTCCATATGCCTGCTCTGTTTTGATTACGATGTCATCTACCATCCAGGCTCCCACAACTATATTGCTGATTGGCTATCACGCGTGCCCTTCCCTCTTCCTTCTGACCCCACCCTAGATGCAAAACTTGTGGGTGGCACATATTTCTGCTGCCCTTCCAGCGGCTTTGAGGCCACTTGCTCCTCTTGTCCTGAACTGTCAGCCCTACATTCAAAAATGGAAAGTGCTTGGCCCTTCTCCATTAAATCAGTGACTGAAGCACTGGCTCCATATTACAAGATCAGAGACAAGCTCAAAGTCATGGATAACTACATCCTCAGATGCTCAAGACTCATTGCACCACTCTCCCTACGGCCGAGGGTAATTGCCCTTCCATGCAAGAGTCACCAGGGGATTGTCCACACAAAGCACCACCTGCAAGACCTTTACTGGTAGCCAATAATTGACTCACAAGTTCAGTCTTGCATAGCTTCATCAATATTCTGCCAGTCTAATGATAAAACAGCCTGTACTCACCCCGCTCCTCTGCAACCTGTCCCACTGCCTGATGGGCCATGGAAGAAACCTTGATATTGTTGGACCCTTTGACAGAGACCACTGAGGACATTGTACACTTCCTGACATCTGTGTTCAGTCGTCATGGTAACCCAGAGAACATTGTCATAGACAACTGTCCATAGCTCATTTCTGCAGCTTTTGCCTCATTCCTGCACAACTGAAGTATATTTCATAGTACAACATCTGTTTACTATCCAATTGCTAATTGATCTATTGAGGGATTTTATTGTGTCCTCAGACACAAGTTTATTTTGTAAATTATGATCCTATGTAGAGTAAAATAGATGATAAAGGAGGGGTATGCTTTAGGGCATGGCTACCCTGTGATTGACAAGTTGCAACCTAGACGGTGTGTGAGGTGCTGTATTTGGAATTTGGGGAGGTCCTCAACAGCTCCAGGCTCTCCTCCAAATATGGTCACTTCTCATCACTTCTGGCTCCAAAAAACCAAGATGACAACAGTCAAAATGCTTAACGGGAGTCCACATAGTGATGTCATAGTGGCTACATCCCTTTTTATGAATACAGTCTATGGCACAGAGCCAGTGGCTCAGGTGCTCTCATTTATACCTTTTTTGTTATGTTGTCTTTATCTTGTTAGATTGTTTATATCTTGTTTTCTATTACTGCTGATCTCTTGAGAGTTACCAAACATAATTTTATTGTATGACTACATTGACACATAAAGTGTCTTCTTCATCTTCTTTAAAGCAGGTACTAGTTGAGACACTGTGTATAGAGATAAAGAGAGTCAAGATGGCAAATACTGAATGTACAATACTACCCCGCTGTTGAGAACTATATTTTCCTTTACTGTTAGCCTGTTGAAGTAGACAGCACTTGTTAAAAACTCCAGAGTCATTTTTTCATGAGCTCACCTTTTTAAAGACCTTTTTTGTTTGTTTTATGAAAATCAGAGTCCCAGAATGTCCACATATCTTTTCTTTTGTCTTTGTGTCTTTTTTCTTGGAGCTTTATTTTATTTAAATAGGAATGTGTGCAATAAATGAAAAAGACAAAACTAATGATGAATTAATCCTACGTACAGTAGGCCTAAGTGATGCCTGATAAACTGTATTACCATAGATGTCCATTATTTACTAAAAGCCATTCAGTGAGCCATGCTGTTGCACCCGGTTACGTGTTCCTGTGTTATGATGAACATGTGCACTGTAGTTTATTTTGAGCCAGTCCCACTAGCAGACCAAATCCACAGTCAAAATTGTCACTGACAAAAACATTATTTACCACTGTGTGAGCAACATTAACTAAAAGTACAATGCCCCAGATGTTTTAGGAACTTATTTATTATGAAATTCATTTAAAATGCATTTTAAAGATTCATGATTTCAGTGCTACAGACAGGGTAGGAAAGTTAGACAGCATTGAGAGACTGACTAATGCATTGTTGATTTTGGTCTTTTCATGCGATGTGTAAACAAAAATATAGAACATCGCCACCATTATAATATGTTTGTAAATTATATCAAATTTGTTAAATAAATTATGATGGATTCAAGTACACTTTCTGGCTCCTGTGCTTTAAACTTTAAATTTGTACATTTCAACTGGTGTATACTAAGGCCTTCATGATGAGCATAGTTTGAAACATTAAGAAAAATCATCAGAGTTTCATTAAACTGACTGGTGAGTTTTGGTGTTTCTAAAGAACTTAACTTAAATTCAGGAAAACTATGAACAAATCTTTCTCTTTTTGTTCATGTTACCTAAACTTTACTTCGTTAAAATTGGAAGACAGACAATAAATAATGGGTTGACATAATCTCAGCAGTAAAGCTCATTCAATATTTACAACTTCTACATTCTACATTAAAATTATTTTAAAACTGTGGTAAATGTAGATAGTCAAATAAACCTTTCAGCTACTGTACTTAAAACGACATTTGCTCCTCCCTCCTCTTGTGCTCACACACACACTTACACTAACAAAATGTAACCTACCATCCGAGACAGATGGTCTGGCATATGTTCCTCTACCCGAATGCCTCTTTGGACGCAACACACATACACACACACACACAAACAAAACCTAAAGCTTGGAGACCTGGTGTTACTCAGCATCCCAGTAAGACCATAATAAGAATGAGTGTGGCATTGTAAGGATTAACATAGTGGCATTGTGGAGATACAGATGGGGCCTCAGCGTGTCTCTAATGAATGTGGTGTGTGGAGCCAGTAGATCTGTCTGCTGTATGTGCAGAGGTTTATACGTTGCAGCTCTGAGGGTGTGACATGGTTAGTTCTGAATCCCGTAGCTCCCAGCAAGCATGCTCCCTGTGACTTTTTTTATAGTCCAGAGGGGGCTAGGAGCCAAGAGGTGACACATAGCAGCAATGAGGAGAGGGCAAGATTGTAAATAACTGATGGAAAAAGATAGCACAGATCCATAGAGTTTTTTTCTAGGATGAAGAGGAGGAAGAGATGACGTTTCAGTGAATTGCTTGCTCCGAGAGTTTCTGTACATCCCCGTTCATCAGTGGACAGTCAGGAAGGGGAGAGGAGAGCAGCAACTACAGTAGTCCAGTCTGGAGATGGAAAGTGATGAGTGGTAGCACAGAAATAGACAGCAGCCAGAAGGATAGGCCCGACCATTTGCGCTCGCCAGATGATCGCGTTCCCCCAAAGTAAGCCACCTGGGCTGCAGAGAACGGCAAAACAGAGGGCAGGAAAAAATTAGCCAACAGCTTTGTCTTTACTGCTGAAATAGAGCTCATTCACATGGGGGAGTAAGTCATGCAAGACAGTGGGGGGTGCAGAGAGGGGACATGGTCAGAGGAATGTTAGCACCTCTAAGCCTTTACTCAAAACCAGAGTAATTAAGGCAGCTTACGGCATCTCGTTCTCTGGCAGTGCTTCCTTTGTTCTCCTGATCTTGGTAATCCAGCTAAGTCTACCCTGACTCTGCCAAGACCACTCACCCACACAGGCTGACCCATCATTGTTGGGCTCAAAGCCCTGGTTGCATCTCCTCTTGGCACGGCACTTATAGCTGCCATAGGTGTTGGTGCAGATGGGACGGTCAGAGGGGCACACAGAGGGAAACTGGGTACATTCATTTTCATCTGAAGGACAGGTAGGGAGAAGAGAAAGGGAAAAGGCACTTTTCTTAAGGATTTTGAAACAAGGAGACAAAAATAAAGTTGACAACAGATAAATCTTCTCCACTTACCAGTGCAGCGGCCATTTTCATTTAGGGTGAACCCATGACCACACTGCAAGACACAAAAGTCTTTAAAGACACTGTGTGATTATACAGATGGGTGACAAATGAAAGGAAGAATCTGATGTATATGCAGAGAAACAAAGTGAATCCATGTCGGTTGTAAGAACCAATACAAAATTATTCTGAGTGATCACCTTATTCTGTGATGAAATGTTTCTAACCTTCTAGTCTTTTCCAGGATGATCGGTGAATGCTTTGAGTATGAAACTGGTGTAAATCGTATGCTGTCACCTCCACAGCCACCAGATCTCAAACCAGCTGCTACCTTCAGAGGACTTTTTACTGATATATTAGAGAGTGTGTCCCACTTCTATCATTAAAACACAAAATGACGGGATATCTTTTGGAAGAATTCTTCTTGTACATTTCAAGACATTTGCAGAATCATTGCCCAGGAGCACTGAAGCTATTCTTTAACATCTTTGTTGATTATGATAAATGTTGCAGTTTGTTTTCAATTCCTGCACATAGTGGTATATTTCCGACAGAGCATAAGAATCTTTTGGTTGAAATGAACTTAGCATCACTGTGAAACACAGCTGTACCTCTATTTCCACTGTGGGAGTGACTTCCTCCTCGTCTCTTGGATAATGGATCTCCAGCACAGAGTTGATCTCTGACGGCTCCAAGGGTCGGGCAACTGAGCGACCGTCTGGCCAGTATACCTCGACATTGGTAGCTACATCCTTACCTGGTCAGACATGAGCACAGACACAGCACACTCAGAAAAGCATTCATATGTCTGATTAGTGATTCTTGAAGGCTCACACAGTGAAGCTTTCTACTTCCTCTCTTTTTCACTGATACACACACAGTGAGAGACACACAGAGTAACGCACAACTTAAAGTCCAGCAGCACATAATACATTAAATAAATGGTTTATAGCACACTATAATATGAATGGAAGCAGATAAGGATATTGTGTTTATTAATCTACAGTATTTGCCACCTAACATCCCCTATCATCCTGTTTTGCTCCCGCATGACACCCTGTCATTTAGTGATGGGGACACGTCTGCCAGGATAGTGAAGTGTGGAGATCTGCTCTGTAGCCACAAAGGTGTGGAAAGTTTGCTTTTAGAGTGTGTTTTGAGTAATCAGGCATTATAATGGAGGGCCTCCAGGGGAGATATGTGCTTGGACAGTCTGATAAAGACCAGGCTCAGGGAGCAGCAGTGGGTGGGCTACCAGACCTGGATGGCCGGCATCTGACTGTCCTGGGGGGGCAGTCAGAGACAGGGAGCCAGTTCCTCACAAACCAGGCCGGCTTCCAGCAGCACCTGTCCCCCAGCTCTCCCCTTTTGTCCACCAGCTCCCTTCCACAGATAACTTACGCTCCCGTGGGTGCCCAATCAGGCTGTTAGTATTAATAAATAAAATTATAATGCTTTCCACATGGAGCTTGTATTTTCTTTCTCACTGCTACTCTTAGTACTGCTCATTCTGTCCATTTCTCTTTCTGTCTGTCTGTGTCTTTCTACCCTCTACCCTGCTGCAGCAGAGAGAAATGCTAAAACAACTGGTTGATTCATTTATTAATTGATCAACAACAACTAAATCAACAACAGTTTTTCAATTAATTGTTTAAATTATCAAGCAGAAATCTCAAACATTCACTAGTTGCTTCTCTGTTTTACATCGTACCTTTGAATGTTTTACTACTGATGGGATAAAACCTCTCCTTGAGCCATTCAAAAAATGATGTTGAGCAGTTTTCATTATCTTTTGACAGTTTGCCAGTTAATCATAAACAATAATCAGCAGATTAATCAATAAAGATAATAAGTCTAAAAATGAGTCTTGCAGCCCTGGCAGAGAGCACATGTGGTTGGAGAGACAACCCACAACTCCGAAGCTATGCTCCTAAGTAATTATGTTTGATACCTGTAACAGTTACTCCATCTGTTAAGAAAGACTTACCGAGGCCAAAGTGTGCGACAGGCTCCATCTCACACAGGTACCCGGAGCCGCCATCAATGATACGTGTGTGTGGACCGGTCTTTTTGGTGTACACCACCACTTTCGCTCCTCTGGCAAAAGCACCAAACTTGGTTCGGGGAATCACACGCAGCCATGAGTTAGTGGTGCCCTAAGACACAGGCCGAGTGAGAAAAGGAGGGTTTGAGTTAAGATTGTAACACTTAGCCTACTGAGTGTCTGACTGAGTCTTTCCAAATTAGTCTCAGGAACACTCACCAGGTTGACTTTGTAGACAGAGAGCGGCTGTGCTGCACTTTCACCATGAGACACCAGCAGTTCCAGACGCCCATCACCATCAAAGTCTGTGGCTACAGCTCCTGAAGATCCATCACAGTAATGATGCAACTAAACACTTCAGGAAACAGCCTACATTACATTAATTATATTCATGCAGGGAAATGTGGACATAATGTTTCAACAGTCAGACCTAATTATGTGGAACAAGTCTTTTTCTTGTTATGACGCATATTGAGAAACTCAAATATAGTGGCGCTCTGCTGCCACCCAATGGGAGCATGTAGAATAGCAGGTTGATTTCAGGCTGGTTGGTAGTCTTGTTGGATCATTCATGCTTATTCGTGTTCTTCCAAACTCACCGGTTCCACGTCCCTCTGGCTCTGACGCCTCTCCAATGTTGAGTTCTTCTATCTGGGGGTCTCCTTGCTCTCTCCTACTTACCCTGCCAGAGCAACAACAAAACAGTTACTCAGTACATCTCCATAAAACTTTTAATACCAGAGTCACTATAAGTATATAGAATTGCAATTTACAACACATTCAGAATACTATAACATTTTTTTCAATTAGATAACTCAAATAGCCTGTACACCCAAAACCTGAACAAACTGTACACACATGCACACAGAAATATATAATACTTTTGATTTTTAATTAAGTTTTTACTTTTTCAATTTTCTTAATTTATTTAGGGCTTTATTATCATTGAGTCTTTCTGTATTTTAAATGTCCATCATCATTTCTTCAAATGTCTTGTTTTGTATGGTCAACAGTCCAGTACCCACAGATATTTAGTTTACTATCATGTATGACACAAACGTTTAAATTCTAACATTGGAAAATCTGCAATAAGCAAATGTTGTGCACTTATGCCTTAAAATTGACTGAAATGTATTTGATTATCAAAACAATTGCAGATTAAATTTCTGTCCACTGACTAATCAAGCAATCAGCAAATTGTTGCAGCTGTAATTATATTTACTCATCGATTTTTATTATAATTTTTATGTTTTCTCTAGTCTCTCTGTTAAGTACTTTGATCCACATTTGTTGTTTTTGATTACGCTCTATACAAATTAAAATGATGTACAGAAATAGAAAACAATAATTTTTCACCATTTATGCTTTTTGCTTTTCTGATATTGCACCCAGATAGACACTATTTAGAAATAATCATATATTGTATAATATAACAGTGACCACCATACCTGTAGTAACAAAGCATTTCAATATCAAAATTTCCTTAACTATTAATTTTATCTTCCAGTGCACTAATGTGCTGATCTTAGCTGTTAAACCTCTCAACTCAGCTAAATATTGATTAGTCATATTGAATTAATTAGCTCTGGCACAATAGTTTGAGCTTGTATTTTCGGTGCCAAAGAGCAGAGTTAAATTAGCTGATTCATCTTCATACCAGTTAAAGGCAGAGCCATGGGGTGCAGAGCAGTGACCCCTATCAGACTATCATTGTGACCAGAAAAATCTTCCCCAGTAACCCATCACGTAGGAATATTCACATCCAGGAAATCTCTGGGGCCAAAACTGATTATTGATATTCAGTATGAATTGACCCACCAGTTCATGGCAACATTCATCATGACTTCTGCATCCTGTTCAGAAAAATACGCCAGATCAGATTTTTATTCAGTAAGGATGGGTTTATTCTACTATTAAGTTCAAACAATTGATATGTATCATGTATTGCATTTTAAGAGCTGAGTTCATTAATATTATCTAGAGAGGAAGCCAAACCGTGCGCCAAAAAGAGACCTAATACTGTCTTAATGAAAGATTCATTCATGTGTGGAGGAGGAGGCGGGATGCCAGACTCGATAAGTATCCTTCACTGGGAATTTAAAATTCTTCTCAGCTTCCAAGCTCAGTTTCAGAATATTAAATCATGGCACATGAGTAGTCCATTCAGCTCATCTTCAACGTGCTGTTAAAACTTACTATCACACTTGTACAAAATGTGTGTATGTATGTCTGAGTGAGTGACTACCTGAACAGTCTGTTGGCGGAGGGGCCCCTGTATGCGATATTATTGAAGAAGACCTCCAACTCATTGTCGTTGTCAAAATCTGCAGCAATGACTGTTCGAACTGGGGATGGCATGGAAAACTTCTGAGATGCAATGTCCTGAGGAAAAAAGAAAACACAATAGCGCATCAGTGAGAAACACACAAACTACACACATGAACAGAAGCTCTTCTTTTTATGAAGAAAAAAATATTTGAAATGCCCTTTTCTGAAGCAATTATGACAAATTATTATGACAAATTCTTATCACAGAATTGATAAGAATTAAGCATACTGTCATTACTCTTTATAGTCATGACAACGTTGACATTTGCCTTTCTAAAAACTTGCTTTGTTTTTAATGGGAAAGTTTTTTTCTGGTCTGTTCGTCACTGAGCTTCAATGGGTAGTCAGGGTGGTTAAAGGCTTTGCTCAAGAGCACCACATTGGTAAACTTTACAATGGCAATGTCATGTTTAGAATAATATACTTTATAGATATAATGGAGGAACATAAGGACAATATATACAAAGCCTCAAATATTGTAAAAGTCAAAATGTTGATGTTTTTAACGTTAACTTTTCTAGAACCTGTTTGTATTTCAGCTTGTTGGCTGCATCCTGTAATGTGTAAACTGACTGAACAGGTAGTGCGAACTCAGCCAGATCCCACAAACACTATTCCATAACCTGAAGGTCACTAGTTCAATCTCCACAACAGATTACATATCTATCAATAATCAGTGTCCAGTCCTTGAGTCAGACCCTGATCTGTCACCTACTCACTCCCCCAATGTATGTGGCTCTGGATAAGCGTTTCATCTAAAGCCCAAATATAAGAACAAAAGCCTTTTTACATCCTCTGGCATCAGAAAAATAGACTGCAGCTCTCCTAACCCCCCCAAAAAAAGTCTCCTCAGCAGAGGAGTTTTAGCACAAGAAAGTAACGGATCTCTCCCCGCTTCAGTGACACAGTGATAAGTCGGGAAAGAGTTATAGAGCAGCCCTTCACTCCCTCCAGTATTTACTCCCTGTTTTAATTATAAGGCTCATAAAGCCGCAGGGGGGAGGGGGCTGCCCACAGTGACCTTCTGCTTCTCAGGTGAAGGAGAGGGGATGGCCAACTGAGGCCATGAGGGAGGGATTTTCACTCACTACGTCATTAGGTGGATGGATAGATGTACCATACGGTGAAAGAAGGTGAAACAAAATCAAATACGAAGCACAAAAACATTTTGCAGAGAATAAGGGGAGAGTGTTTGAGGAAAAGCATATTTAGTACATGGCTTGATATCTCAAAATGGAATAACTATTCACAACTTTAGTAGCATTTAACATAACTAGCAGTATTACAAAATATAAAATGTATAATACATTTTAATTAATCCTGGCAGTTATTACTACAAGGATTAAACATTTTAAAAAGTTTAGTAAATACTATAAATGATAGCGTAAATATTTGTTTTTTTAAGTGTGTATTTGAAATTTGTACTTTATTTGTATTTTTATGACATAAATCTGATTGGTTGGAATAATGACATGAACAGGTTGTTATTATAATGAATACTTCTTCTAAACTTCTCCACTTGTATCCTTATATTAATTTATTACAAAAAGACTCAAGCTCTTTCTGTTTAAATAGTGTGTGTGTGTGTGTGTGCGTGTGTGCGTGTGTGCCTGTGTGCCTGTGAGCCTGTGTGCGTGCGTGCGTGCGTGCGTGCGTGCGTGCGTGCGTGCGTGCGTGCGTGCGTGCGTGCGTGCGTGCGTGCGTTCGTGCGTTCGTGCGTTCGTGCTTGCGTGTGTGTGATAAACCTATGGCAGAGAAAACCTCGGACATAGATTTTAATTAAAGGACAAACAGGCCTAATCGGCACTTTCCACTACCCAGGCAAGCTGCTGTTTCAGCCCAATTTAATTAGCAGTTTACTGAAGTGATACAACAGCTTCATTATGCATGCCAAAGGTCAACATGGATAGTAGGAGTGTCAGCTTGTGTGGGAGAAAGGGGTCTTAAATGTGTTGTGGGCTTGTGATTTAACAATCTTGGTTTAAAAAGAAACATCAGAGAGCTAATTCAATTTGTCTTCTGTGTGTCTGCGTGTGCGTGTGTGCGTGCGTGCCTGTGTTCGTGTGATGCTGATGGAACTGTCTCTGAGCTAAGCATCACACATTAACCCCTTATTTGACCCCAATAAATATGTCTCTTGTGACGTTTATCTCTTTGGTAAAGGATGCGGTCACAGGTGCTGACAGATAGATCACTGAGAGGGAAACCTCTGCAGATTTACACACAACAAAGCCTGTTTCTGTCCCTGCCACTGTTTACCATACTACACAAAATTGTGCAAACCGCTTGCTGGTCCCACAGCAGCTGTCTATATTATCTTTGAGTAAATCAACCACTGCACCGTCTTTAAATTCAACCCAATCCCAAATTGAGTCAGTGCTAATCCACTAGCCCTCCATTAGCATTGATAACCCTGTGATTCACAGTGTTCTAAGTGAGATTTGCTGTTATTGTGCTGCTTGTTCATTAGACATTGATTCTGGTCAGAAGTGGAAGAATAGAGAAGCACGTTTGTCTCAAACTCTCCTACTGTACATCAGTGGGTTTACCTGATAATGTGATGGAGGAATCATTAGTCTAAAAGACTGTACTTTATCAATCAATGCTAGTTTTACAGATCTACCTTTAAACACTTTTAACACAAGAAATATGCCATACCTAAATTGTTGACTGACATCTGCATGGCTAAATACCACAAGAAATAGGTGACAAAATTGTTTGTTTTTTTAAATTTGGTTGAACAGACCATCTAGTAGCTCAGTATGCGTCAAACAAAGTGCTCTTCAAATCATTAACAGTGTCTGAAACCCCCTTTCCAATGGAATTAGGGTGGAATTTATGTGACATTCCACAGCAGAAAATCCCAGTCACACCCACCTCACACAGCTGTTGGCCATGTGTGTGTAAGCATGAAAGATGGCAGTGTTAAAACTTTTTTCTTAAGCTTTAATTTTTTGCTTTATTAACTGCTTCTGTCACTTTCCATGACTAAAGACAAGTCATGGATGCCTTGGAGAGCAGTCATTCAGATCATACATTTTTTCCTTTAGATGTGGACAGAAAACACATCCTATAAATGAAGCATATTAAGACATTAAACCGGATATTGTTACAAGACGTTTACGCGATAACTGTTGGCATGTAGTATTGCTAACAAGACCTAGGAAGCACCTCCAGACTGACCCACCTTGAACTTCTGCTTACGGTTGGTCAGCTGCATGTACAGACGATGAGGTCCATTCCAGTTGCCGTACACAATGTCTGTCTTGCCGTCCCGGTTGAAGTCTGCAAGAGCCACACCTCTGCCATGCTGCATGGAGTCCTCCACTCCTAAAATGAAATGTTAATGTAGTTTTGTATACAATAGAGCCTCATATGTGTTGTTGTTACACAAGATTCACATGATTATGTCCAGAATTAACTGATCTATAAAGCTATGATCAGTTAAATCCTGTATCTTCTTGTTACCAGCCTGCTGTGCCACATCAGTGAAGGTTCCATCTCCATTGTTCCTGAAGAGGAAGTTGGGACCATACTCGTTGTCGCAGAAAACATCAGAAAAGGTTTGGCTTACAATCGGGCCCACCACGACACCTCGTCCCCCTGCACAAATGGAGAAAGCGGGAGGAACGAAAGTGAGTGATGAACCGAGACGAGAATCAGTAGTAAAAGAGAAAATTGGGGTGTTAAAAAGAGAGTGAACTGACAAATTTGGAAAGAGAAAATGAAGCAGGATAAAAGAAACAACAGGGAGAACACAAGGAGAAAAATCAGGGTCCATAACAAAAGTGAATGGCAAGAGATCATTTTCCACTTTCCAGGCCATTTCCTCTGAGCAGAGCAGGTATTTCTGCTGACACAGACACTGACTCTGATGGTCTGCACACACACACACACACACACACACACACTGACCTGAACACAAACACATAAACGCAAAGGCACAAAACGTACTGAGTCTTTTGCATTAACCGAAAGCTAACAGCAATTTTCACCTTATGAAAAGATATTTCTGCCTTTTCAATACACACTCAAGATCACTGCAGGATTTTCCAATGATATTCGATAAAGTGAAGTGCCTCAAGTGTCTTATCAAAGACCAGCAGAGTCTAATTATGGAGTTGAAAGGGCTTTGATTGCCCTTCCAGTATGCAGAATCAGTGCTGTGAGTCAGGACTGGCTCATGATTTACTGGCCCGCTCCATCAGCCCAGACAAATATCACTCGCCCCCAACGGCCATAAACCTATAATGTCTCTCCAGAGATGTGTAACCATTAGATATACAACTTTACTGACTGTCCCTCTGCCCTGATTAACGGCGGTTTGATGACAAAGCCATCTCCTGTATATCATTAACAGCAATTCTGGCCCTGGCTCATGCTGCTCCCCTGGTGGATCAGATGACATCCTGCATGTTGAAGGATGATGAAGATTGATGTTGCTACACTCAAACACAAAGTCATCATCACCCATTAACCAAAACTTACTTGGACAACATGTAGGATGTTTCAATGGCTGGTTACAATAAAGCATCATAGATGCAGCCTCTTTTTTTATTTACTCATGATAGTCTCTCTTATCAAAGGCATAAATCATGGTGAAATTGCTCATTTTGTCATTTACTGTGCTTCTTCTTCAGTACCAAAGCAGGTATCTGTCACATTTTTCTTCTATGTAGATGTAAAAAAAAAAAATAATAATAATTGAGTGAGGGAAGAGCACTGGGGCATGTTGACAAATTCCAGGGCTATTTTTTGAAGTTAAAAAAGAAAATCAATTTCAAGGTCATCTATTCAGTTTCAAAAGCATTTAAATGGCAATTTCAGTCAGGATCTTCATTACAGAAATTGCAGCACAGCAGCTTAAAAAAACAATAAAAACCTGTAAAATATAAGACAGTAAAAAGCATTAAAAGGATGAATACTAAGACACAAAATAAATTACAGTAAAAGATCAATGTGACAAAACAGCAATGAGTAAGCATAACTTTAGGTACAAAACAGTGTGGGGTTTATGTGAATTGAATGGAGGGGAAAATGTACAACTCCTTAAAAAGAGGATGGTGTGGATTGAAGGTAAAAAATTTTGTGTTCTTTCTCAACTAAAACAGGCTGCTCACCAATAATGAACCATACTAGGCTGTGATAGATGCCATCTCTGGACTGTTGAGCTGGTCTGATGTATGCGTGCGTTGCCCTTCCTCTTCTATTCACTGTGACTTTGACTGAAGTAAACAGCTGACAGAGCCAAAAGAGCCTACTAACACTCTCTTTCTTCTCTCACGCGAACACTCATTGCATTCTACTTCTTTCTCTCGTTTTCTCTATTTTTTTCTTGCCTGGCACCACTCCAACTCTCTCTTACTCACCTCCCGTCTCTCTTACCCTCTCCCTCTACTAGAGTCCTATATTTCAGGATCTATGGGTACAACAAGCACATGCTCCCCTACAGATGTCTGTGTAAATCAGACTGAGGGACCAGGAGTGCTCGGTGATCATAAAGCCATGGTCTGCATCACACACACACACACACACACACACACACACACACACACACACACACACACACAAAAAGCTGCTCACACCTACCCGTGAACTTGTTGACTCCGGCCTGCTCTGCCACGTTGGAGAGGGCAATTACGCCTTGTGAAAGGTCGCTTGCAGCCTCATCCATTTCTATGAGTGCATGGTCACCCACGTTGCCGCTGGCATAGTTAGCTATGTAGATAGCATAACGGCCTGTACCCTGGAGAAACAATTACATTTGTTAATACAATTTATTAAAGCAAAGCCACAAGAACCCAGAAACAACACTTGTAGCTACACGTGGGATGATAAAACATTTCATGATTTACAAAAAACTTTCAAATAATCTATTCAACAAAATTACAAAAAAGCACTTTCTCACTGAGATAGTGATATTTGGACATGTCTAACCCATTTTCTGAGATATTTGTTCTGCCACCACCCCAATGCAATGGAGGACAAGCTATAATGTACAATGAAAATTTAATTTGTGGTGTTCACAAAAATTGAAAAAATAGTATTTAAAGAATTCAGCAACAACATTTCTGTCTGTATAATCCACAGACCTCGGTGTCAACATTTTTCATTTGAACTATTTTCTACCAAAGAAATAGTTCCCACGAAAACTGTGTAAATATATTTACACAGTTTTCCTATAGGTTACATTGTTTCAGGAAAAACAGTTGCTGGATTTTTTTTTCTATGTAATTCTTCCAGTGTTGTTAGCACCATAAACCAAATTATATTCAGCTCCATCTTATTGGAGTGCAGGCAGAAATCTCAGAAAGAGATATATCAAAACATGGACACATAAGACCAAAATGATTTACATGGTTTCATACAACCGAGATGTTTTTATCATTTAGGTGAATTGACCCGTTAAAGGATTATTCTGGTGATTGGACAATTATGCTCCTACTAAAAGATTTAAAAATGTGTATTCTTTCATTTTTAAAGGATAAATAGATACCTAAAACAGCTTGGAACTGTAGTAGATGTTACTTTAACACAAGTAAACAGTGTATTTGTTGGAGACTATTTTCAGCTGCGAATTTGGTGCATCAGTGAGTATTTTACGCTTCAGGACAATGTGTTTGGGATTGGCTCAGTGTAAACTGTGTTCATCGTAATGAAGGAACTTGTCACCTAGTGCAGCTGTGATGCTTATTTATGTGTCAGTAATAAGTGTTTGGAAAACAATAAAGCTATATCATACTTTCACCTTTTCCTAATCAAACATTCTCTTTCTCCTTTATCTCCCCTTACCCTCTTTCCTACCCTTTACCCCCTCTTCCCCAACCTCTCCCCCTACTCCTTCTTCTCCTCCCTTTGGAGATTAATTTCACACTCCATTATCAGTCAGAGTCCCTGCAGACACAAACTCACAGACAGAACCACACTAATAGACTACACACTTGATTTCAATGAGCTCTCCCACCAGGCCTAACATACTTCAATCAATACCAACACATGCACATATGCAAAAGGCACACACATACACATCAATTCACCATTTGTGTTCACCTTACTATATTTATACAAGACATGAAAAGTAAATGAGACTGGTTGATGTAAATGTCATCAAGCATCGCGTTATGGCCCGCTGAGGTGGGAGGAGTGGGTTGCATGCGCACACACACACACACACACACACACACACACACACACACACACACACACACACACACACACACACACACACATACACACAATCAGTACTTGACAAAATGAGACTGAGTTACAGCAAAAAAAGAACTGAAGGCCACTGGCAGTTACTTAACAAACTTAAAAGTCAACGATTTTTCAATAAGTCTTCACCCGAGGCTAATTTCTGTCAGTGGAATTGGCATTGCGAGTAGTGTGACGCGCATGCCTGCAAAGTGCATGTTTGATGCAGGGATATGTAACTGCATGCCCTTTATGTTAACTATCATTTCAATTAGTCTTTAAGCCCTCTGAAATTTTTTCTGAAATACTCTGGCTGCCTGCCAGTGCAAAGAGGACCCATCCATCACTTCAATGTGAGACCTCTCAATATGTCACCTTCATCAGTTTGTGTAAGACTTATGAGGGGACGTCACTTTCAAGGAGAATAGGAGAATCTGTTGGATGACTAATTATCCCTCTTATAAGGCGATAACACTTTATTTATAAGTTAAAAAAAACATTAGTTAGGTCACAGATTACACAACATGCTGATCCAGTTTTGGTTTGGACTCTGCTGTTGCTCCACATCTGTTCCAATAAAATGTGTTCAGGAGAATGAAAATGTATTCACCTTCTCTGCTGGAGCTACCATGGAAGAACACACATCAGGGTTTTGGCTTGCTCTAAATGCATTATGCCATTAAAAGTAGATATCTTTCCAATCGGTTTGGCAGCTACACAACCTATCAGTGCTCACTGAGATGGGACTGTGGTTTTAGAAAAAAGATCCATTGTAAATCCCTACCGTCCTCTCCCTACTATTATTATGCTTCACTACTATTATCCGGTACCAAGATTGGACGTGAGAACAGCACACGTGCATGTGAGATAAGAGACAAAGAAGGAGTGCGGGTGAATCAGTCAGAAAAAAAAAAAACGAGAGTAAAGTAGGCGGAAAAAGGGAAGAAAACAATGGAGAAGGGACTGAAAGACAAAGAGAGCAAATGCTACAGGCAGAAAAGCAGTATAGTGCAGTCATCACTCCTCCCCTCGTATGCTGTTCTATAAAACAAACGAGCCCTGGCTTCTGTAATTATACTGGTGCGATGGACAGAAGAGAGAAAATGGCACACCATTCCCCCAAATGAACTGTCATAGCACATGCTGAGAAGGGCGGTGTAGGCAGGGCATGAGTTATCACTGATAAACAAACAGAAGCACCCATGCATGTACACAGAAGACACTCTGGGGAGTTTGTGTTTGTGTGTGTATGATGTGGATCAACATATACTGTAGTGTACGTGTGCCTGTGTGTGGTACCTTTCTGTCCACACAGGCCACTGAGCGCCCAGCCATACGGTTGGCTACATCTCTGTGTTCGTTAATGTCATCATTGAGCAGATCTTCAAAGCGTCCATTACGGAACTTAAACAGCTTGTCAGAATATGTAGCACGACCTTGATGCAGAGAGAAGCAGAGTTCAGGAGAGGCAAAAATTGCGAGGAGAGAAGAGCGGCATTATGCAACACAATAACTGTGGGTGACAGGAAACAGTGAAGTACGCTGCTGCAGCTGAAAGTGAGAAATGTGATACTGGAGTTTTTTGTAAAAATGATAGAGGTGAGGTCTAGCAGTTTTGGAAGTGTGCGCCCTGTAGCGTTCAGATTGATTAATAGCAGCACAAAGCCTATCTGTTATCTGATGAAGATGAGATAAGCTAAATATCTGCATACAGACTCACTGACTCTCTGCGAGAAAAGAGGTGTAACCCCCTTGTGTGTGTGTGTGTGTGTGTGTGTGTTTGTGTGTGTGTGTGAGTGTGTGAGTGTGTGAGTGTGTGAGTGTGTGTCCAGCATATACTGTACCAGCAAAGGCATTATTGGTGTTAAGGACATAAATCTCCTCTCGGCCATCTCCGTCGATGTCACACGCTGTCACTCCGATGGCGTTGCCTTGACGGTCTCTCAGGGCGTAAAACGGGGAGCTACGGTTGTCAACAGCTATGTTGATGAGCCTCCTCCTTTGCTTGTCATACTTTAGCACCAGGTTTGGGCCGTTGTAGCTGTCAACGGTGAATAAACATCAAGCTGTTACCTCTCTATTGTATGAGACAGTTTGAAGCCTAGATTATGCAGTGCTATTCTTTGTTTACAAACTTTTTTTGCTTTACTAACCAGTGATGCTGCCTTAAAATCCCCAAAAATATTATATTGCTGTATTTGTTTATGAACTCACTCAAGATTGTTTTCTTCTCAGAATAGTGCAAAACAGGAGCAACAGCTTCATTTTTAGTACTAAAAATCATTTGAATATTGCAGATTTGGATATATAGTGCAAAACCTTTTGAAATACTAAACCATATGTGATTCTTTTTTTATAGTCAGAATAAAAAAGTGTGACTAAATAAAAGAGAAAATGCCACAAGCAGAACAAAAACTCAGGTCTATCAGCATCTCAGACAGTCCTCTCTAGTCTGTTAGTTAAACTGAACTGGCCATATTAATTATGAATGAAATCTCTGTTAAAATCTCAACAATAGCATAACAGGAATGCAAAATGTTTCTGCCATGCTTTACTTTAGAGCTGAAGGTCAACAACTTCAGTGTAATGTAAACTGAAACACTCCATAATAATATTTGATGCCCTCAAGTGCAGAATACCTGCTGAAAAGGATATCTTAGCGAAATTACATTTATGAAGCAGGGTCATTTACGTCCATCTATATTCTGTTAAGCATTGAAAAATTCATTGCTGCTTCATTGGATAGAGGCAGGCTTGCCAAGCTGTTCCCATCAATGGTGCTCTATCCAATCACATTCATTTTCATCAGCTGAGTGAGCCTCAGGCACCTTCACCATCTCTAGTCTTTTAGACTTTTGCCTTTGGAAGGAAAATGACAGTGCACTTTTTATTTTACCTTACGATTTAGAGTTAGATATTACTCATCAGTTAATTAATTATGTATAATGGAAAAATTAAACATTGCTTGTAACACAGAGGAGATCAAGGAAACAATGGGGATTGAGGAGCAATTCACAAAGCTGAAATGATTCTTGCTTTGCTTGACACAGTAGTATTTTTTACAGAACCTGCCTCCACCGTCTTTCCCTCCCTTTCTCACCCAGCAACAAACATCTCCAGGTCTCCGTCCCCGTCCACATCAGTGACTGCCACGCCGTAGTTGAGCTGGGTGGGGTTGTTGTCGTAGTCAGGAGGAAGGACGGTCCCGGTTATAGCTGAGAACATGGGCTCTGATCGCTGAGCCAAGGAGAACGCGGGCAGGAACAAAACCAACCACAACAACATCCTCACCTAAAGGGAAAAACACATCATTTGCAACAACAATACTGTATGGCATGCTATATGTTTCGTTTGCAACCTGTATCAGTACTACAAACTTGGCTTTTCTTTCTCAAATTTCAAAATTTACATGTGCAGCAAAAGTGCAGCAATGGTTTTAATGGGGGGGGGGGGGGAGTATAAACAATGCAATTGTACATCTGCAGAAAAGCACAGACTCTAACACACTGACAGTTTTACACACAACACCCACCATGAATTATTGCACACATTTGTCCCAGCACTTCAGGCAAACGAGAATCAAATAAAAACTATAAGTCACACATTTGCAAACTGTAACACATGCCTGTGTTGCTAATTCTCCAAATCCATTGCGAGCCAATCATCAGCAGGCCATTGGCAGAGCTTTCTACAATACTCAGATATAAAGATAAAGATATAGCACTGCAATCAGCAGCGTTCTGCAGGGTTAGATCTGAACAACCCATCACATGTAGACAGGCTGAGGAATTACAGGACAGAAAATCCATACATGGACCAAGGCATTAGCCAGAGGCCAAGTGAACACAGGGAGAAACCAATAGACTCGATACAACAGACCTGAGGCGCCGTTTCCTCAGGGACAGCGACCAACCCTAAATTGGAAAAGCTTTTTTGGATAAAAGGACCGTGTGATGTAGAAGCCTTCCTTTTAGTGGTCAGTAGATAAAAGGTGAACACAGAGGAATTGATCCAATCCACTTGTGAAGTGCAAGCAGGTAGAGGCAGGGTTTCTGATGCTTAAACTGAGAGAGGAGAGACAACTCTGAGAGAAAAAAGGAAAGAGGAAGGTCACCTCCTTAAGGCTGAAGTAAAACACTCAACAGCACTGCAAAACTTTACACACACACACACACACACAACACACACACACACACTCAATGGCGTTTAAAAACTGACATCTTGATTTGCTCAGCTGGTGAATTTATGGACACAGCCTTCGTCATAGTACTCATTCCATTTGTAATGCCACTGAGCCATTCTCATCCCTACTTCCACACTGCTGCAGATTTTGCTTTTCTGCTTTCTGAGTGTCCAGGTGATGTATGGCTATTTAACATCTCTCTCAACAATTCAATTTGAGATAAAACCGCATTGCTGTTTGAGTAATACTCTCAAAAGCACGGCAGCAATGAGAGGAAGCACCTTCACTGACACCTGCAGAAATATAGCCTGGGCTGATGCTAGCTCCTCCCGTAGGCAGTGCAGTGATAACGCTGTTTGGAGGGCCGGTTGCGATGTAGACTGTGGCTGTTAGCAAGAAGGGTTAATTAACAACACTAGGGTCTCAAGATTAGGCAGTTTCTCCCCGTTAGAGCAGGATGTGATGACAAATGAGCTGAGCAGTCCCAGACTACAGAAGGCAGCTTTACAGACTTGCTCATATTCTCTACGGTAGATAGGAAAAGGAAACTTGATATAAGAAAAAAGTCAAATGAAAAGTAAGTTGGAAAAGGGTACAAACTTTAGGAATTCTTTTACGTGAAGATGCACTTGGGGGGGGATCATATTTAAATATAATCTTAGAGGACAAAACAGATACTTTTACATAGTGGCCAGCTGTACATTAATGCCCAAAAAATTAAGGATTCAAATATGAGACAGAAGCACTGCAACAGATCAAGTAAAGGATTCCCAATAATTCAACCCTATAAAGTAATAACCTGATAGAGGAGAAAGGTAGACAAAAGACAGATGAGTGCTTCAAACCTTTGGGGAGCACTCTGATAAAATGGTGGGGTACTACATTATCCAGTCAAGGACATACAGTACACTTGCCCCACATTCACCGCAATAAAACTCCAGAAACAAGACACCCGAAGTAAAGTTACAATGTGATTTTTCCAGGAGCAAGACATCACAAGCTGTCACAAAATGCAGCACTCGTCTGGCTTTTAGAATTGCATTTGTAGGGTCAACAACAATCTGCCCTAGTATAAAAACGAAGGGAGCATCAAATAATATTGTTTGTAATAAAACAGTCAAAGACCATGAAATAGCCTGGAAATTTTTGTTGTGTGAGGCAGAGAAATGTTTTCCATTTGGTTATTTATGTTGGCATTAAGAGGCCATTACCACAGCGTGCAACATCAGCATGTGCTTTCTGGAGCGTTCAAGCCCAGCTCTGATCCTGATAACACTGCGACAAAGAGCCAGCAACATCTTCAGTTTCAAAACACGCTTCCAGGAGCTCTTCCCTGTGAAGGACACCCCACTGCAGAACACACACACACACACACACACACACACACACACACACACACACACACACAGACACACACACACACACACACACACACACACACACACACACACAGACAGTGCTGTACTAGTCCCATTAAATTACACTTAACATTCACTCTGAGCAATCAGCAATTACCTCTCATGTTAAGCTCTAATTATTTAATCAATTATATCATTTTCAGTGAATATCAGACAATAAAACATCCTCATCTACAGCAGAGACACTGGACACAGAAAGCCTCATGTGCTTCACAAAAAAAAGTGAACACATTTTAAAACATGTTATATTTAACAGGGGAAACTTTGTGATGAAGATAATTTGAATAGTTGTAGGAGTTTTTTAAGGTGTCACACTCGAAAGCCCACCTATATGAAACATGCTCCATGCCTTTTTAAATAAATGAGGTATAATAAAAGTGGGTGTCTGACTATCACTCAATCAATACTTGTTTCAACAGGAGTTTAAATGCACAACTCTTTACAAATCATCCAAAGCACAAAAGCAAAATGCAACTCACAAAAAACAGAAGAAAAGGATCAGTATAGTTTGTAACTATAACAACAGATATATTCCCCAAAAAAAAGTATAATTGTTGCAATAATTAATTGCCGTCATCTCCTCTTTTACTAACTGCTCAGTGGAAATTACTGGTTTTTAGGGAATCTTTATATGTGAAGTATCCAGTTATTGCATGTGAAGATAAAACAGCATCACCAGCCTGACTGAAAAATGATGAACAAGCGTCTTAATACTTGTGACTTGTGATTTGTTGCGTTCAAATCAAGACGGAGATCTACTTTTCTATCAGCTTTTTCTGCAGCAGATCCCAGCGGAGCGCTACAGTTCTTCTCAACCCAAAGGCAGGCAGGCAGGCAGCAGCAGTAGCGGCAGCACCAAGTAAACTCAGGTACTCACAGATGCAGAGACGCTCCTAAACTCCGACAAATCCTCCAGCGATTGACAGCAAGATAGAGAGAGAGAAAGAGAGATACAATCGGCGGTTAATTTTGCTAAGGATACCGCAGTTATCTCAAGGGTTTTTGCCACTTATTCCCTTTACACAACTTCCAAAAGGATTTGCTTTATGAAATCACTTGTGTGAGATTTGAGCCAATCACCATGCAGCTTGATGAATATTTAAACGTACAGCCAATAGCGGAGCTGGGAGCGCGTGGGTGGGCGTGTTCCCAGGTGTTCATTACGATGTGGTAGCGGGGCACAGCTGGAATCAGGATGCAGTGCTTCCGCGCTTCAGTTGGGATGCTCTGGCTGCTGTCTCATGCATGTGCGACCAAATCCAGGATATATGCTTTTTTGTCTTGTTACAATATTTTTTTCTGCACACGTGGATTGGTTTTAGTTTGTAGTTTGATGAGTCAATAGTTAATAATAATAATTTAGTTTTTCCAATTATCTTATGCCCACAAGTTCAACAAAGTTTTTTTTTTCTTTCTCAAAATGTATCACAAGACTAAGGAATAAGTATGATTTAAATATTACTATTCCTCCTAGTTCTTTTGTTCTGTGTAGTACATAGTTAAGGTTGGTACCAGAAGTTGACACCTACCTAATCTGACTAATGGGAAAGGATATTGAGTATCAGGAATTTCACTATATTCTCCTATGTTTGGTGTATTTTATATTTTCCATTATTTATTTCTTCCGTTTATTGCTTTAGGCTATTTCTCCTCTATATTTGCAATCCAAGTGGACAAAGAAGCTCTGAGACTGTAAAGGACAGGAAAAGTAAAAGACTCTTCTTGGTAATGGACACACCCGATTGATATGTTTCTGATGGAAATTGATGTAAACCTGGGCGCTAATCTAATTTTGGTCTATGTTTTATGAAGGTATTATTTATCTATTTTTAAATTTGTTATTCACTTTCATTTATTTATTTCTATATATTTTACTTATTCATGTATTTGATTCTTTTTTGAGTGTGTTACCATCCCTTAGTCAGCTGTTGATGCTGTGACGTAAGACTGTAAAAATTGTCATGAAGCAAAACTATTGTGGCTGTATTGTAAAACCTCTGGCAACCAATCAAAATCAAAATTATGAAAAAAAAGAATAAGAAATAAGTAGTTGGTGGCTTAAAGAAACATCAAAGCAAAACTAGTATCTTCTCTAAATAGCCTCCTGCTGGCAGCCAGCATAAAGCCATAACCAGGAAACGGATTATTAAAGAACCCCCAACAAAATGAGAGATGATGGGGATTGTAAAGAAATTTACAATCAACAATTTTCTCTTTAAAGCTTTGTATGGATACATTTACTAATTATTGGATTAAATATTTACTATATCTTAATATAGCAAGGGGTTATCAAGAATTTTTATTATGTTAGTTTCCTACTTCCTACTAGAAGGATCTATTGCTTGAAGTACAATGAATTCCTCCCTCTTCGTTGGAACTGAAGCCAATGTGAACTGTGTGGAAGCAGGTGATCAGGCATGACCTTGACCCCTAGTGCACTACTCTGTGGTGCCTCTCAGTTGTACCCTTCTCCTGGACGTCTGTGTGGACTGACCCACTGACTCACTCAGATTATTTTAGCTTTGTTTATGTATGTATCATCACAACTGACACATAGATATGAACTCAAACAGGGAGATAAGTCTTGAGAAGATATAATATGATGTATACTGGCTCTATGTACCGGTTTTCTCAGAAATTAGTAGAGCAACCCTTAAAGCTTTGCAAGCTCATCACTGATGTATATGTGATGTTAAACTACAGCTCTTAGACCCATTTTGTTTTATGTTTTTTCCTGGTATTAAAAGTCAATAAAAACAAACCAAAAAATTCTACCATTTTCTACCATCAAACAACACTGGAGCTTTCAGTGTTAATGCAGATGTAGCTGTGTGGTCTGCATCTGTGGTTTACACCCGAATGATAATCAGCTCAGAAACACACACACACAAATAATTTTGTATCATTAAGTCAGGTCTAAAATCGCCTCTCTTTCGTTATCTGAGGAGAACTAGAGGGCTGGAGAAAGAATGGAATAAAGCAACAGTGTCACATTTGCATTGAGCAGAGTCTGAAGCATCAATAGCAATGATCCTCAAAAGTAAAAAATAATTCTGCTGAGTGATGAGCAAAAAGTTAGCTTTCTGTCTCAGTCACAAGACTGTGTGTGTGTGTGTGTGTGTGTGTGTGTGTGTGTGTGTGTGTGTGTGTGAGAGAGAGAGAGAGAGAGAGAGAGAGAGAGAGAGAGAGAGAGAGAGAGTTTTTGCAGGTTTACTGCTGCCAGATGTATAATTCTTATGTCATGCTCCACTGAGTCCAGCCTCCCAGAGACCCCCAATGAAATGAGTTGTGTGTGTGTGTGTGTGTGTGTGTGTGTGTGTGTGTGTGTGTGTGTGTGTGTGTGTGTGTGTGTGTGTGTGTGTGTGTGTGTGTGTGTGTGTGTGTGTGTGTGTGTGTGTGTTGTGTGTGTGCAGCCTGCTGAAATGAGATGTTCACATCCCAAGGACGTCTCCCACCATAATTTAAACTCACTGGTGCTGGAAGACTTCAAACTGAAAGTGCTGAAGTCATAAACCAGTGCACCTCTGTCTTTACTGTTATTGTCTGTGATCTAGTGGTGTAAATCCCCAGGCAGGTGGTTGTGACTCAAACAATGCAAATACTACGACAGAAACGTGAGCTTTTCATTTCCATGTTATGATAACTGCATATTGACTCCAGGCTATAAAATGTAGTTAAAGACCCACACTCAGCACTGCTTTCATTAATTTTGGTAGCTCATCTGTTTCACTTTATCTGCACCATTTGATTTACAGGTTGCAGAGTTCCTGGACACGGTCACAAAATATGAAGAGTTAGAAAAAGAGAAAATCTTCCAGGCTTGACGCAGAGCAGCACATGATACCATCAGCTATTTACTCCCTGATCTACAGTCTCTCACAGCTGAGACCAGGGTGTTTTTATTTATGAGGGGACAAAGAGACATCTATCAGCACTCAGTTGAAGCTAGTGACAGTGTATGTGTGACTTTGAGGCGGAGAGTGAATTGTATTCTTTCCCCCTGGGGCTCACTGGGACAAATCTCAGACAAGATGTTGTGGTTTGAGACTGTCTCCATCAGCTACACATACACATGCACATATCCAGCACTTCTCACCAACTTACCTCACACTCTCGTTGCCAAGGTCGTGCCACCCCTCCCTCCTTAGATGCAATGATCTTAAAATAGAGCTTCTTTAAGTGAAGATGAGGAATGTATAAAGCTCAAGGGAATAATGGGGAAGGGAGGGGCAGGACTCTTGCTTTACTATGCTTTGAAAAAATGTCCCCTTTCCTCTTTAAAGGCGGGTTGAAAGATGTATAGTGCTACAGCATCCTGATGAATCCCCTCCGCGGTGGATAGGGGAACACTTCTCATATCATTAAGCTTTAGTAATGGTCCCAATACCATGTCCCCCTGGCAGGATTGCCTTGCATTCACTCCTCTAGCTAACAGGCCTGCTGGTTACCTAGCGCAAATTTACCCCAGCTTCACTGCTGCGGCTGGGCTGCCTCAGATAGAACTGAGGAAGAGTAAGGGTCTTTTCTCATTGACTATTGTCGACTCAAAATGTGAAGTGAAGCTGCTTCTCATCCAATTTAACATTTTTTTATTGTAATTACAAACAAAATATGCTGTTTTTCATTCTTGGCTATTTTAAGGAGATATGCATTTATGCTCCTATAGCGTAAAATTAAAATGAAATGCATTCTTTATTTATTCTACTATTATAATAAGCAGCTCATGCATTTGTTTGATAGAAAAAAGGACATTTATGCAGATATAAGCCCTCATAGATAGTTAATGATTCATTAAACGTGTGCTTAAGGGATTTAGTATTGTACTTTCTTGAATTTGAGAGGCTTGCAAGATAAAAAAAGAATAGTAATAATTGAATTACAGGATCTCCCATAAAGCAGCTTGATACCATCTTTGTTAGGTGCTCCCTGCGTAGTTAATGCCCATACAAAGTGAAAAGTGAATCTCATTTTCTTCTGTATTGTACATGCTGTGTTGTTTTACGATTTAAGCCCCGTCTTAATGTGTGTTTGTCTCAGAATATAACCTAAAACTTTACTCTAACTCATAATTACATATACTTTTTGTTCCCAGAAACATGCAGTTTTTTTCAGCTGAGCAGTTTCTTTTGTTGTTTACCCTGATGGTGTTTTTATTCTGTGTTTCTTCTCTTGCTCAGAATGAAAACATTTGATTTTCTGTGTGGATGATCTGATCTTTGAACCTGTACATTCAGACTATTCCTCTGTATTTGATACTCCAGGGTGTGAGTGCATGCATTACAGCATGCATTAGTGTGACTGCATTTGTGCCTCTTCCCAGCACATACCCCCCACACACACACACACCCACACACACATAGACATGCTGGGATATAGGTTTAGCCAACATGGTCATTCATAGATCAGCCTACCCTGACAGCTCTCTTAAATGTCCTTGGCAGCCCCCCAACCCCCAGCCTTCGTTCCCTCTGTGTTCCTGCACCTTTTCCACTCTGGCCAAGCTTCTGATGGATGCTGCCATATTTCTCTGCCTCTCTCCTCTGGAACGCTCCCATAACCACTGGGCCCTGTAATGCATGACACAATCTGTATATATCCCATTAAGTGTCACTTTGTGAATGAACCTGTTTCTCCACACTCAGTTCGCCTCACAGAATGACATGCAGAGGATAGAGGCTGGAAGCTGACCAGGTCCTTTAAAGTAAAGATAAATGTCTCTTGGACCCAGAGTTGGCCCTCCTTACAGCACATGTTTTTTATGTGACAACTGCTCAGTAACATTGAATCTATGGATTATATTAACATGATCTGCTTCTGTAACTGCAATCATAGGAAGTGTCAGTTTCCTCTTTCCCAAAGCAATCATTCATCTCTTATGTCCTCATAAGACTATGAAGTATTACACTTGGAAAACAATGTTTATCTTCTCTTCACCCTCCACAGTCCCCAACTAATATTTTTTTTTCGTCTTTTTACATTATGAGGTTTTGTACACACTCTCTGCATTGCTATCAATCACATTTTTAATTTAATGTATGAATATGTGATTTATGTTGCCCAGGCAGAAGATATAAATCTATTTTGCAGAGAGAGGGGGGGCAAGAGCGCTGATGTTCCTTTATTGATTGGCTGGCTTAATAGTGTTTGTTCTTTATAGCTGATCTCAGGAAATAAAGCAAATAAATAGTTTAGAATGAGTTCAGTCACTGCGATGCTCACGAGGATGCGGCGAGTGATGGCGTGAGGAGGGAGGAGTGGCAACAGAAAGAGAATCAAACAGCAGGAAAAAGGAAAATATCTGAATGGCAGAGTCATCAGAAAACATAAAAGATAAACACTTTTGTTATATGCACATTTTAAATTTGAGGTGATACAGATGAATTCAGGAATTAATTACTAGAATTCACTTTTTTATCCTTCGAGTCTGACAGTGAAATGAGGGCATGAAGTCACATGATGTTTCCATCACTTTCACAAGAAGCTGGGTCAGAGCTGAAGGCGGAGACAGTTCTGGTGACTGCGTTGAGCTATAATACACTTTGCTTCCAGGTATCACTGTCCTTTGTGTGTTTAAAATGCTAACCTGTATTGACATCTTACCGCAGCGTAATAAGTGACAGAACATGATGTTTTCCTTGTGAACCCAGAAGCTGTAAGCCACATGGTTACATGTCAGTCTTAAGTCATATCTTATCTGCTAATGCGGTGTGTCAGACCATTATTTGCTCTGAGTCTGTTTTACTATTCTCCAAGGATTTGTCAAATTGATTTGAAAAGCAAACTGTGGTTATTGCTCTGTAACAGGCTCTTTGGAAGAGAGATGAATAAAATGTGCCTTGACATGTCAGGTTAGGGGAAAGGAAATAAATGGCTTTAGGTGGAGTGCTTGACTGAGTTATGTAAATGCATTAAAGCTCATATTTCACTGCTCATAACAGGAACAAGTAGAAATTTCTCTCTGTAGCATAGATCTTGCATAAGCTATCTGAGTCCAAACACTAAAAAGACCTCAGATCAGTGACTTCAGTTTCTCCTAACTTGGTCCACTGAGAGGAGGAGAGGAGAGCATAAATCCAGCCCATTAGCCCTCAGGTCTCCCAATGGCAGTTCCCGCCCCATGGCTGATGTAAACCAAACTTCCTTTTCGAGAGATGAAGAAGCCTGTCAAGCGGTTGCAGCCACCTCGGCCTATGTCACCCTCCCTCTGTGATGCTCCGGCATTAATAGCAAATCGATTCCAAATGAAGGACAAGGGAAACAAGTGAGAAAAAAAGGATGCGTCCATCTCCAGCGGAAGGATGTGAAGGGGGAGATAGTAAAAGGCAAGCATGTTTGTGGGAGATTCAGGAGGTATTTTATCAGGTATTTTAAATGCAGAAGAACATTTTGGACATCCCTGTCTTCTCTCTAGCTTTTCAATAAAACCTGCAGCTATCAAACCATTTGGGGCATTACAAAATCCCTGCAATGTCTGCACACATCTTTACTGCACTTTACTGCATCTTTGCTTGATTACCTGTGTTGTCATGCTGTTCATCAATGGAGGTCTTGTCATTTGACCAAAGTCCCCCATGTACAGGCTTCTCCAAATGACCTGATGAGAGGAGTAATGAGCACAGTTTCATCTCATCATACCTAATAGTGTATTGATCTCAGCCTGAGAGAAATTACTTCTTATCATCTTCCTAGTTGGCCTGTGTCATAGTGAACGGCCTCAGACTTTACAGGCCTCAGACATTACATCTCAGTCATTTAGCACTAAATGCTAATGAGTCAAAAACTCTCTTATTAAAGTACATTAAAGTCTCAAATTTTGATGCGTAATATATGTTCTGTGGTGTGTAACTGTAAGGAGAAAAAAAAGTTGTAAAACAGCCATCTCACTGACTACCGGTCAACCTCAGTCATGTACTGCTTCCAACGCTCAGCCAAGCACTATCCCTCCTCTTGTATTTCTGTCTCCTCAGTGGGGTAATCAGCCATTCCCCTGCAAGGTAATTCCTGCTCAGGAGTGCATGTGGCCGACACTGCGGAAATTCATTTTTTGGTTTAATTTCAGGCCTATTGATCGTGGAGCGCTTTACAGCTGTATGACATCCATAATCACAACAATGGTGTGACAGCACAGATAAATAATGTGGCAAAGGCACATAGAGAAGGAGGGATGTAGGGATGAAAGGAAAGCAGACTTGAAAAAAAGGAAGAGTCTGGTTTTACCTCTTACAGCATTCTGTATTAATTACTGAACTCCACCCTATTACACCCTCCCATCCTCAACCCCCTTCACCTGATTGATCTCCCCTCTGAGGCCATAAATTAGTTTTCTTCCCAAACTTATCTGAAATCTGTTTGTTTAAGCATCCATTAAAGGATAGGAGCCACTGCTCTACAGTAATTACCAAGGCTACTGTAATATCTATAATTATTATGATTAGTGGAGCAGAATTAAGTTACTGCTATAGATACCACAAGGGGCCAAAGCCACAGTGTGATTATGAGGTTTTGCATATACTAATGCTGTAGTCAAGAGCAAGTCGGGGGAATGTAGCTGTTAAATGAATACAAGTTGATTGAGGCAACAGTGGATGCATACTGAAAAGCAAAACTATTGAAGCGGGTATTTTATATTAAAAACATAGGGAGATAAAATGAATTTGTCCTAGTGGAGCATGTTGACCAATTTACAACATGCCATTGGTCATTTTGATTTAAAGTCAGGAATGTTCCCATTATATTACACCTTATATAAGGTATTAGTGGAAATATGCACGCATTCCCGTCATGCTGATAATTGTCTTCTCAGTAAGCGTAAACACCTATTTTCAGACAGTAGCAAGAGCCATTGTTTGTGTTGGCTAAGCATTAAAGAGTGGTTTAGTCTAGTAGAGGCCACAGTAGGTCTTCTGCCCCAACAAGGTGTGTCCACATAAGTGTGATTATGTGCAACTTCACCATGACTTTTCTAAATTTGACCTGCCCTAGTTCAGGAGCAGCTTTAAAGCTACATTATTATATATATCACATAATGAGATGTGATAAATGGAAGTCCAAAATGTGACCTTTCGTAGTGTACATGTAGTTAAATAATAATGGAGTCTAGTAAACAGTAGTGCTGGTGAGGCAGCAGTGCATAAAGCATGGCTCCTCTTGTTGTTAGAGTCTGAGGGTGCCGACAAACTCCCCGCTCATAAAATGTTTCAAGTCAGAAAGGCAATAAGGATGCAGTGTTAATTCTTGGCACATATTTTTATTTGTGCAGAGGCGGAGAAGTCTTCTGGAGAGGCATTCAGGAGAGTGGATACTGTTGCAGGATGGGAAACAGTGGGGTGATGGAGAATGCTTAGCTGGGATAGTGCAAGTAGGCGGGAGAAATAGGAACTGACCGTTTTGTTTATCACAGGCATTAAAAATTATATTAGAGCTAGCCAATAATTCAATATTATAATTTATTGTCTTTCACTAGACTCCTATGATCATGATATGATCGTATCATTTGCAAGATTTTGTTATTCAGAAGAATTATTTTTTTTAAGTCAGTAAAGACACATACAAAATTGGATTATTGAAGTTTTTGATTGATATTTATATTTTTGTTTTGTAACTCACAACAGTTGATTAGTTTTGTGCACTGAATAGCAGTGTTTTTATTCTACATACCACAGCTGTCAGAAAAATTCTTTTATTAAAGGTTTTGCTAAAGACTAGTTTGCTGGTCACTGGAACTATACTCAGCATGTGTAAACAGTTGTTTTTGGCTCTGGAGGAGATTTGTCAAATCTGAGAAAATAACCCTGATGATGTCATTGTGACATCATGACATCATTATAACAAGTAGGCGTGGGAAAGAGGAACCAACCATTTTATTTCACAGCCCTTTGAGAAATGATATTATGTAAGACTGAATCAGTGTATAACTTGATTTGCAATGATGTTGATGTCATTGTGACATCATCATGATCAAGGTTACTCTGGCATCAACTTGGGGATTTTTTTAAACAGAAATCCTACTTTGCAAAGAGGAGCATGGAATTTAAATGACTCAAGAAAGACATCTTAGCCTCTGCAAAACTTTTTCTGTCTTAAATCTGTTTCTGTCTTTAAATCCCCCAACCTTATTATTGAATCATATTACTGAATTGCTGGAATGCTCCTTTAACATGTAATACTTAACATATCCACCAACCCTGGTTTTCAATGTCCTGGGCTGCACTTGACACAACATCACAGGACAATAGAAATAGATCACTTACATGCAATAAGTTTACAGTGCAAGTTAGTGATCCTTAGTTGATTTTCAGTCGTGTTGCATTTAGTCACTGCGAAAATCTCATCACTTGGTTTCTTTACCCCTAACAGCAGGAATCCTCTGCTTCTATACATGCATACATAATGAAAACGAGGCATGGTAACAAGCTTGTTTGTGTTCGGGATGAGCATCACTGGAAGTGAATTGTCCTATAAGGCTCCACACCACTGAACAGCTATAGCTATTTGTATGTGAGTCAACAACCAGGCTGCTGTCTTTTTAGGGAGGGCCAGTGACCCTATCCTGGAGACAACCTGTTAAGAGAAGCAGCCTTTTCTTATCTACATGCCCTTGGAGTATGCACCCATTGATATGCCACCTTGACTCTATCTTCATGCCAAGATGCTTCCAATTATGCAAGCCGCTGAAGTGAGGCAGAGCGTGGGTCTCTGTGCGATGAAAACTGGTCTATGGTTAAAATGATCCTGCTGTGCGCCCCCCCCCCCCCCCCCCCCCCCAAACCCCCAAACACACACACACACAGGGATGGTTTCCACTCATGGGGGTGTTAAGAGAACAGCCATTTCTCTACTCAACCATACCCAGATCACCCCTTTTACCACAGAATCATGACCTCATAAGGTAGACTGATCTATTCAGTAAATGGCTCATCACCTGGGCCTGAGCTTTGCAACAACCTGCATCCATTATATCCAGTTTAATCCATCATATGTGGGGATTTCTGCTGTTACATTACTTCCTGTGTTATAAATCTTTCTTTTGAATGTGTGCTGCCTCTTTTCTAGGCAGTTAGATGTCAGCTGGTTTGAGTTGAACACACAGGGTAGCCCTCTGACTGACAGCAGGCTGTCACTCAGTGAAGTGACAGGCTCAGTGTTGGACAGCCAAGGGGAAAGTGAGAAGTGGCTGGACGTATGGAGACTGACTGTTTACAGCCTGTGGAAGCTTCCTCACCTACCAGGATGTTTGTGTCAAACATAATTCTCTCTTTTCATGTCTGTATTCTTGTTAGGCTTCCAAAAATCTCTCTGTTTGTTCTGTTTTCTCAGCATCCTCTTCTCCACCCCTACTGTGGTCAATATATTCAAAAAAGGAGAAGCACAGGCTTATATCTTTAAACTTAAGAAATACTCTGCTTTTTTCTTTTTTTTTCATTCACATTCAATTTATTTCCTCACTTCCAGAAGAGGGCAGCACTTCTTTACCAAATGTTACTGTAAATTCAGCCACATACACTATTCTGACATTTAAAGCTCCACCATGTAATTTATTGAGGAGAAACATCCAGACATTCAGAGTTCATCTTCTTGACTTTTTTCACACAAGAAAGTCAAGGAGATGCTGCCCATTCCTTGTATGCTTCCCATCTCTTTAATTGCATCATTCTCCACTTCACTATTTTAAAAAGGAAGCTACTCAGACTACAATGAAGCCTGCTGTATACAATACACTATGATTTATGAAAAATGTGAACGATACAATTTACAGCACTTGTCATCCTTCTTTCTGTCTCTCTCCCTCTTAATCTCTCTCTCCCCTTCTCTCTCAACTCTCTTTTTCGCCCCCCCCCTACCTCTCCCTCTTTGCCTCTGCTCCACCCTATAATCACGCCGGTTCATGGCTCTCATTTGGAGTGGTATATATAGCAGTAATTGTCAGGGTGCAGTACGGAGACTGGGCAGTGCATGTGTACTCTCTCACAGGGCTGTTTTGCAGTAAATCTCGCAGGGGAGAGGAGAGGATTGGGGTGGGTTAGGAGAGTTGGAGGGGGGTTGATGTACGTGAGCAAGCACATGCATGCACATAAAGACACTTTCACTAATAGGCATCATGCAAACAATACCATAAGCACATACAGCGGTAGATAACATTTTACAAGCACCTAAGAAAAGGAATTGCACTAATTTACAAGCATCCTCTTTGCCTCTGTAAGTTATTATATCTCACTGTCTGTTCATTTACTCTCCCAATGGGCCTGACATGAAAATTAAATGTATCTCATAATGTGTTTTTCTCTCAACCGGATGGGACAATTATGCAAATGCCTTCATTATTCAGGAGAGCATATTCTTATCAGTGAACAGTCCCGCAGGTGATGGGTAAGAGGCTGATTTATCCCTACGTCTGCTTATGATCCATAAAATGTGGAAACACATTTACATACTGTGCACATTCCAAATAATGGACAGGTAAATAAAAACCAGGTAAATAACTCATAATTGGAAGTAAACACTAATGAGCATTCTCGTCAGCTTCTCAGATTATGCAGCAGCAGCAGCAGCAGCTCATCACCTTTAATGTGATAAAAAAAAAGCGAGTCATCATGAGGGCAGCACAAAACCAGACAGTTGCTATTATCAAAGCTGACGCATGGCTTTCAGTGAAGACATTCCTCCTCAATAATCTGAAGCTTGATCAGAAAAATATTTCTCCATGTCTGTCTACCTTATAAACCATGGAACACTGCTTCCCAAAGAGATGACGGCAAAACCTGCTATGCAGTCCAGTTGTTTGTGTGTGGGTGCGTATGTGTGTGTGTGTGATAGGGTGGAGGTTCCTTATGGCTTGTATGGACAGGTCTGTCATTCAGAGAGTGCACACAGTCTCCATTGTGGACCTGTCTGTGGTCCCCATCGGATCAGGGTGGGGTGGCAAGGGGCCTCCCGAATAAAAACACGTGCTGCAAACAGGAAGTGGGCCTGTAAGGATAAAATGAGAACTGCGTAGCTAAGTAGTGTTTATGAATGCTGTTTTCCTCAACTCTCTTTCTTGTCCTCAAATTGCTTTCATTCTCTGATTCTGATTAATCCTTGATAAAGTGATTCTGTCTCATTTTGGATGTGTGATGTCCACACATGTCCAGACTTCACAAGAATGAGCCTTTCTTGAGATGTAATCAAGTTCAGAGGAAACTGTGTTCATGTCATAGAAACAGTATCTAATGTCTGTGGCTGTGGGATGTGATAATTTGAGCTCTTTCCAAGGTAGTGACATGTTTCCAGAGAAGCAGACCTGCATGAGGAGCACATGGTATTATCTTTACTGCACTTTGCACTTTTCTTTTTCACAGGTTAAAAAAAAAAAAAAAAAACATTAAGATTTTAAGACTTAATACACATGATAACCTGTGGAGTCTACTGTACATAGATTCAGTATGTATGTTTACAGGGATACAGTATGCTAAAAGTGAAAGTTTGAAAAAATGTGTGTGAGTATGATGTGTGTAACCAGGTGCTCTGCTTTCATCTACTCCTTTCCTGTTTACCTAGCATCTGTTTCATTTCAGTAAGTGACCACTTCACAGCTACGCTGTTTTCTTTCTGGGTGGATTTGTCAGCCGTGATCAAATCATACTTTTGTTAAGAGTAAATTTCCTTTCCAGACATAGCTGATTATTCCACCCACTCCCACCAGATTTGATATACTTAAATTTAGTCATTAATTCTTGGACATTTTTTGTGTATTTGTGTTACAGAAACTTCTCGGTTCCCATAAGGGGCAGTATTTGCAAAGGATTAAATCACAGAAAATCTAACAGCTTGAAAGGGTTGACTTTGGGTAGCCTAGTCGTTTTAGGGGAAACCTTTTAAACAGAGAACCAGTATTCCTCTGGTCTGTAAGTGTCTAAAAACCCAAAAGCCAGACTGACCAACCAGTTAGGGCATATCAGATCTTTCCACAAAATGGAAGGAAAGGAAAATGCTATAATACAACATCTATAGTCTTCTTGGTGCAGAGAAAACAGTTTGAGCCAGTTCATCATTAACAAATCTTCTGCAGGGTCATACATTTACAATAAGAAGGAGGCAGGAAGCAGAGGACAGCTTAGTATGTGATGAAGTTTTATTGATTCACAGTAATGATGAATGAATGGATTGTGGTTTGTTCTTTAACTGAAATTTGCTTCTGACCCAGCCATTGTCTACCCACAGTTAACCCAACTTTCCTCAAGGAAAAATGTAGCTACAAGAAAAAAACAGCCAGTTGTTGTTGTCATGAATGCATCACAGCTAAAAGTATCTCAAATCACATCACATGCAATGTTCTTTTTACTCTTTAGTTGAGGTCAAAGTCCCTGAGAGCACAGCTTTCTATGAATATGATTGTAGATAAGCACCGTGTAGCTCACACTCTCAGCTTTAAAAACAAAATATAAGCAGGACTGGCCATGGAAAACAATATCCCAGTACTATACCTACAGCATGGGTGCACATACAGCAATATGATGAATGTAGTGGATATGAACCAACCTAAGATATGGAATGGCATACAATTTTAAATAACACATAGAACAGACCATAATAATATGTCAATAGCAACTGTACACAAGCACAAAACAACAGAAAAGCATTTCAGCAAACAGTCCGATTAGACTTTCAACATTTTTATCATATTAAGTAATGGGGCTGAATTTGAAATGGCGGTGTTAATGCTTATAAAAATGCTTAATTAAAAATGAATTCTTTCTAAACCTTGTTCATGGAATCAAAGTCACAAGGGTCCAGTGAGGAGGTCGACAATCTGTGAAAGGACTTAATGTCTACAGTTGTCTTTATGAGGCGTCCTTTCCATGACATGTCTTGTCCATCAGAAAAACATCTTAACAGGTTTAACCACTGAGGACATTAAGCCGAACACATCAAACACATGAATGGGCTAGAACAACATGATTAACACAAGTTCCATGTTGTAAAGAAAATGCAGTTGCATCATTGTTTGATGGGGATCTTAAATGTGACTTATTCAGCAAAGATGTAGAAAAATACAGTATGCTTTGGCAGGCCGAGGGTTTAGCACAAATAAGGCCACTGTTTACTGTGTGGAGCATGAATTGAGAAGTTTATTTTCTCTCCCAGACAAACATGTTGTTCTCTTTGGGGAGCTGAAAATGCCAGCTTGTGGTCTACAAAAAGGCAGCTCTGGTAGTAAAAAGTGTATATCTGCAAGTCTTTCTCCGAACTTAAGTCCCTTCTTTCTTACTTTCTTGGTTTGTCTTTCAATCAGTCACCCTTTACTAAACCTCTCAGAATCTCAGAATCTGTCTTTTCGCTCATGTAAAGATGAAAGTGCAGATTTGTTCTCTTTCCGTCATTCCATAAGAAACAATACCATAGTGTTTCTTTATAAAGCACATGCTATAGCCCTAACCTTAACCATAACCTTAAGTCTAACCCAAACAGACATAATTAAAAGGCTTTTTATATGCTCTCAAAACCCAGCCTGCCTGCCTACCACAATACTGTGGTTTTGTCAGGCTGGTTTTCTGTCCCATCAGAGAGGCTGTAAGAGAAAAAAAACTGTACACTTACAGTTGTTTTAATAACTACAATAAATCAACTCTTATTCATCTGCTGGGATTTTTTTCTAAATTTATGTTCTGTAACTATGAAATTATTTTTCTCCTGGTTTAATTTATGTCAGAACAAAAAAAAAAAAAGTCTTACAAATGAAAGTTAAACTCTAGCTGGCAAACTCTTCGCTGAGCATGCTGTGAATGTGTGAATTCTTTGAATAAATAAAGTTAAATAGTACATTGCATATGTAAACTAAACATAAACCTTATATTTCATTGTCTGAAATGTAAAAACAATAATGTATCTTTTTAGTTTTTTGGAAAAACATCCTAAAATGTCAATTTGGTGACTAATTGGGAGGGGGGAGAGAACGGGGGAAAAACTGCAATACTGATTTTAAATAAAGTGCTTTGTTCAATTTAAACTCTTCTTACCTAATCTAGATGAGAAGTAAAACTTTGTGGCATGACTACACTTTCTTTAAAACAATGATTTTGTTCAATCCAAAGCAATAAAAATACCTGATTAACCGTTAAAAACTATCCAAAATGCATTGTACAACACTGTTCCCCTGAAACTTAGTGAGGTTTATATAATGACATACAGTATTCATAAGGAGCACCAATATTACAGGAATGTAAAAAGTATAGAATCTGGGTAAAATAACGGCTTAAAATTATACTATTTATTTATGCTTGTGCAGTAGATAAGTTGATATTTTGTGGTTGTTTGCACCCAAAATTACAACTCATTTTTTTATACTTTCTTTTTTTCTTTTTTCTTTCTTTTGTTTTATATCTTTTATCTTGGGAATAAGATTTCCCAAGAGCACCGGCTTCCCCGTTGTCTTTGTAACAGATTAGTTATAGCAACATTAAGGTCTTTCATGCGTATATGTTTTGAATAACTAACTTAAGTTACTAGTAGTCCTCATTCACCAAAAAACAGTATACTTTGAATCAATATCCAATATACTCTTATTTAACTAGAGTAAAAAACACGTTGAGCCGACAGACACCTGGTCCGCTCTTGTTGTCATGGGCTGTTTAAGTTGAGAATGGAGTCTATGCGATAGTCGCTTCTGTGATGTGATGTGTTCATGAATATTTTATCCACATCTGCCAAGGAGATGGACAGGCGCCATCTTGCTTGTCCTCTGGAAATGTGGGTCCTAGTGTCCCAAGAGCCTGGGGCCATCAACCTCAGTCCACCCTGAGAAGTGTCTTGGCCCCACTGGAAGGGCCTTCGTACTGGGACCTGGGATGGGCTACACAAAGTTGTTGGTGATTTGCCGCTGGTGCTCAAACAGGTCTTCAATCTCTGCACTGTATGCGTCTCCTTTAAGGAAAAACAATGCGGTCATCAGCAAAATAGTTAAGGAAAAATTAAGGGAAATTTAATAAGAGAAAAAGGTTTCATGCTCTCACCTGCATGACATCCGTACATGTAAGCTCTGTGGCCATCGTACTTGCACCGACATCTCATGACATTGTTCATGAAGTCAGACTCAGCCATGTCCATTGAGGGGTTTACTTCCACCTGGAAAAAAGGACACAATGTATGCTGACATTGAGAACTGATTCAATATATCATTATGACCTGCAGCTGCTTACATCATCATCACAGCAAATGTTTATTAGAAAACAGGGAGGATTTATAACTGTGTTGTTCTCTATTTTATCTGTTACTATATCTCCAGCTGGACAGGCACATGGACAAACAGGGAAGGACTCCTCTCTACAAACGAATTTTAAAATAAAGAGCAGTTGGATGTAAAATTGTTAAACGGTCTGTTATTAAACAGCACTCTGGCTGGTAATGTTTTTTTATAGTCAATCCCTAATTCATCTATAAAAAGCTGGATGACTTTTCCATACAGTATTTCTATTTGGAAAGATAAATACACTATACAGTACAGTACTCTCTCATGAACACAACGTTGAAATTATATTCACTTGGCAATATATAGCTAAGCATATGGCATTGTGTCATGCAAAGCACACAACATACTGGTAGATATTTGAGGAATATTTTATGTGTGCAGGAAAACATGTAACAAAGACCATGCTGCTGCCCACACAAAACATGACAACTGGCTGCAGAAGAGCTTAGCCAACTTTATAGCTCAGGTTAATGGAATTTGTTATACCAAAGTTTAGCTCCAACAGTGGAGAAATCGGCTCTCTTCGTCACACTACACATAGGTATACAATAATAATGACTAAACTATCTTTAAATTGAAGTCTTTTGCAACAGAGTAGTTATGCATAAGCATGTTTATGTTTTTGAAATTGGACTTATTCTGAGTGCTGCCATACACTGTGCTAATAGGCTGTTATTTGCAGAGCAGCTTTATAACTGCTGATACAACCATTCTCTTAATCTGGTCTGGTGATAATATGAGAAGCCATTTACTCTAATAGCTGCCCTGTAAAATGCTACACCCACTTTAAGTACAGGTTACAAACAGCTACAGCGAGAAAGGATGCAAACTACACTAAAAAAAGGAGAAAACTTTAAAAAACTGTGAAAACTATCTCTTAATTTTTCAGGGTAAATTACAGTGTTGGACTTGAGTGTGCAAAGCTTTTGAAGAGGTCTGGTTCAGTGACAGAATGTGTTGCTGAGTGAGAAAGTGGCTATAAAAATAAAAACAGGGCAGGAGGAATTCCTTGGTGGCAAATTAGCCGTTCCTAATGGAAGGGGCACTAAGCGCTGGTTCACTAAAGTGAGGCAATGGTTAATGGGTAATTGCTGTGTTTTATTAGCACTGGAAGGTTCAAGGGTAGGCTGGCTGAATCTTTCTGTAAAGCTCAGGGTCAGAAGAGTCAGCATCATCTGCGCTTCACTAGTTAAATGAAAAGTGCTGTTTGTATTTTTCCAGTTCTGCATACTTTCTGTTTTTTCTTCTCTCTCAGTTGTTCTTCTCAGCTAAATTCGGTTAGTTCCTTTAGTGCTGGTCTCCTCAAAAGCCCCTGACCTTTTAACCTTAAGTAGCCCTTCGAATTTCTCATTCTCTCTCATTTATTTCAACTCCATTTCTGTCCTACTCTATCATTCATTCTTCCTTTCAGCCTACACACTGTGTGTCGTAGCAGTGTGCCACTTCATAATGACACCTGGCTCAACGTGCTTAAAATACATCCAGGCTGCACACGTGTTTAAATGTAAGTCTGGCATGTCTATTACTACTACATTAAATCAATTCATGTTCAATAGAGAACAGAGAGGTGTAATTACAAAGATTGAGTTTGACTTCTCAGGCAAACTGGGGTAACAGCCGCAATTATCAGTCAGTGACTTACACTGTAACCAATCTCCAACAGCTGGGAGGCAATTGGCAGCATGCTGAGGTCTGAAGACTGTTGCATACCATGGTTGGATGACTAGTCTGGACTTGATATGGAGGATAATGGGAAATGCCCTTGATGTGTTTTACTATAGTAGCCACAATGACTTGACCGATTGACCGGGTTAAAATAATGACAGACAAAGAGATGGTTGAGGTAGAATATGAGGACTAAGGGAGGTCATAATGTTTTACTAAAATAGATACAAACCAGACAAGAGGAACTCCACCCTCAGAACCTATGACCGGCTTTCTTATCAATGAAATATTTGGCCACTTTCATACTGTATCTGTACAGTAAATATGAACCTATAGCCAGTATCCGGTTAACTTAGTTTAGCATAGCGGCACCTCTTAAGCTAACTGACTAACATGTTATAACTCATTTGTTTAAACCTCTCAGTGAGGACAAGACTCCAGGAAGTCACTACACCTACCCATGAAATACTCCATAAAACCGCATCATGTCGTCTTTACTCTTTAGTTTTTGTATGGATTTAAAAAATTAGATGTATGTTAATTAGCGACTATTATTAGGTGGAGTTGTATTTGCTTTTCTGACTCAAATAAGCACAAAATGAAAGTTTAAAGAACAAAAAGAACAGGTTGAATTAAAACCAATCTGCAGGAATGGAGGAGTGAGAGAAAAAAAAAGACCTCTCACCTGGAAGATGTAGTCTCCTGGTCGTACATCTGTCATGTCAACCCACTGACAGTCGATGTCGTGGCGATAGGTATCCCAGCAGCCCACAGAGATACCTTGGTCACCCATGTTGTAGCAGGAGAACCGCTTCTGGAGTCCTAACACACACCCCAACCCAACAACACTATCAATCACAACATCAAACCTCATTTAATGCTTGGCACTCCCTGTTATTTTTAAGAGCCTTTGGCTTCCTGAACTGCTTTAGACCACATATGAATGCTGCTTTTTCATATGAGCTAATGTATTTCATCCAAGATATAACAAGTAAATGGAGAGTGAACAAACAACAACAGCAACGATCTAATACATTAACCACAAAGGGAAAATCTGAATAGCTTATATTGATATTAATTTCCTGTCACTAATGGGAAAGAGTTTGTTTTTTGGGGTTTTTTTAGGATTCATGAATGGTGGTGAACATTACCGTCAGGGCAGTAGGTATCCTCCAGACAGAAACTGGCCTTGTGTCCCTCTGCAACCCTGGTGCCATTCAGAGTCAGCAGGTCGTAATGCGTGAACACCTCAATGCTGTGGTAGTGCCTGAGAAGACAGAGGGGGAAAACCCAGGTGAGAATGTGTGCGTGTGTGTGTGTGTGTGTATGTATGTGTGTTTCCGCAAGTGTATGCATTTACACTAAATGAACACTGGTTCCCTATGGCTTGTCGCCTAATGACCTCACTGCTTGAACATGAGCGTGGGTGTCACCGTAACACCTTTCACAGAAGCTTGTTTTAGCGCCAGCTGTTTACTCATTCTCAGTGAATGGAGGGCTTTGAAACACACAACCATAGCTCTGATGTGTTGTTGTAACAAACTGTGGCAGACCTGACTGTGCACGGCCTACCCTGTCCTTTGTATTATGCCCAACCTGTGGTAAATGGCTTGGTTCAACAGTCATTTCTAGACACGTGCTGCTGGGCTGCTGGGCTTCTAATGAATCTGGAGAGATGACAACACTGTTTCAGGCCACCCGTAACTCACTGGGACACATCTCACACAGCCAAAACTGTGGGCTCCAAAAGGGTCCTTCTTCTCTCGGCATCAAAATGCTCTCATCATCTGACAAGAAACAAACTAACTGAGCAGAGTGTGCTGAGAGGCAGAGTGGAATGTGTTAAAAGTATGCCTGAGGAAAATATGTCATCTATTTACAGATAATGGACAAAATGCTCCCAAAGCCTGCTGACAGACAAAGGCTCTTATGTTAAGCTTGTGTTGCATGCTACCTACCGTCCCCTCATCAAACCATATGTGCACAGGCACAGAGATCACACTTAAACATGTTTTCTTTCCTGGTAGCAATTGAATGCAATTAAATTAAATATAACTCAAATTGCTCACCATTCAGGTAGTTATATCATTAATGCAAGTACAAGAAAAAATTGTATGACAAACAGGTGTTTCACAAAATATTTTTGGCAATCTTTCACACCTGAAACCACAACTCACCTGTTTCCAGGACACTCTAAACCACAGTTTCCCCAAACACACATTTAGAATGACCACATGTGCAACCACAACACCCCATATATATAGTAAGTATTTAAACACTTCTTTCCATTGCAAACACACCTAAGCAAAGTAACACTGCCAAAAACCCTCGTTGGATGCTCTACCTGTGACACTGGTGCCATGTCCAGGTATCCTTTGTTGCTTTGGGTCTGAAATCGGATCTGCCCATGTTCATAATGCGTGACGAGAAGCGCAACAGGCGTCGATGGCCATAGGGCCAGTTCATCCTGGCAGCGGAGGAGGACAGACAGTTCTCCTCATGTGCACAGGTCAGCAGGTGGAGGGGTCTGTCTTCCAGGTAGGCCGTCTCCTGGACCAGTTGGGCATCCAGAACAAGGTCAGGTGCGGCTGAAGCAAGACAGATGTGAGAGGATGTGTTAGGATTAAATGAACCAGAGGAGGAGATGGAGAGCTACAGCAAAATGGTTTGACTTACTGTCTGAGCAGCTGACCCCAGCAGCCTTAGTTCCACCTCCTCGAGGGCAGTGGACATGGTTGTTGCGGCGACACTGTTGAATCGAAAGCTCTGTGCCGACACAGTGAGATCCACTAAGGATCACATCAGCTGCATTTGGGTCACCGGACCAGTACCAGGTGTCCTGTTGGAGGCAGAGGCAGGGTGGGGTCATAGGACATAGATAGCTTGTCAGGTTTTTTTTTTCATTAATGAGAAATATCATAGTGTAATACCACACTGACTTCAGGGGCTGTGACTATGGATTGACCTCCATTTGTTCATTTGTTTGATCATCTGTTTATGTGTCCTTTCATCAATAAGTCAGACAGTGTTGATAGGATTTTGACAAATCTTGGAGGAATGACGCCTCTGACCACACTAATTGGTCTAGAGGTGGGAGTGCTAGATTGTTTTTTCATTCAGGGCATCATGTCCAAGATCTCTAACAGTGATGATACAACTTTGAGGGAAGTTGTGGAAGTATACTCTGGCATTTACTAAATCACCCTGACTTCCTGAAATGTGGTGCAACAACTGTCGCGTTCAGGTGGATTCTTACCTCATGTGCACTGGCAGCGAAACCCAGACCCAGCTGTCTGCACACCACCATGGCCTCATTGATTCCCCAGTTCTCACTGCAGACAGAACCCCAACGCTTACGGCCCCCAACCTCCATTAAAACCTCGACCCGGCCTTCTGATGGGAGTCTACCACCAGCCAACCGCACCTAGAAATCCATCAATATTAAAGGGATTAAAGGATTAGGTGATGCTTTATCAGTAGAAGATGATATGTGTACGTGGTGTGATGGCGTAGTTTCTATACCATGTTCTCTATGCCAGTCTTAGGGACATTACAGCGTACTGAGGCATCCTGGCTGTGTTTGAATGTCCACGGTTGGACTTCCTGGAAATAGCAGTCTAGGATGGAGCGCTCTGTCCCCATACACTGGACACTGTTTATGTGGATAGGTCCTGTACCTGTAGAATGAGATGTGGGAGATTTAAAGACTGTACTGAAAAAAAACAAAGCAGGAAAATACGAGAATGGACATAACTGAAGGGCTATATTTCAAGGGCTGTTTAGGGCCACACTATGAAGGTAGAATTGTGCATAAATACAAAGAAGAGCAGACTATGATTTGCGCTTGTAAATAGTGAAGCAGTGAAGCGAAATAGTAATCGCAACTGTAATTCACAACTTGTGAAATCACATTTTGGGGTTTACAATTGTAACGTCTGATCTGCAAAACTGCAAAAAAACAAATTGCAACTGTAATTTCATACTCGCAAAACTGCACCACAGGATGTACGCTTAATGAAATAATAAATTTATATTCATGTAATTCTGGTGATATTTGTACATATAGACCCTAGAGGACAGCGCTGCTGTTCTGTCCAATAAAAACATGAAGCTTCACTTTACGTTCAGATAAACATATGTGGCAGCCACAATTGTTAGATTTCATCTGTGAGACCTAAGGCTGTACAGTTCAATTCATCGGATCTTGTTCTCCGTCAGATGACCAGTCGATCATCTCAGGAGTCGGGCTGAGATGATCTGCGTTATTTTGATAAACTGACTACATATTGGGAATTTACATAGTTTCTTTCTCACCTGAAAAAATATTAAATCTTAATAAAGTGACTTATTAACAGTCACACTACAAAAATTGCAAAGATTTTTGGTTCAGCTCATCTCTGCTCTGATCTCCGCTACAGCACAGTCTGAACAGGCCCAATGCATTTTGGGATAGTTTATAACATCGAGGGTTGCGTTATGCGGAAGTGAGCATGGTTTGATCTAAACTGGGATGGAAAAACGATAGACCTGGCTAATGACATACTGCCACGTAGTAGAACAGACACAACTTAAGGTTTCTTGAATACAAGTTGTGTATTGGAAATCGTGAGTTGCGTTTCTTTCATTTTTGGCACACTCCATTTGAGAGAAACATGCCAAAAATCATGTGATAAGGAGTATGCACCTGAGCGTGCAGATAGGAAGATACAAATGCAAATCCTGTGGTTCAGTTTTGCAAGTATGAAATTACAGTTGCAATCTGTTTTTTGCAGTTTTTTGGATCGGAAGTTACAATTGCAAACTCCAAAATGCGCTTTCGCAAGTTTTAAATTTCAGTTGTGATTACTATTTCGCTTTTACAGTACACTATTTAAAAGCACAAATCATAGTCTGCTTCTTGTATTTATGGCACGATTCTACCTTCATACCACCCAACAAAGACACAATGGAATCAACAGACTTTGTCACGCAAAGGAGCGTGCATGCACACAAGTGCACTCTGTATTTCTTTAACGTGAGTATGCTTTCTCTACTTAAGCGTCAAACCAACTATAAAAAGTTCGTATCTCTCATGACAAAATACTCCTGCAAGCCAAGCAGCAGTACCACCACCATCTACTCTGGGGATCTGTCACACATCATTACCATCATTCTGTTGCTTTGGGCACAACAACAATAACATTGTGTGTAGTCCACCACCCTGGGCGATCAAACAAGGCCAAATCTGTGTCAACAAAACAAGAACGAGTAAAACTTTCTCTTGTATTCGTTTGTCTTTTAAAACCAGATAATCTCTAAACAGCAAAGAAAATGGTGGAAAGAACACTGAAGATTTCGACAGTATATGAAAACAGGGCAAACTATGGCTTCTTTGTTTTCTTAAGACAAAAGACAAACTGTAAACTCTGAAATGTGGTAGCACTGAAATAAACACAACCAAAACCACATACATAGGAGGCAGGAGGGAGAAACCGAGAAAGATGAGTGAAAAGGAAGATGGTTGAAAGAGCAGGGACTAGATTGCAGCCTAAGTCATTCTGTCTCTGTGTTGGTTTTGGTAGATTGAAGGCCTGCTTCCATACTGGTCACCATGCGTGGGTTCAGACTTACAAAAAAGACACATCTAAACCACTTCCGTCTCTATCTGTATGGTAAAGGCCACAAGCTAAATCCAAACTCCCAGTGTTTAAGTTATCAAGACAAATACAGGTCCCACTCAAGTGATCCTCAAAATGAACAGTGACATGCTGTATTTAAACCTTAGTTTGGGAAATCCACGAAAACCCAAAATAAATTCCAAGAAACTGGCCACACGCACTTTACATTCACACAAACACACAAGCTTGTTGGGTGTTGTACTCCCTTATGTACAGTATGTATATTAAATTGTACTTCAAGGGTAAAATTACACGGTAAAATAACAATGTTGGTCAAGAAAGGAAATAGAAACATTGTCCCTGTAATTTAACTTGCTGATGGTGATGATAAATGCAATGATGATGGGAATTAGTTTAGAATATTTACTTCACTTTCATTCTCCCTGACATTAGTTTCCGAAAAGATCAAACCATAAAATGTTGATGATTGACAGCAGATACAACTATGACAGCAATTATGAGGCATAATAAAAACGTGGTATCTTAAATTTAGTATTTACAAGAAATAAGCTGAGCTTGATGACCGCATAGTTTGAATTGGCAGATGGCATTGATCATTTAGAGAGATTAGAAAATTGAGTTACAGAGATGGAAACTGGGTAAAATCGGTCACATTCTTGTTGAGAATAGCATAAATAGTTGGTTGGTGGTTACAAGGGAAACCCTGTTCTTTTCCTCTCTGAAATTACACTCCATTCTGGGAACATTAATGCAGTGTTTGTAGTGTTTTTCTTTCCATGTAACATATTTTGCTATGCCTCTAACAAGATTTGTAAGCAACTTTGTGTCATTGGATAGATGCCAGTAAGATAGTTCTTCTTCGCCAAGTGCTAAAATCATGTCGGTTTGTAAATAGCTCTGCCAGCCTGCGGGCGCTCAAATGGTAGAAGCCAACAAGAATCTAAATCGTGTTTCTTTGTCAACATGATTTCAAAGCTGATGGACAAGTTGTAAGCTGATAGTTAGTTTGTGTGTGTGTGTGTGTGTGTGTGTGTGTGTGTGTGTGTGTGTGTGTGTGTGTGTGAGTGTGTGTGTGTGTGTGTGTGTGTGTGTGTGTGTGTGTGTGTGTGTGTGTGTGTGTGTGTTTGCTTGTATACCACACGTGCATGTAAATGCATTTGTGCTAGCGTTTCAAACATATCTGATGGATGAGACCACATTCAAAGCCAGAAGCTCTGCCACCCTGTTGACCCAGTGGACCACAACCTTTATCACCTTATCACATTTGATCATCATAAATAATTCAGTGCTCTTCTGTGGGGTCTTGTTGACTGCTGGCTGAAAGATTTGATAGAAATCATGGAGATGTTTTTCTCTCAGGTGCTGACAGAAAGCAAGTGTACCTGAGTGTTAAGTAGTGTGATTTGAAGAATGTATTATTGGCTATCTTTATATATACATATATATGTATATATATATATATATATATATATATATATATATATATTTTTTTTTTTTTTTTTTTTTAAACTCACTTTTCACTCACTCACTTTTTCAGGACTCCTTCCCTTGGTGAGTTTGCTCTATTAAAGATAGTTCATGTCTATTCCAACGGTATATAGACCTATGTTTATGTGGCCTTTAAGCACATGGAAAATTATATGTCACAGTAAAAATGTCTAACAGGCTGCATGTTAAAAAAACGAAGCTGGGAGGCACCTTTGAAGTTCAATCATCCTGCAATGGCAGTGTATATGTAAGACAGAAACAGACAGAAAGGCAGAGTACTGTGGGTGCCAGTGTTGGACTGAGAGCAAGAAAGAGAGAGAATGTATGTGTGTGCATAGTAAGTGTGTGAATCACTAACCCAGGAAACCTACATTTCCAGGAGCGAGACAGGAGTAATATGAGGTAAATTAGAGGGTAAACCTGCCATTTGTCAAACCAAACTACAGCTGCAGAGCCACATCTTAATGTTATAATTTGGAGACTGATTTTATTGCACACACACATGCAAAATATACATGCTGGCATGTGCACGTGTGTACTTACACAAATGCAGTTTTGTGGGTAGGAGAATCTATTTTAGGTAGAAAATTGAATGCTTTTTAGCTCCTCCCTGCCAATTAAACACCTCTGCTTCAGACTGCTGGAACCATGGTGAACCTGAACCCTGACCCAGCGAGTAAAGGTGCTAATTGAAACCAGACTATATGGTTATATGTTTGTAAAGTCTCCTTAGAAGATTCAGATTTAGTTCTGTTAGAGTAATCGAAGAAAGGTAGCATAAATGACATCATCTACAGAAAACCCACTTGAAGAGGTTGAAAGGTAAAGGAAAAAAAAGGACCACTCGAACACACACAAAAATACTCTCTGTATGATCAAGTGAACAGCTAAACCAGCAGATTGTCATCCCATATTTCATCTTGATCAGCATGATTAGAGAGTACACCCTATCCTGAGGCATGGGGAGGCTGTTCTCACATCTCGTAAGGGTGGGGACACCACTGGTGCAGCTGAACACAGACTAAATCTGTTTGTCACCATTGCTGGAAATTTGAAATCGAAGGAAAAAAGACCACAGCTTGCTTGAAGCTAGCAAGATTATGTCTGTGACTTTAACTATCAAATGCCAGTGTATACCACTGTGGCTTATACTATTACATTTTGTGTGTGTGTGTATGCACATGCACATGTGCACAGTATTTGGGCAGCTGGTAGCCTTGGTTAAGAACTCACATAATCACAGCTGGGCATACTGCAATCAACACATTTGCAGTTTCACAAGGTAATAGAGAGAGACAGACAGACAAACACACATGCTCATACATTATCTGATCAGCCATGGCAGACGGGTGCAATGTCTAGCAAAAGACTAGAAAGGTCTCTTTTTTGTCTCTGGAAGACCATGACGCACGATAATCACGTTCAAACATCCAAACTGGAGATTCAAGACCAGATAAAATGGGAAGCTTTCCAGAAATTCCAGCTTAAGTTGTGTAGAAGACTCAGCACAGCTCAACAGCAGTGATCTTTCTCACCTTGACCCATAAAGGCTCCATGCAGAGCATCCTTGGCAGTACCGAAGCCCAGTTCTCTGCAAACCACACTGGCTGCAGTTCTTTCCCACATGTGGTCCACAATGGTCCCCCACTTTCCTTCTCGGAGCACCTCCACACGACCTTCGCCCAGCCTTGGGCCGGCCTTCAGACGCACAGGCTGAACAAAGCAACAAAAGGGAGATTAGCAGAGCCTATGCATAAGAACAGTAAATGCACACACTGTATGATTGTGCTACTGTAGGCCTAATTTTGTCACATCTTACCACAACTGGATAAGGGGCCTGGGGTCTTCCTGAGGAGATGCGAGCAAACTGAGGTCCAGGAACACATTTGACCACTGCATGTCTCCCATTCTTACAGGGGGTGGGGCTACGGGGGATTGACAGCTGCGCATGGCACTCTGACAGGCTGTTCTCGCTGCCCAGACAGTGTACTTTTTCTACCCAGAATCCTTTCTTCTTTGCCATAATGCTCAGTCTAGAAAAGAGAAGGAAGTCCGTTTTTTGTTAAACATTCTTAAATAAAGTTCAAGACAACCCATAAGGTCACATAATGTAAATAAACATGACTACCTTGTTGAAGGATCTGCAACTTTGGTATCCCATATTTTCCTGTAAAACAACAAAGAATAGAGATGGATGTTAGTTCTATCGGGTCTATGTAGTTACAAAGGTTTCTGGGACACACAAATCACCCTGTGAGGTGACCTGAGTGACCGAACTGCGATGCAAAGAATGAGTGACTGTAAGATATACTGTAGCATCTGCTGTTTGTCTTATATGTAACCTGGCCACACAGGAGAGTTTTCTGCCACAGTAAATACATATAGACTTACTTATTACTTGGGTACTTGGCGATTACCTAAAATAAAATAAAAAGAATCATACTGGTCCAAATATAATTTCTGTATATAAAACCACAATGAGTTGTGCATGTGGCTTTGTGCTGAGCGTAAAGTTAGGAAAATTGATGGTAATGACTGGCATAATTCAAGGGAGAATTCACCATTCCTGTTCTCTCTCAGCAAGTTCACTTTCTGTCTCTCTTTCTCGTTTTTTAAATTCAGTAGTCTGTATTTCCATCTGGAATGTGGGCTGCTTGCTATTTACTGTGGTTATGTGTAGAGAAAGTGGCCAGTGTATCATGTGTCCCTCAGCTATCAGGCAACAGTACACGTCAAATTTGTTTTTGCTTTGAAACTAACATGTGCCCTTTAGATATACAACTTTTGCACTGCTTGTTGTAACATAACAAAGACTTGTACATAACTACAGGATGTAAGAACTATAAAAGGATAAACACATGATATTTTGAACTATGTCGTAAACATCTAAAGCCACAAACTAAAAAAAATCATGACATTCAACATCAGTGATGTATAACATTTCTGGGAAAACAGGGTTTGACCAAGCACGATATGCAAACAAAAACTCTGGCATGTCCGAGAAATACCAGAATAGAGAATTATGCACCAAGTAGTCTGGCTGACTCGGGTGAGCGGTGGAGAGGAAAGCCTTCTTTTCTCTAGGCAGACACGCCAAGCAGACATGCCACACAGGCCATGCCAGGATGTCCTCAAACCATCGCAAAGTGCACAAACCATCACAGGTGTTCACAGCAATTACAGTGAAACGCGATACGCACGCTACAGTCTGATATTTTATCAGCCAATATTAGTACATTTTTCAAGGATAAAATCTCTTCGGAGCTGTACATTGGCATAGCATAACAACTGTAGGAGGATTGAATAGTTTTTTTTTTTTTTTCGTGACTACTAACACAGTGAGGAAACTGATTCCAGTGGTATTCCCCTTTAAAGAAACAAACATGTCTGAGGATATTTCTATGAAAGCACAGGCAGGTAAATATTTGTATTTCTGACATGAAACAGCAGACATTCCTGTAAAGTTAAGGCACAAGTCTTAAAAATAAACCAAGGAAGTTGTTATCAAGAGACACATTGTCACTGATGTGATGTTATGTAGATGATTGCGTGAGGTCATGGGCTGCTGACTGTACACTTTCCAAAATCACGAAATAGCTTGTTTCCTGATGTTGTATGCAGTCAATGGGCCAGAAGAGACCTCCTCACTCTGTAGTTAAAATGTAAACAATCCCTCATTAAAAATATTAGTGTTTGGTAAAGAAATATACTTCCTAATTAGTCTTACAAAATGAGTACACTTTCATCTCAGTAGTTATTTTACAAATAAAGGTGTTTTGCAAGTTGCAGATGCTATTTTTAAATGAAACTTTTTAAATGGACTTTAGCTGGTTGCTGAGACCCATTTGAAGTACAAATGCAGCTCAGCGCAATTTATGAACATCTGTAAAATAAATTTCAATTGCTTAAATAGTCTTGCTTGCTACCGCTTAAGACTGTATCAAACATTTCACTTGATGAGGCAGAAAAATCCCATAAACTAAACATTTTAAATCACGTGCGCTAAATAAAGCCATATGTGATGTCACGAGACTAGCTGCAAATGCGACTGACACATTGTATAGACACTAACACTTGTTCTTTACAGTGTCTTGAACTACACTTGTAAAACATCTTAAATGTGTCTACCATGTGGCTCTGCAGTAACATGTCATCGAGGAGAGACACTGAAGAGTATGCACACACGTACAAACACATTTTCCCATAAGGCAAATATGACTTGTTTGTGACCTCACCACAGACCAATCAGCTAACCATTTTACCCTCTTGAGACAGAAACAGGCACTAACAAGCTATAAATGATACCTTCAGGTCTTTCATTTGACTTAATCACAGCACTGTTTGTTGATGTTTGATTTCTTATCAGGATAGTAAAATGCACACATACCACTTTGTTAATATATAAAAAATGATAATTAACAGTTCTGTGTTCATCACAAGCAGTTAGAGAGCATTGGTCCACAGCTGTCTGCTTGTGCAACAAACAGCCACAGTATTAGTTTTCCACCTCCATAGTATTCATCAGCCTGCTTAACCAAACAGTGTATTCCAGCACTTGTTGTGGAGCCAAGAGAACAGAGGCTAATGATAGGGAGTCCCACCCGCCTCTTAAAAGTATTACACCACTGTTTGGGCTTCATCACCCTCACACTGCTCACTGACTTACTATCTTCTGATTTGTTAGAAAATACTTTTTTTTTTAATACAGATTGGTGAAGATCTGTCCCAAATAGTACCACTGTACTATTCACTGCTTGATTTGAGGTTTTGGGAGACATAAAATATCTAAAATACCTAAAAAGTAAAAAGTATAATCTTTTGGTTTAATATGTTCTTTAAATTGTTTTGATTCTGTAACATTGAGAACAATTAGCCTTTTATGCCCTATATCAGGGGTACTAAATATGCTAAAATATATTACTAATAAACCTTTATTTACAACATGCTTATTCAGTTCATCAGTTAGAATTAAGTTGTCTGAAAATATGCTTTGCAGTCACACCAAGTGGCTACAGAAAAATGAAGAAAAAAAAAAAAAGCCAAGATAGAGCATTTTGTTTCCTTACAGAGTATAAGTGGAGCCAATTTGAAATATTTTATGAGGTTCCATTTTCCCTCCTTTGAATATCTGAGAAAAGGATCTTGCAGGCCAGAGTGAGGTGATTAAATCACTCTGCTTCAACTCTGTTTTGAAAGCTGGCTTCCACAGTCTTTTCCAAACCACAAAAAGAGCCACCGGCATGAATACAGAAATTAAAAGATGGGAAAATAAATTAGAGAGAAGATCATTTAGAAAGATCGGATAGGAAAACCAGAGTCGGTTACACAAAATATCACCCAAAGGGATGAGAATGATACCCGTGTCGTAAAAAAATTTCAGCTAAAACATAATTAAACATAAAATGCTGGGTTAAGTCCCCAAATCACTATGGTGACAGAGGAATACAGACAGCTGCTGACACAGCGGCCCTCACTGCAAACTGCAGCTGTAATTGGACATATTTCACACGAGCAAGCAAAAATCTGGCTCATCTGACTGCTGCTCTTGTTCTCTCCCTCCATCTCCTTTTTCTCTCATTACTCTCTTCCTCCTTCTTCGCCAACTCTGTCTTACTCTCTGTCACACACATGGCTATAATTGGGGGTGTTTTTTCACTCTCAGCAGAAACACCGGAGAGCCTCAGTCCTGACCAACCTGTAATTACAGCATCTTCAGAGTCTCATCCAAGAGACACAGGCGGCAGAGAGACATGCACAGTCCAGGATTTCTAAGAATGGACTGAGAGACTTGGAGCAAGGTGGAGAAACAGGGTGGAGTGTCACCAGTTAAATTTGGCCTAAATTTGCAATACAATCATAAGCTTTTCTGGCATCCATTTGGAAGATGTTACATAAAAACTGAAAATCCTATAGTTTCTTGATGACTCTGCTCACATTTTGTATTATAATGATTAATTACCGTATGTATTAGATTAAAATCCTTACAATTACCCATACGTCCAGGCTGAAATAGCATTCCCTGTACTAAGTATTCTCTAAGTATTCTTCTCTTTAAAGTATTCTTTTGGTTGTTACTGCATGTCACACATGAACATCCCAATATGATAATACAGACAGGGATCCATCCTGACTTTAGAAACCAAATACTGTTAGATAACTTAAGTAGAGGACTGGCATTTAAAATGTTGAGGCATGTGTATATCTTGAACCACTTTGAAGTCAAGAACAACGGCTGGAGAACAGGTACTGATTTGATTTGGAAACAAACATGTCATCGTGGTTCAGACCAATATAGCGCCTGAGGCTACAGCAAAACACCAGGTCATGCCCAAAACAGGCAAACCAAGATGTATCAAGTCATGTCTGCTTCATGCCAGAGACTTATCATTTAAACACACAATATGAAAAATCAACATAATGGCATATGTTTTCCCAAATTTTTCACTGTACATTTAGAAGATATGCTGAGTAAACTGCATTGTCCACTTTGATGTGGCTTAGGGGCGAGACAAAAAGAGCTCAAGGAGTGCTATTATTTAAGATCTTTTTCCTTAGAGGAGGATCTCAAAACAACATCCTGAAACTGCTTCCCTGAAGGCTTTAGTCCAAGCCCTTCAAGCTACAGCAGCCCTGTCCCCTGTCTCTCTTCTTGGTGAGCAGCCAAATCTCTTATGTTGCAGCCATGCAAATCTACCCATCTGACTCCTCACTCAACTATTACTTGTGCTTCCCATCTCCCATTCTTTGCATTAAGTGGCAAATCTGTACAGTGATAGGAAATCGAAGAGAGTCATCACACCTGCAATGCGGGGAAGCTGTGCTCTAATAAATGATCCCACACAGATGGTGTACAGAGTCAGGCCAGGTTGTTCAGCGACAGCTCACTCTGAGGACATTTTATTGCTGAAGATATGATGTCTGATGAGACCTTCCTCCAACAATAGAATCAAGTTATAGCGTCACTGTGTTCCCAATAACACAGAGTTCAGCGGAGATATCTTAATTCAAGGGCAATGCAGACATAGCCTCAGTGAGTGAATGTGCTCCAAAATGGGCATGTTGTTAAGTGAATAAAAACTTAGAAAAGTCTATAAAACAACTAAGTTGACCCCTCAACAGGAACAACTTTTCAGCAGCAAGAATCTAGCAGTTACACTACAGAGCAGATGTTGTGGCCTGTCAACGGTTTGGTCAGACTAACCCTGGCCAAGAGAGGAAAGGAATAGCTTAACTGTGAATCATCCAGAAGCAGCAGCTCTTCAAGAGCCAGATCCAACTGGGTCCCCTGTCCATTGAAGACAGTGAATGGTCAGACATTATTCATTCTTAAAATAGCACTGGAGTCATTTGCTAATGTGTGGTCCTCCTGCGGTTTTAGAGTAGCACCCTTCCAAAAACCACTGTCACATTTTTCAGCAGGAGAGGAAGTGCAGATTTGTGTCAAAAGGGCAAAAGGAGACACAATGCATTTAAGCAGATCTGCATTAACTAGTGTATGCAAGAGAGTATGCATGTGTACACACTAGGGTTGGGTATTGAACATTACCACTTTTTTTAAACATAAAAATTACCAAAAGTACTCAAAAATGTTCTTTTCTTGATTTTAGAATGTGTTTTAGTTAGGAATAGTCTTAAATAGATGCTTAATGTTCAGACAAAATTAATTGAAGAAGTTTAGCTTATAAATAAAATATTATTCTTATTATTAAATTAAAAACAGTTTCTATGTTGCCTGAAGTAAAGATAGCATTGTTTTTCTTCTGATGCAGTATCAATGAATTTGAAAGGACAAGCCCTTTTACACACATACACACACTATTAATAGCGGCTTGTCACACAAATTGTTGGAAGAGGATGTAAAAGTGAAGAGATGGATGGCTGACACAAGCCTGCATAGGCTGCCCTGCCAATAAGATGAGTCACTACACAAAGAACCCCATTCGACTCTCCAATAGCTGCCTCAGTCTCACACCATGGTATCAATGGGACAGTTAAAGGACAATCAGCAGTGATATTAGACCTCAGCACAGAAATCTAAAAGTAAAAGTGGGGCTGTTTGTCTTGGAGCTGCAAGCTGAAGATAGCATCAGAGAAAGACAGGGAGAGAGAATAAGAGAGAGGCAATGAGGTGAGCAGAGGTGATTTGCCTAGAGAGAGGTGTAAAGAAAGGGCAGTAGAGAGGGGACAGAGATCCCTTTATCATCATCCTGAGGCTGAGGAGAGGACGGGGGGGGGGGGGGGAGAAAAGGGGAACATGGAGAAGAAGTGGCTGTGGTAGGAAGATAAGCTCGACAAAAGGCCTTTATTCACTTAGGCTTTAAACGGGATGCCACTGTTGTTTGTTTTTTATTCTTGAGGATGTATTTTTTATTCAACAATGGGATGAATGGCGTAGCATCTTGCCCTTCTGACCTACAGTCAACAGCCAATCTAATAACTTCGAGTTCATGAAAGTCAGTTGTGTTGTTCTCAGGGGAGCTTGCAGGGTAAGATTCATACTCACTTGTATGTTTTCACATTGTGCTGAATAGCCTCTGGAAAGCCAAGCATCCCGCACACAACTCTGCTGCTGTTGAGACTCCAACCCAAGTCACACACCTGCCTCCATCTCCCAGCGTGCTTCACTTCCACCGCACCCTCTGTAACCAGGCTCTTCCTTTTGGTGGCCATGAGGATGGGCCGAAGACGCACCTCCTCAATTTGCACCTTACCCTTAAGGGGAGAACATTAACAATTGCTGTTACAAAATAATAACTTGCAAATTCATCTACCTGTGAGGTGGCATTTATCAGAGGAATGCTTCTGTACCTGGTGCTGGTGATGTCGTTGAAACCTGGGGACCTCTTGCGGATGTCCGTTTCCATGATAGCTGTATCCTGGATGCCTGCGGGAAGCCACAAGGCCTTGCCACTGTGGTGCGGGGCTAACATTGGGCCTTATGGCGTTGGTTTGGCCTCTGCTGGTTGTCTGATCCAGCCTGCGTTCAGGGGTGCACACCACTCCCAAGTCTTCAGAATGTTTACAGTCATTCACCCCCCAGCCATTGTGCTTGCAGTCCTTCAAAGACTTCTCAGAGCCGTCACAGCGTACATTGTCCATCCATATTGGGCCTTGTGAAAGGATAAACAATTCATTACTACATTCATTATGATTTTCATTGATTTTTAAAAAGACAGACTGAGCAATGCATCTACACAAGGGCCCAAATCAGACCCTAAACACCTAACACTTGACTTTTACTGTCAGACTGATTTAGGGTTGCACCTCAGCAGTGTGTTTAGCAGTAGATAGACAGTATTTTACAAGGCAGGGTGCTGTAGATCCTCAACCTTCTCTTTAATTTGGATTTAAAAGCAGCAGTAAAGAATGTTCATGAACCACAGCAAGTGTTGCAATACTCTGGCAAGCTTATGCTGTCATTATTCTGAAACAAATGCCCGTTTTCGCCCCATATATTTGCTCTGCCAGTCTGCCAGGCAACCTTAACGAGGTGTAGGCCCCGATCCCACAAGTTATCTTTGTCACTTTATGATGCTAGTTATTTTGGATGTCTTAATTGGTGGTTTGTTCATGAAGCCATGCACATGTGTGTTACTGGGAAAGGACAGTTAGCATGAAGTTTTAGAGAAGACAGGATAAACTGGTCCAATATGGTTGCCTGTCAAAGGGTTATTAAATCTAATAAACTCACTCCAATGGGCCTTTTTCAGGACATATTTCTTGTCATTACAGGAAAAGGACAGGTGTAACAAATAAGGATATGGTGTATCAGTAAGCTTTGCACAGTGGTGGGACCTTGAAACTAGTAAAATAAATGGAGCGCAGTCCTTGTTAAACTTGTGGTTTTCCTGCTACCACATGTCAAAATGTTTGCAGTGAGAAAGACCTATCATTTTGTTATCACTCGCATCCAGTCAGTGTGGCTTTTGGCCTACCAGTGACTTTTGGCATTTCACAGTAGAATCTCTGACCACCATACAAATGGCTTTATTGAATATGGTACCGGAAGTGCTCTCACCTGCTCCTTCTCCATACTTGGCGCTGTGCGCCCACGTTATACCACCCTGGAAACCCAGCTCCCGACACACCACGTTGGCCAGTTTGATGTCCACTTCGTCATCACAGACAGTCCCCCAGGTACTGTTGTGCAGGACCTCCACGCGTCCCTCGTACGGTTCTCGTGCAAAGTTGCCCATCAGACGCACCTTGGCGGCCGGCGCGCGAGCCGACCTGCGCTGGCTAGACGTGGTCCGGCGAGGTTCAGCACGAGCGGGGCAGGAGAGGGACAGCAGTAGCAGCAAGAGGCAGCAGCTCAAGCAGAGGGTACGGGTCATCATGACGGAGAGGAGGGGGTCTGAAGGGAAAGGTTGAAACACTGTTTGATTCAATGTGTACCACTTTTATTGAAGCAGTTCTAGTTACTTTAATTCATTTCATGTTCAATTGACCAGTGAGGTCATTTAACTGGCTTGTCAATTAGGTTTTCGTTAAAAGCTACAGGCTCATTTGCCTGTGATGAGAAACATATATCAGTTTTAGATGTAGTACATCCTGAGGCAAACTACCGTGCATTAAGACTGAGTAATTCTCTTCAAGTTTAACAGCTAGCAGAGAGGGGCCTGGTTATTTAAAAGACCAATGGTGACATCGTCTGGACAAAACAGTTCAGATAGTCAACTCGGTGGTATAGCCTACTGCATAAATGTACTCTTATCAAGATGAATGATGTGCTGAGACACTTACCATTGCAGTGATAATTTATCTGTTAACAATCTGAGAGATAAAACATGACTGCTTTTCTAGACAGTTGATTTCAGTCACTGTAGTCTTGCAGTGATGTAATAGGCTATAACCAAAACGCATAAAATGAATGCTTTTCAGTCATGTCAAACATAGGCATATAATTAGAGATGCAGCAGTGCATTTTGTATTGCAATATACCCCTTAAGGCTACCAAACCAGACAGAAACGTAAGGCAGATTTTAACTGTAGGTTAACAAGAGCCAAACAAGTACAGTGGTGGAGACAGACACTGACTGAAACATTAAATCATTGCAGGACACAGCACAATGCTGGCCGCAAAATGTGAAGAATCTGTTTGTATAATGTCACGGTGAACTTAGGAAAAAACCAACAACAAGCAAACAGACATTGCAGGCAGAACCTCAGAAAATCATACTGAGGAAAAACAAAACCCAACTCGTTTAAATCGTTTAAAGCCATCTTTATCTGTTGTTCAATCCAGACACCATCTGTTTAGAACAGCAAATATTTCCTCTAAATGTTTAAATATTGACAACACTTTTTTTTTTCAAATTAAAGAAAAGAAGTAACTGCTCCATCTCAGCCCCTTAAAACACCTGTTACACACACTGTTATGCATATCTGCAGCTGCTTGTATTGAAATTAAATTTAAATATAATAATAACAATATTGACAATTTAGCAAAGATAGAATAAAATATTTTACCAAGAAAAATGTAAAGTAAAAGTTAAGGTGAAAGTTCACTCACCTGGCAAGCAGCAAATGCTTGCAGTTGTGGACGTCACTGGCTAGGGGAGAGTGACTGAGTGAAGGAGTGTGTCTACTTAATGTTCTCCTTAGTCAAGCCTCCCTCTTCCCTCCTTCTCACTATATCCCTCCCTGCCTCCCTCCCTCCTACTGTGCTCTCTTTCCCTTTAGGTCTCTTTCTCTCATATACAACTAAGCATTTGACTAATTAAAATAGTAAAATGTAAAGCTAGTTTGTTAGATTACAATCAAATTGTGAAGATAATAATCCAACACTGTTCAAAATCTAAAAATATCTAGGCAGTGGGTTTCCTCCGCCACTTGTCATTTTCACTTGTATGTCTTGGCTGACATGTCTATAATTGTGGATGAACATTTTTAAGCAATGCTGAATGATCTCTTGGATGAAACCTGGGACTGTTGTTTGTCACGGAAAAAATAATCAGATGGTCAATTTGGTGTCAGATGTTTATGAAATTAGTCTACAGCAATAACAGGCTCACCAGTTTCAGCAAAAGAAAAAAAAAAGAAAAAAAGGGTGTTCATACATTATGAAACCCATTTGCATTATGATATCATGTGATTCAGCATCTTACCACCTCTCGTCTCTGATTGGCTACTCATGCTTTATACAACTGTATGCTCAGAGCGTTGCACAACGGTATGGCCAACGTGTGTACATGTAACCAACAGGAAGGTCTTGGCTCCAGAATAGTTTAAACATCAAGTTCCAAGTGTCTTAAAGAAGCTCCCCATACCACAGGGTAGATATTTCCTTGTTGAGATGGCCGCAAACCACCAACGCTATAATAGGCCCAGCCTCACCATAGCCATAGTGAACGTGACTGATGAGAAAATGCCATATCACCCTTGCACAAATGTATGTCACTACTGTCAAAGCTATCATCATGGTATTGAAAAGATGGAGAATTTGACTCATCTGTAGATCCAGATAAAAAACAAGGGAAAAGTCCTATTTATGGCTTTCTAGCAAAGGTCACTTCAGTGCTCAGTCCTGATCCGATTTAGGTTTCCTCCAAATGACTACTAAGGTCTTTTCACATGTTTGGAAGTTGTTTATTTATTTTTCAAGTCATTTCTGGAGGATGTGAGACTAAATTAGCTACGTGGAAAAGTTTGGCCTCAGGGTGTTGTGTTGATAAACTGTATTTTCAGTTTTCAAGTGAAACCTCAGTGGGCACCTTTTTAAGGCAGCAAGGTTTATTCATAGACATGAAAAATTACAATCATGACAGGGGAGGTACGAACTGCTACATCAACCACAACTGTAAAAACACTTACTCATATGCAGATTTCCAAACTGGGTGAAAAAAAAATCATACGTTACATAGAGTATGTGGGCATTTGTGTACACATGTAAAACTTTGAAGCTGTAATTGAGATGTTTGTGTGTGCCAGTGATGGTGCGACTGGGTGGCAGGATGGTGGTCCCTCCCTGACTGGTAAACCCGAACAGGAAGCGCAGACCCCCTATTAGCGGGCCAAATCAGAGGGATCTCCGAGGCCGACAGGGAGAGGAAAGAGAGAGGTAAGAAAAAACAGCAAAAGGAAAAAGGAGGAGGAGGGGGGGGGGGGGGGGGGGGGGGGGTGCTAAGGTTAAAAATATGACTATCAGCTCTGTGTGTGACATCTCTCCATTGTAAGTGACACTGCACTGTTGCACATCAGACTAATTAAACTAGACTGGACAGGTGTTCCTGCCTATGTGCCAATATTTAACAGCACAGTGGGTGTGTGCTTGTGAGAGTGTTTCAGGGATCTCTCAGGGCTCACAGGACTGAGTGTCTGAGCGAAGCAGCTCTCTGTGGCGGAGCGCTCACTCTCTCCACCTCTCTAATTACGCCAACCGAGTCGGCTCTGCCCTTACCCACAATCTGTGGAGGCATGAAATAAATACGTGCTCTCCAACAATAAACAAGTGCCTTTTCAAACGACAGCACCTCCTTATGCTCACCCCCACTGCCTTCTCACCAGGCTTTCATAATGCTTTAACTTTCATACATGCTATAGGAGCAGGTAAGCATATATTATATAAAGATTATGCTGCACAGGCTACAGGGCCCTTTCCAAATGAGATTAAATCTCGTATCAAAGGCTACCGTTGCCTTAAACCCAAGGCAGACTAAAATCTGACTGTTGGGTAAAAACCATACAAACCAGGGTTAACATTTAGACTGCTAGCAGTGTACACCTTTCCACAATCAATTGAATCTGATATATAACAGTAGCAAAATCCTTAGCAGATATGAATGCACCCTTAAATCAATAACCTCAAAGGATATACATCCAGGTTTTATTTAGGGAAATTAAACAAGTATTTAGATGTCTGTATTTTTAGCTCCTATAAGTCAAGTTATAAAAAAAAATTCTGGGACACACATTTCCCATAATGCATCTCAACTATCCCAACCTCCCTTTAAAAAAAAAAAAAAACCCATAATGCCCACTTCTTTAAAATCTGACACCTTACTTTCTTGCAGAGGCTTTAAGAGGTTACTCTAATGGAAGCATTGATTTATTTATTTGAAACTTAGGACAGTATTAGTTTTCACATGCTGAGTTGTACTACTCCTTATGGTGAACTTTATGTATAAAGTGTGTTCAGCTAATTTTGCTGTAACTATTTGCATGGATAGATATGTTTGCATTCATAGGTGATATCAGGCCTTATTAAATGTCATTTGTGACATAATGGATGTTTTACTTTTCTCACAGTCTCAGCACTGTTAGTCATGTCTTTATTTGACACTGGTCTGTGTGGTTACAGATTCCCTACTGCATCTTTCATACTGGCCACACGGGCCAAGTGTCTCCTACTAGTAATGAAAGGGTTGCCATATGTCCACCACACCAGCCTGGCCTGCTTTGGTTTATTTATTCGAGGTCATAAGCATCAGGAATTACTTAAAGCATCATCCTGCATCCAGGAGATCAAAAAATATAGGATTAAATATGCATAGTATAGGCTGGTTGAACTACTGACGCCTTTTGACGCCAACTTTGCATGTGCAACACTGCCACCTTGTGGAGGGTAAGAAAACCACACAATACAGCAATAAATTCATTCATTCAAGTTATCAGCATTGAAACTGCAAACCTCAAATATTCTTCCCCAGTTCTTGACATTACTCACACCGACTGAAAAATAGGTGGTTCAAATACATTTATTAAATATAAAAGACTCTTTTGCAGTGCAGTAACAATAATACAAAATATTTGGAAGATTACCAAGAATGCAGTGCTCAGGTTATTAATGTGTACACCATAATTAAAAATGCATTTTCCTGAAATTGTTTGAAAAAGAGCAAATAGACTAATACAAACCAAATGACTTACATTAAACCCAGGGAAACCTCTTGACCAATTTGGAAATATGTATCAGATTAAATTAAAAGATGCTATCTATGGTAACATACAATGCATTTTATAAGTCTACAAAATGAAATGCAATGTGCCACCACAGTTAACAGCACCAATTGCATAAAGGAACAAGCAAATTTGTTCAACAAGTGCAGTCTTGAAGTTTGGTGTCTAATTCCTTTTTCACAAGTTTTAGCCACAAGACAGAAAATAATACATAAAGGAGAAGTGAGCAACAGTGTTTGCACCAGTTACTACAAACAGAAAAACACTTTCTTGTCTTCTCAAGCCAGACATAAACAGCACAAATTGTAATTGTAGAAAATACATTTCTTTAACCTACCCTAAAGTGAGGAGATAAGTTGGCCAGTAAATTAAAAGTGGATTTCAGCTCCCAAGATATGTTGTAAAAAAAGAAGTTGAAAAAAAGAAGAAGATATAAATAGGACAATAAATACTGTCACTACGCTGAGCATAGTTCACTATTGAATGTAGTGTAGACTTAAGCCAGATGTCATAACTGTAATTCTTCTCTAGTGGATGATGCATACGTCTGCCAATGGGTTTTAATGCACTGCCTAGTGTTGTAACTCATGAAATAACAAGACTGTTTTTAGTGCCGACCCATCAGATGAAGCATTCTTTGGTTCACTGAAATACTGAAATTGAGGCCCTAAGGTCAAAAACACTGCTTTTCAAAAGTTCTATAAGTGCATCATCTTCAATGCATGACTTTAAATGTGTGTGCGCACATGACTGAGCATGAATTTTTGTAAGGCACTGTCTTGTATGAATTATTTATCGATATGATTGGCATGTTAGCCACAGACAACAACAACCTACAACCACTGGCAGACTTACATTTGCCAGTGGTGGTGGGTGTGAATATCTGAAACAGAACAGACAATCAGGTCACTACATGTCTTTTGCATAGACAGAAAGCACTGTGATGTTTCCTATGAAAATGTACCAAAAATTACATGGACTATAATTCTAATGCAATGATAGGGGACACAGATCCATGTCTCAGCTCATCTACAGGCCGCAAAACAGGGAGTGAAGACTAAAGAACTTGATACACCAGATACATCATGTAGTCCAATAAAAACAAAGCCAAAAACTATGGCCTTAAAATTGCCATAGAGTTCAAACAGTACTTGAAAAACAACACTACAGCCTTGACAAAAACTGAACACTACAGCCTTCATAAAAAGGTAGTATATATTCTACTGGATTCCATGATATTGTCAGGTGTTTCAATTATTTCTTCTACATCCCTCATGTCCAATTTGTGTCTCATGTGTCCACTTATTCATGTATGATCATCTAAACTGTAGATGGCTAGGGAAAGTACTAAAATGTTAGGTAATCTGTAGTCTTTGGTCTATTGGACAATCTGCTGTTTATGGCACAGAACAGAAAGTATGACTAGGAGTCTCAGTATAAACTGAAAACTGACTTGAGAAATGGTTGATGCACAAACTACAACTTTAAGTATTGGCCAAGTGACTGTACATTATAAATAGGGAGAAACACTGCTGTATGTTGGCATTTCTGCCGTACAGAAAAGAGCCATGACTTTTTTTTAGTATGTCGGACAAAAGCAGTTTCACTTCCTCTTTCTGTCTGTAGGCCTGTAGGTTACGTTGTATTCCTTAAAGCGGGGATAGGTCACCATATTCCATGAGCTGCTGCTAATATGAAGGTTTTCACTCCAAACAAAAACACCAGGTGATTTCTTTGCTCCCACCTGCTAAATGGTGAACTGATGATCAATATCATCCAGTATAGTGAAAACAATCACACTCCCAGTCCTTTGTGGCACATGTTTAACTATCTCTGCCTTAGAGCCTGAGTGCTGGCTCTGATCCTTTGAATGTTCTGGTCCATTTTGCCATGGTAAGTATTTTTTAGCCCAGAGAACCTGGTCCACTTAGTACCGGTTCCTTCCGCTGTGTGCATCCTAGTTTCCTGCACACTACTGAAGCATACTGAGTTTATGGCTGCCAGGGTTTCCTGTCCTTTCCTTTCTGATCAGGAATGTGTTTGTAGCGACACTTGTCTCCAAAATGGCAGCCGGTGGTTCTCCAGAAGTAACACTCGTCTCCGTTCACTGGGCCACGCCTTCGAGGTCTGTGCACAGAGGAGGATGACATAGGTAAAGACAAAAGACACAAGTATAAAAACAATGAAGTCAGTGACCTGGACAGTCTATACCATGAAGCAGAAGTGTTTTTTTACCCAGCTGCTGCCCCTGCCTGCTGTGTGACAGGGAGACACATCTTAAGTGGAATAGGTAGGACCCTCTGAGTGCGACGGTCAGGATAGCGCACCACTAAACGTGTGTTCTCAATGCAATAACCCTGTGGGGTGGGTGGGCATATTTGCAATTTTAAGTCCTTAATTATTATTATTACTTCATTATTATTAAACAGCTTCAGCTGAGGGAGGGGAACCAAACAAGTACTCACATTTAGCTTCTCCATTGCACGAGCTGCCATGTTTGCATCCTTGAAATTGACAAAGGCACAGAATCTCTCATGCAGCACACGGATACTCTCTATTTCACCATACCTACAATGCAAAGCCAACGACTTAACAGACAAGTCAACAACCACGTTTGTTAAATATTAATGTCCTGAATTGTTCAATCCAGTTATTGAATTAGGAGCAGGAAAATTGTGCTTAATGAACGGATTTCAACTCATAAATTAGTGGTATCAAATATTTCAATGGATTATGGTCATACATTTTAAAAAGGTCCCATAGGTGATTCTCAGTTAGCTCAGTTGTCACATTTCCCACCCAGAGAGATGGGCAAGGGCTTCTGAAGGAAAGAGAGACAAAAAAATGTGACTCAACACAATAAAACAGAGTTCCGTTCTCCAAAGGACACTAAAGATGTGACAGTTAATGAAAATAAACATGTAAACTAAGATGATCTATCATTATCATTTTAACCAAAAAAAGAGACTACTACCCCTTCTGACCCCAAGCTTTGATAAATAAAACAAATAGTAACCTACCCTGGCAGCACAACTGACTGATCTTGGCTCCCAGCTGCAAAAAAAAAAACATCTCCAATAACTGAATATACAGAAAAGAATCTTCCAGGCCAACTTTAACATACAGCATATTCTGAAAATAACTTTTATCCATTGTTACGATAATGAAGTCCCTTTAGAAAATACAGTATTGAATATTTACATGTGATCTTACCCCTGGCAGCATCAGAACAAGATGCCAAAACAGCCTGCACAGTTGAGAATTTCTCCAGCAGTAGGACACTTTGCCCTTCATCAAAACCAAACTCCTGATGAAATTTTAAAAAAAAATTAAAAAAAAATAAATTAAAAAGCACTAATGTTACAAAATACAGTCAACGGAATTAAGCCTTAAGAGCCAAGATGATTAACAACAAAATGTTACTTCTAAAAATGCACAGCTGATGAGGCTAAGAGTATATTTTCACTCACAGCTAATGGCTGACACTTGTTTACGAGTGTATTTACCATTAACTGCAGCACTTTGCAGTTTAACAGGTCGGTGACGGCCTCTTCACATTCTTTGTCCAGTTTTAGCACCTGCTCCATAGCCTTCTCTGCCTCACCGTACCGCTACAACACAAATGATCAGACACACAACCATAAGTAAGTTTTATCATATAATTAAGGCCTGTGTGAAGCTATTAAGTAGTTATTTCTTCCAACAGAATTCCCACCTTCATGCCCATGAGAGCACTGCCCTTGCGGAAATGTCCTTTGGGCCATTCTGGTGCCAGCTGAATGGAGCGTTCAGCATCTGCCAGGGCCTGAGGGTACTGCTCCAAGCAGTAATAGCAATAAGAACGATTCCCAAAGAACCTACAGGATATTGTTTTTGAAAAGTTCAAAAAATAATGATGTTACATGTGTCTGAATGTCTCTATCCTCTTTGTAATAAGCAAGTCAGGATCAGATTATGTACCTGTAATCCTTTGGATCACATTTGATGGCTTCTGTAAACATACTGACAGCTTGCGAGTATTGCCCCTCTTGCACAAGTTTTATCCCTTTTTCTGCAAGAGAGGAAAACATGCTTGTAAATAATTCTCTGATGAGTCAGCGGCCCGAGGGTTCACCTAAACTGCAGTGCCGCACGATGTACGATGTACAAACAAATGGGTAATCAATAATTTCCTTTAGGGCTTTGTGTCACTGTCAATGAATAACCTAGTAAATGAGAGTTTAAATTCCCTGTTATACAAATATTGTATTTTACCTGTCAGTGATGCGCTTTTCTTAGTCATGGTGTCAGTTCCATTTGTCTGAAAGAAAATGATTATTTCCATCAGTTGATATCCACAGCTGTGAAAATGTATACAATTATCCAGCTGTCAACATTTTGAATAGACCATGCTTCAATTTGGCTTGCCTTTTCAAATCAAACACATACAATGTGCAAAAATAAATGTACTGCAAAATGATATAATTATAAATAAAATGTTGTTCAAAACATCAAGCACACACACACACAGAGTTTTACAGGCTTTTGCAGTCTAAAGTCAACTGTTCTACACAACAAACTTTGGACCCATCAGAAGAACACTCTGCTGTGGACAGTTATGACATGAGCTCTCACTACACCTACACTGATTTCACAGTATCCATTCACCTCTCTCCTGTCCTCATTCTCCTTGTTTTCTTTGGACTTGCGACATGATCCTTTGGGTTTGATATGGCTAGCAGCATTAGCAAAGAAGGCACTGCTCACATCCCACTCTGGCTCCTGAGGGAAACAGGAAGACAGACATTAGTGACTTTCAGTCATGTGCCATCCAGGCCTATAAATTTGTAGGCTTGGATTTTAAACTTTTACTATACCAGCTGTTTTGCTGGAATTAAAACCTGCATACTCATGACTATGGATTGCTTACGCCTGGGACACTGCCTGCCTCTACCTAACAGCACGTATGTGTTGCTTAATTGCTGCAGCTCACACATATGGTGTAACAGAGTTGCTGCTGTGGTGGTGCTAATGCCATACCTATCTTTCTATATGGAGTTTGACTTTGATAATGGCCATCTATAACAGGATGTTAAATATAATTTTATTATAAATTTCATTTCTATTTAGACAGAGATAAGTTAAACATGTGCTCAGTTGTGACAAATAATATGTGAGGTGAAAGTGGCTTTCTTTCTGACAGCCATGGTGGGGTCTGGTTGGGGCAACTTCTCTGTCGGCCATATACACTGCTCACACTTTTTTTTTTTATTATTCCGCCAGTTAAACCTTCGCTGTCACTGCTCCAAGTGAGAAAAATCCCTCCAGATGATACCAAGTTTCCCAAATGAGCCAAACACAAATCTCCAAACTAACTGTCAGGAGGCAAACTGACAACAAATAAGGATTATAATAAAACTAAATAACACTAGCTTCCAATGAAATCTTTTTTTTTTTCATGTCACGTGTAATGTTGCTGGTATGATGTCAATATGACTATCAACAGATAATTTTCACTGTCTGTTGATCAAAAAAAAAAAAAAGACGACACTGAATCTCTAGAACACGTGCATGTATCTAACGTGGGCTGTGTGGCTGCTTTAACCTGTTAAAGTGGGTGCTGAATTAAAAAATAAAAGGTTCCGTGACTCACATGTTTTGCTCACACAAGCAGTCTGTCCCAGGCGTAAGAAACAGAGGATTTAATTGTTTTGTCCTCACCTCTTCAGCAGATCTGGCATGGATCTTCTGATGCCCTTTGATTCCTGGGGGAGCCGTGAGAGGAGTGGTATCATACTTGTGATAGGCGGCTGACTTTGCGTCCTTTTTCTCCTCCTTCTGCACTTGTTTCTCCTCTTCAGCATTAACCTCTGCCTCTGACTCACTCTCATCCAATTCAGACTCCGCACCTCCATCTTCGTCTTCATCGTCCTAATGTATACTACCACGTAAATATCCAGCTACTCACAACAACAACAAATGTAAAAAGGACACTCCCAGAAGGAATGCGACTTACCTGTTCAGCATTCTCATTTTGCTTAACCTGCTCCTGCTTCTTACGTTTCCTACGGCGCTGAAACAGATTCAGTACTTTAGACATCAGAAAATGCAAGACTTCATCCATCATACATTGCTTAATTAACTCTACTCAGTAAAGGTGCAACAAGTAGGATCTTTGAGGGGTGCAGCGTTTGTGTGATTACCTTCCTCTTTGCTCTGCGTCGCTCTGCCCTCCGTCTGACCTTCTCTTCCTCACTCAGATCCTCCTCTCCATTTAATGGATCCTGAAACACACACACACACACACACACACACACAGTTGCAAGTGACACTTTGTACCTTCACCCTTGCAGTCCTGACAATGCCCTGTCAGTGTGACCCCATTTGTTTACCTGTAACAAAGTGGCATCATCACTTGGGTCAGGGGTTGCAGCACCACAGTCCATCTGTTCCTCCTGCTGCTGGACAGGGGGGCCTGTTGGGAAATACACCTGATTGAACCATCTGCTACAGTCATTTTTTTTTTTTACATTTTGGGAGTAGATCTGTTGTTAGTTAAAACAGCTCTATCCATATGTAATGTTTGGCTTTTCAACTTATCTTGACCAGCACATCTTTACCAAATTAGATTTTATTACCCTGCGCACTGAAGGGGAATAACTCTCCAATAAAAAGTGCAAACGCTTGGTATGAGATGAGAAGTGTAATCATTTGATCAAATAGCACAACTGGGCCCTTTTCTCTCTCTCTGTGCTTCTATGTCCAATACTTTCACTGGTCATCAACTGTACAGAGAAATCATTGGCAGCAAGCATCCCTTATAAAAATAAAAAGGTAAAAGATGTTTCTGTGTATCAGAGGGAAGTGACTCTAGTACCAGGCCAGACAAACAAACTAAATATTGGTTGTCTGGATGACAAAAACATGTTCCTTCTTCTCCATTCACATTCAAGTCTAGTCACCCTGACCTTTGATAACAAAACGCAAAATCTGAATGGCATTGGGTGGAGACAGGAAAGATGATGTAATGGTTTCTCCAAAAAAGAGCCAAGAAAGATCAACAGTGGACAAAAATGTTCACAGAACAGAAAACTGCTCGCTGAGATTAATTCAAGTTGTTTCACTAAGGTTTTAGGAGGAATGTTTTCTCTTCATTTCTTCGCTACCACAAGTCTTACATGCAACACACAGTCTTGGGTACTGCTTTTTGAAAGAAAAAAAAAAAAAAAAAAAAAAAGATATTTTCTTAGAAACTTCACACACAGAAAACAACCACTGCCCTGACTGTGGTATGTATGTATGTATGTGTGTGTGTGTGTCGAGGGGGTGTAGATCAGATTAAATCAGAACCCTGTAGTTGACTTAGGCTCAATGGACAGCAGACAATTGAAAGGACAAAAAGGAAGCAAAACACTGGACCATGTGTGAACTGATGTGGTGTCAGATTTCCATTTGTTCAGCAAAGATTTCCTGAGTAGTGACAAATTCATACTTGGTCTGTGACTCATGTTGTGACTCGTGAGGCATGGGATTGATTGCAGCACTTTGAGAGCTGTCATGCATATTACATTTCTGGTGGCAAAATGAGAAGACAAGCGGCGACTGAGCTTCCTCACACTCTCTCTCTCTCTCTCTATATATATATATATGTATATATATATACAACAAAACAACAACAAAAAATATCTATTCAATCCTTTATCCATGTGCAATGTATTTCTTTGCATCTGTAGCAGTATGACTAGCTGGCTAAGGGTCTAGCATCTCAAACATGCATAGAAAGTGGAAAAGGAATTTCAGCTGTCTGTGTCTGGCTCACTACTCAGATATCAGGACACCACCACTACTAAAGCACAGCTCCATCCCATTAGCTGAATCTGGCTTTTTGTTAAATCTTTACTATAAAGGAATGTTCTCTTAACAAATAAATGATCCAAGATCTGTGGGCAAAAACAACAAAAGCGTCTCTGTCCCCCCTCCTGAAGGACACTGCCTACATTGGCTTTGAGCTGAAAGGTGAGCTCTTTGCACAGGAATGCAAAATACAACAGTATAACATCATGGACTGGAATTTAAAACATGAAATCAGCATTACAGCTCTCTTTTTTGCTGATCATCAACATGGCAGGATCAAAGTAAAAAATAAAAAAAAACAAATAACCTTATCATGAAAACAATCACTACAAAGTCTAGAGTCTGTGGTTTGAAGTGATTTTGTGAACTGATTGGTGATGAGTCACCAGTCTTCCTACAACAAGTGCAACTAATGCAGATGTAGTTCAGCCTTTATTTAATTTTTTCTCTTTTTTTTTTTTTAAAGGAGGTGACAATAGTAGTCAACATGGAGTGGCCTGTTAGTGACATGCCAGTCGATTGTTTAATGTGGGTTGGCCTAACCCCAATAATGTGTAATCATCTGAAAATGTGACATTAAAAGCAAACCGTAGTAACAGGTTTTGATAGCTGCAATTATTAGGTGATTAACAGGAAATCATTTTAGTTAAGCCAAAACTGCCAAACTTTCCATGGTTTCAGGCTCTCAAATTGCTGTTTTCACATAGTAAATGTATTCTTTTTGGGTTATGGACAAAACAAGACATTTGACGGCATCACTTTGGCCCATGGAAATTATGATGGGTATTTTTCACAGTCTAACATTTGAAACAAGAAGATTGCAAACAGATTAACTATAACATTTACACACCTTTTGTAGATAGCATAATAATTAAATATAAATTTCCAATCAGATGTGTTGACATCTTGTAAAATGCTCAGCCACCTTTGATATGGTTTTAACAGCAAGTCAGTAAACTAACCTGCTTTACTGCCTGCACTACGAGGAAACACACATGGAAAACCAAGAAGAGGAACAAAGCGTGAGCACATGACTGTGTTTTTTTTTTTTTTTAAATCACAAGAGTTACTTAATGCTTGAATAGCCTAATCTACACCACTGGGCAGATTCTGGGCTACACAGCTTTTGTCACCTATTCGAGGCATTGCTATCATACCAACATGCACAAGGGAATGTACTTCACACTCTCTATTAAACTACATTAGTTTTAGCTTTTTGTGAACACATCTCGCTCTTTAAATCACACTCTGACTCCTCTTTTCTGTTATTACTGGTTTCGTTGATTCAAAGTGCATTTAAAAGTGTCTTTCAGATACGTTAATACACCAACTTGATGGCACCGACTGCGCAAACTTGGAAGTGGTGCAAGTAAGGGTGTAACTGGCAGGAGGGGAACTTTCATTGTCTGACCAAGAACTCAATTTGACGACAAAAGACATTTGCGATACATAGTATCACAAATAACGTCTTAGCGATCCACGCGTGAGATGATTATCCACACTTTAATTGTCACACGCGGTTCATTATCGATTTTATTTGTGGTTTGAGTTGAGAAAGTTTTGAAAAGTGGGACGTTTCTTACCGCTCCCGAGTCCCAACAGCCTGCATATGTCTCTGGTGAATTTCATGAGCGCAACCATCCAGCATTATCGTCTCAAATATCCCACCAAAAATATTTAAGCGAGTATTTAGGTTAGTGTGGACACGTTTGTAACATTGGCACTATCGATATCGAATCTGCGGGAATCTTAGGTGGTTTAGTCCACTTCCTGAGCGTCAAACACGACGCTAGCTCCACCCTGAACAGCGTCTTAAAGGCACAGGATACCGTTATGAATTGCGTCTAAAAGGCACAGGGCACCCTTATCGATTACATCATTGATTTGCAAAGTGGGTGACCCCATCAGGAGTCCTTGAGGTTGTTCCAGTGGGTCCCCAGGAAAAGGGGTATACTTTATTTTCACTATAATTTAATCTAGAAGTCACACAGTGACAGAGTGTATGACTATTCTGGTCATGGGTTTCATACACTTCTTGTAATAGAACATCGAAAAGCAAAAATGTTATTAGATGGGGACCCTGCCAGGGTCCTTGATGTGAAAAAGTTTGAGAACAATGGAACCTGGGAATTAGTCCTCTGGTCAAGATCAAGGTAACTTTATTAATACCCGAAGGTAGATTTGGTTACAGTTTCAGGAGAGGGCATCTCAACATTCAAACAGATACACACATACTTTAGGCAAATGTCTTATGTTATTTTATGTTTATACTTAAACTATGTGAACAGGCAACACTGCTCTGTGGACCCATGCTTTAAAAAATAACACAAAAAAACTACATTTCATTCACATAAAATCAATCTCAGTATAATGAATGACACACATAAAAGCACTGGTACTACAGTCACTCTGCATAGTTTGAAGAAAATGCAAACAAAGTTGTAAAAAGTTGCATTGTACATGCTTTCCATCATTACACTGTCAGTGACAGCTGTTTATTTCATAGTGAGAAGTATAAGTTATTTTAAAAATGCATCTTTGTTGTGTTGATATCACTGATTTTCTGCTAGATGATTTCATACGTGGTGTCACACCTGACTTTAGTGTGGCAGTATTGTGCTTATGTTTAGTATTAAGAGTGATATCCTCTTTTTCCACCAATTAAATCTTGGTATGGATGGTCTATTAGGATTATTATTCAATCTCTCATTGTCTCTTTTATCATGCCAGCTGTATTATTAATTAATCAACATGTATCCCCTTCAGATATCTTTACATACAGGATGCACAACATGATATGGTGCAGCTGATCAGATAGCTGGAGTGGGTGTTGAATGTTATCATTCAAAATAGTCAAATTCAAACAAATCAGACAAAGGAGAGCTCTAAGTTTTCAGCGACGTTTCAGGTCAGCCATGGCAATAAGTGCTGCGTTCCAGCCGGGAGACCCCATCACACCACCACCTAAAGAAAAAAATACATAAAAGAATTGGTCTCGTTCTGTTAAGGGGAATCATAAACTGTTTGTCTGGTTACTTGACATCGCTATGGGACTTCTTTATCATCAGCAGTCAGGATAAGATCTCATCTAAAGGTCCAAAGGTTCTTTAATTGTGTTGTTCTAACACAAGACAACATAACATACATGATTATACTCATACTACTCCACACTCCAACTCAATATTCTGCAGAGGAGCCAGACTTAAAAACAAACCTGGATGACAGCCACTGCCACATAGATACAGTCCTTTTATTGGTGAACGATAGTCTGAGAGAGAGGGCAAAGGTCGTGCTAGGTAGAGTTGGTCCAATGACATTGATCCATGGAAGATATTCTGTAAAGATGATAGACCCAAATGTTTCTTTTAGATTCTTGATTTTGCAAGAAAAGCTATTTGTGCCATTTGTTTAATTATGCCATGTACATGAAGTTGTAATCAACAAAATACCTCCAAATACCATACAGAGTAGTGTGATGTGAACTTTGATTCTAACTCATGGGTTGTAGTAAAACTGCCTGTCACGATTAATTGCTTATATAACAGGTCTGTCCCTGAGTGGACAGCAAATGAAAGAACATTGTTGAGGACGCAAATTACTTCCTCATCCAGTGAACATTTGATTGTGTCAAACAAATCAGCTGTGTATCAACATTCAAATAGCTGCTCAGTTCTACAATGTCCGTAGTGTGTACCCCTCCAGTGAGCCCAAAGATCCTCTCCAGGTCTGGCGGAGCCAGGATGTCTCTTCCCACCACTGACTTTTTGAACCCCGGGGCATATTTCTCCACCCAGTCAAATGCTGAAGAGGCAGACAAACACATACAGGTGCTTTATCACTGTTTATCAGTTCACACTTAAAAGCTCTTTTGCTGTATTTTCATTTTAGAAGAAAAAAGAACTTCCTGAATTTTAACAGTCAGTATAAAAAAATATGAATTAGAGTTAAACACAGTCCAACCATCAGTTTTGAGACATTTAAAAGACATTTTTGAGGAATTTTAAATAAATGGGCATCTCATTCTGGAATAAATATCTTTAAAAATATGTGTAGAGGTGATGTACACTTTTGGCCTATTTTGTCCTATTTGTAGTCCTGGACCACTCTGTGTTTCTAACCAGTGTCTGCGTAGGCCTCTCTGTCCTGGTCTGTCCACTCCTTGCCATCGATGTGGTAGGGGGTGTATTGGGTGAACAGGGACACCACGTGACAGCCAGGGGGAGCTAGAGTAGGATCCAGCACAGAGGGGATGGTCATTTCAAGCATGGGCCTGGAAAAAATAGAAGATAAAATGAGATAAGATGGTGGGGAGTGAAGGGTGAGTCAGCTGTTGACAAGAAGTCACAGTGAGAGAATATAAGTTTCAGATGGTTGAAACTCCAGCTGAACTTCAAGGTTCTTCTTCATCAAGTGACTTCTGATACAACTGCTGGTTGAAGGTTACACATAAAGATGCCATCAAGCAAACAATATTAAATTAACTACTAACATTTTCAGTAAAACATGAAGACCTCATGCTCAGGAGGATTTATTACTTCTTCAAGGCTAAGGGTTATCTCTGACATAAGGATATGTGTACAACCCAGGCTGTGGAGGAAATATCTACACACAGTGCAGCTAGAGCACATCATCTTATAATTTTAATACATACTGTATAAGGAAAGACATTTTGAGCTAAGCACTCAAAATTATGTTTTACTTAATGCAATAAGTGGTATCCATTTGCTGCTGTGTGGTTAATCTTTAATCTTCTATAACAAGCACACAAAACTTAATATTTTTGCTACAGTAAGGAAAGTATGACTAGCTCTTATGTATGACATGAAAAGATGTTTGTACTATAACGTTATCTGAAACAGGTTTGTCTGTAACACGTCCCCTCCCTGTAATATCTCTTGCGTTATCAGCTAATAATTTCTGCTAAATGTCATAAAAGTAAATGGTTGAGTAATTAAGTTTGAGTGTGTAGATATGTGCACCTTGCTGAAGGACGTCCATTCATGGCCTCTTTGTAAGCAGTCTCCAGTACGTCCACACTTTCACAGTTGAGATGAATGGAGCACTGATGGTGCGGTCCAGGTTTATCATTTGGTGTGGGTAATGCTAGGAAGTTTGGTAGCTTGTCTATGGCCACTGTTTAGAAGGCAACAAAGAAAATCATACATGAATTCAGTATCTGCTCTAAGATTATGTATCATTTTCGTGTATAATTAACACCTTAACACTTGAACACTACTTTCTTGTTGTTTATGGTATGCACATTTCTGATGCACTGGTCTACTTTCAGTCATTTCTTATACATTTCATTTTCTTATACTCTCTTATACTTTCTGGAAAAAAAACACTCTTTTCACTCTTCCTCACTGCACTAGTACCTAGTCAGAAAAAAGCATTTACCAAATGACAAAAATGTCTATGTTTGGCACTGCAGTGATACTTTAACTATAATTACAACAACTCTCATACAGTATGCGGTGCCTAATCCCTTTAACCTTAAAGCTAAGACTGTGAAACTAAATTCTCCAAAAGCATGAAGACTATAAAGTCTAGAAAGCAACACACCAAAAAAGATCTGTTAAGTAAAGACTTCCTGAGTAATAAAGCCCTACAGCTCAGGCACTACTGTAATTAGTAAGCAGGGAACTACAAATAGCAACACACAGGAAGCTAAAGAACTCTCAACATCTTCTTAGCGTGTGTACTTTACTCAGTTTTATAATACCCCAAATTTTGAAACTTGTGTTTTCAGTACCAAGAGCTTAGGCAGTGACCTAATCTCACACTGTAATAATATACTGTATACAGGAGTGGAGGGCTAAAGAGATGATCCCTTCTGATACACTATATCTGTTTGTGCCTTAGTTCTGAGTCTCTATTGTCTTATACCTTCCAGTTTCTTTGCAACTGTGATTAGTGGTTCAACATGACAACACCAGAACTATTGTGTAAGTATGACAAAAGAAAGCAGGGTTTCATCTACATATATTCAGCATATGGGTGGAGAAACAACGCTTGCACTGAGCTAAAACATTGAGCCCAGCAGCTTGTACCTTAAGAGGCTCTTTTCTTTATTCTGATGGTGAGAGCCTTTGAAGGATACAGTCATTTTATAAAATCTCAAAACATAAAATCATGATTTGAGATTAGGATGACAGATACAGAAAATGCTTTACCATTGATTTTGGTGACAGGTGAGGTGTAATCTATCTGATCAACAGCTTTAATGAACTCTGGAGGAAGGGCACCCTACAAAAAAAAACCAAGAAGTTAGAATAAATCAAAGCCTGGTGCAATCCATACATGTGAAATTTTTTTCTCTATTACCTGTGGCATGAGCTTCTTGAAGGTGACGTATGGGGTTGCATTTGAAAGAACAACTTTACTGTGGATCTCAGTACCGTCTTTCAGCACCACTCCTCCAGCAGCACCATCAGCCCCAACCAGGACCTGTCCTACATCCTGCCAATGATACACATTTTACATACATAAAGACCAAAACGCAAACAGAATGATGTTATTTCTATTCAAATTGTAATAATCCATGCATTAATAAAACATCAAAACCACTGTACCTTCTCAGTGAAAATGTCTACACCATAGGATCGAGCAGCACTAGCAATAGCCTTGGACACGCCTCCCATGCCTCCCTCCACATAACCCCACGATCCCTTCTCCTTCTCCAACTCTCCCATCACATGGTGCAAAAGCACATACCTTCACAATGAGGCCATACAATCACAGCTTTAGTAAGGTTAATTTAATTCTGTGCAATCAAATTTGTTATGAGTGTTTGTCACAGGGTGCCCAAAAATGAGTCTCACCCACTACCAGGATTATGGGGACTGGTCATGGCTCCAATCACAGCGTCAGTAGCCAATGTTGCTCTCAATGGCTCAGACTCAAACCACCTATTAAGGATCTAAAATTAAAAAAACATAAATGAGTTATGATGCCGTCAATAGATAACAGTATACAGTACAATGCAAAACTATGTGTTAGCTTTAACAAACCTTCATTATTGGTGCAGTTACAATCTCATAAAAGTCTGGAATGTTTCTGCCCAATTTCAGACCTTGCAAGAAAAAGAAATGAGTGCACAATGAATAAATTGTTTATCAGACATCTAAACTGAGTTAAAAGTTTTATTTCCCCAGGCATGCATCCACCAACACACCGCATTTGACAATTGGCATAAGTGTTTTAGCTGCTGCCAGCCTCGTCCTCAGTGATCCGGCAGTGACACCTGGAATGTTTACAGGAGGGGCATCCAGAAGAGGGTGGATAGCTGCAGCTAGCTTGTCAAGGTGTTCAATAAAAGCTGGATAAGCCTGGGTACAGGTAAAAAACAAGTGTCAAGATGTCGGTGAGAGTAGGGGAAAAATATTGGAATAACTTTACTCTCGTAGAGAAATAAAGGAGAGTTTTTTTTCCAGTTAAAGCTACTATGACAAGAGCATAAATCTATAAGCACTCGGATGTAAATTACAGACTCCTGCGTGATATACAGCACTTCTAAATCACCTTTGCATCCTTCTGTGAAAATTTGCTAATCTCCTTCAGGTTCATGGTGAGATCTGCGCCCAGGGTGAGAGACCTTGGTGGGGCACCCCCCACTCCCTCCTCCAAAATGGGGGTGAAAGCATGGGGGTCCCGCATATACACCTTTAGCCCATGTTTCTGAGGACAAATGCACAACGATAAGGAAAAGTTATTTTAAAAATTGTTATTAAAAAAAATAAAGAGCAGCAAGGAATGTGACTTTGATATCTCTTCAATTCTGCTGAATTGATTAATTTATGCAACCTTGCTGTGTGATGTTATTTCTTCTGCAATTACCTTGAGCTCCAAGTCTGCGTATATATGGGGTCGTAACAAACTGAGTAAGTAGGAACACCTGGAGAAGTGGAAACCTGCACATGAGAGTTTTATTATTCTTACAGGGTTAGAATAATGTACATTTCTTTTCAACCTTACCTTACAGTGTGTTTCACAATGTGTGAAGCAATAAACACGTAAAAAATGACAAAACTGTGCATTAGCCAGAAGACACACTGATAATGTTCATTCAGTCCCTCATAGCTTCTTTGCTTGTAGTCGATATACAAAATCAAATCTCCTCCACCATTAAAGGGTGAGTTCACCCAAATTAAAGCAAAAATATACAGTATTTCTGTGTATACCGTTATGGTATGTAGCCATGCAGATAGGATTTGGTTTTATCTTACCAAGTTTTGAGATATCCATCTCTTAGATTTCTTACTCCCCATCAATATGATGGAAAGAAATGTAATATTGTTTGTGTTACTCAAAGCACTTGAAAGCACATCATTCCTGTGTTTGAAGTCCTGACAGCATGCTGTAAATGTTTTCAATTGGACTATTTATTTGTTAGAAAGTGGTTCCAACTACAGTAACTGTCAAGATAATATTAGTACTAGATACTGCTAGTAATACTAATGTGTATCGAATTTAGGTGAACCAATCTTTAAGACTTGGGTTGAGCCAAGATCATTTCCCAGCCAGAGGCCTCCCTACCAGGGAACAGCTCCTCTGACACAGCTGCTCCTCCCAGCAAATGTCTGCGCTCCAACACTGCTGTCTTCACTCCTCCCTTCTGAAGATAGGCAGCCTACACACACACACACACACACACACACACACACACACACACACACACACACACACACACACACACACACACACACACACACACACACACACACACACACACACACACACACACATACACTGAAAGTCTATTCCAGAAAGCAGGTTTAACTAATTCTGAGACTCACCCTGAACTCAGATTTGATGATCGCTGTGATTGAAACTCTGAGTTTACACTTCCAGATCAGCTGATCTGAGTTAAGCCCAGGTAAATTCATGCTGTATAATATTTGAATGTGAAGGCAAACCCCCATGTTCAAAGAAACAAATACCACATAAAAGCGGTAACCTTTTTGCAATTCTAACTCATTATACTCAGAAATTAAAGTCCCCAAACCACATTTTCAAAAAATCATCAATGTGCGAGTACAAGTACCCACTAGTGAGTAAATGAATTGAGTTACTTTTCACTGCCTGGGTCAGTGAGGAGTTCATGTCAGAGAAGCAAAAGAAAAACCTGATTGCAGTTATGCAAAGCATCAACCTCCATATGCTGAAAAGTTTCCAAGCAAATTTAATCAAGTGCTATGCTCATAGTTATGGGGTGCATGCAAAATAATCAACAAATAAAATATGATTGATATGATGTATTATGATAGAGCAAACTATTCAGCAGCATATAAAGGAGTTAAAATTTGCTCCACCTTGAACAGTCTATTGTGCTGATAATGCTTATATACTTTTATCTAAATACATTTTTGAATGCAGGACATGTTTAGTGTGGTATTAATAGTTTAAGGTTTTGCTGGTAGTACCACAACAGTGTTTTATCTAGGGTCACTAAAATCACTAAGCCGCCCCTACCTTTACCCTGTGGCGAGCCATAGACCCACAGTATACTGTATGTGTTGTAAAAAACAAGTATATGAACTCACTGCCACCAGTCCATTGTGCCCTGCAATGAAACAAAAAATGTGTCAGACAGTTTCTCTATAAATGTAAATCTTCAACAGAATTTCAAATTACTGAACAGCCTAAAGCTCAACTTCACCTGCCAGTAATTCAAATTCAAGTTTCAGTTACATTTTTGTTAAGAAAGAAAAAGAAACCTGACAGGTGCTTGTTGCCACCATCACATATTGATTGCATTGCAGTTTTACTTAATTGTTTTATAAACAAAAAAATGCATGCATGCACTAGTGAAATAACTTTTTTTGATGTGTTCATTAACTTGTGAAAGCTGCTCGGCAGTCATTTTTAAGTTCATTGAGTTTAAAGTTGAACACTTGAGAGGTAACTTGATCCTGCAAAGCATTTAAATACATGGAAAGAACAAGAGCCAGATCCAAATCACTCTTCTCAAAGGGTATATATCGAAATGATTTGGACAATCTTGATCACTTTTGCAAAAATAGCTGGAACATTGTCTCAACACTGTAAAGTCCGATGTGGTTGTTATGGCATAGCTGTTGTGTTTCTGCACTTTATTCCTGCAGTCCACTGATCTCACCTCCACCGATGACCAGCGCGTCATACTGGGATTTTAAAGCGGTGTGATTGGAACTGGATCTGGACCTGGACACTGTCCGCACTGCAGTCACAGCTCTCCGTCCCCGATCAGTCCACACCGTTGCAGCCATAGCAGAAGTTTGAGGCAAGATCCCACCTCGAAGTACGTCCCTCCCATTTTGCTCCTGGAGCCGCGTAAAGTAGATCCGGGTTTCCTACATCGAAGAATGACCTCCACCACTTGTAAACTATCCGGACTGGGGGGCGAAAAAACGCATCATTGTAGTTCAGTGGATACATGGGCCATTTGGAAACGTCAGTGCACGCACACATAGTCACATGACTTTACTGTAATAGTTCCACAAGAGCCATCAATGTGTAGTTATTTATTTACTGCCAATAAACAACAAAGTGTTTATTAATTAAAACATCTAAATTAATAAACCAAAGGGCCAAATTGTCTGTCAGAAACAGGAAATCGATTTTACTTATTTGTTTGTTTGTTTTTTGTTTGTTTTGTTTTTTTGTTTGTTTGTTTATGCTGATTGATTGTACTTCCCAAAAAGCAGAACATATTCATTTTAACATAAAGGAACAAAATTCAGTAACAAAAATAGGCAAACATGTAACAAGTAAATTTAGTTTGAGCTAAATTCAGAGTGAAGCGTCTGCTTGTCATTAGCCAGCAGACCACCTGGTGGCACAGTTGTTCCATTAAATCCAGCTCCACATCTGCTCATACAGCTTCAAGTTGCATCACCAGCAGTTATGTCTGTCAAAACTCATTGATTCAGACTACAGTATATTAGTGTGTAGTGTGACATGTTTTATACTGATAACAGCTTAAAGGACGGGTTCACAGTTTTTAAAGTCTGTCGTTAAACAATAGTAGAACGCAATAGTAGGTTTTTCTTGTTATAATCATTTCTGCTGTTCATACTAGCCATTATAAGTTCCCTTTATAATGTACAGATAGTGGAAGTGATAGGGAAAAGTATCTGAAGCTAATGTGAAGAAACACAAAGAGGGAATTTGATGCTAAAACACTGTCGCAGATATTAACTTGATACTGTGGATTTTGGCCCGCATCACATACATTTGAAGATGGTCTTTTTATAGCCAGTATGGAGAAATCATTACAGTGAGGAAACCTCTTTCAGTGTTCATACAGGTACCTCTGACTTCAGACTTTTTCTAGATTTTTGGAAATATTGAATATATAAAAACAAAAGATATAAGAATGTTTGCATGTGAAAACCATCATGTGCACCACAGAGCACATGTAAACTGTGGATATACATACTGCATGTACAGTGTATAGTTGTTTGTAAAGATGAATATACAATATCAAAAAGTACAGTTCAAGACATCCTCTTGGTTGGACACAAGTCATCTCACATTAAGGGCCTATGCCTTAAGAGTTTAAGATGAGCTCTTAACACAGAATGGTTTCCTAGTGCTGCTGTTGAAGCTGTCATATTGGCGTAGTGGTTCACTTACCATGCATTAATAAGATGAGAGGCCATGGATCATGCATTGGGCCAGAAGTAGATTGTCTGCTAGCATCCATAGGAAGGGACAGTGTCAACTGCTAAAAAAAACTAAACACAGCAGAGCATAAGCAAGTTATCCTCTCATCTTGTCTGTATAATGTGAATTTTTGACTATGTTTTGCTTAGACAGTGTAAAACAATTCCTCTGGCTTACATAGACTGTGCACTCTCTTGGCTGAGGGAATGAAATGAGGTGTTATGGTGATCTAGGGTTTCCCGCTAGACCGAACATGCCTCTCCCTTGGTGTATTAGAGCAGCATTAGTTTCACAGAAGAGAAATTACCCTGATATGCTGTATGCTTGGTTTTCCTTTAAGGAACGTCTGCGGACAACAGCCAATCAACCATAACTAGATCAGAAGCAGGAGATTTTGTTCTTGTAAGCAGAAATTAACACTTCATTCCCCTTTGTCGGCAGAAATCCAACACTGCAGCCCTTGAAGGCTCTTCCAGGCAATAAAGGAGAAAATTCAATTATGTGAATATAACAGCACCACACCAAAACACAATTACCTCACTTTCTGGAAAAAAGTGCTCCTTTTCCTGCAGGCAGAGAGGTTCAATGAAGATGGTAGGCCTGGAGACATTTAACTGACATCTCTCAGCCTTCATAATTATTAAATCATAGACGACTGTCTCAATAAAAGGTGCAGAATGAAAATTTGAGTGTCTTAAGAGCTTCTTTCCTCATTGTAGAATCTATGGTACTTATAGTATTTACAATAGGTAAAATCAAGGGTGAATCACATAAAGAAAACAAAATGATCTTTGATATAATAATACTGTGTCATGTTTTCTGAATAAAAAGTCAAATCAAAACTACAAAATAATTGAGGTGTGGTGTGTTTCTGTAAATTATGTGTCTGTGTGTAGTATTTAGACATAATGCTTTGTGGCCAATGAGCCCTTCAACTAATTGAACAAAAGCAATGATCAATGGCTAGATTAATGACTAGCACTTTTGTTAATTAAGTGATATCTTGCTTAAGTCATTTTTCTGACTGCATAATTCTTTTGGTCAGACAAAATAAATAATTCAAATGTGTTATGTGGGGCTCTGGGAAATTGTGAAAGATGAATATTTTGTTAAATTTTACATTAATCAAAGTAATCATTAGTTGAAGCATGTTTTTTTTCTTCTGAAAATCTTGTCCTTTAATAAATGTATTTGAATGAAATACATTGCAGTAGAAGCTCAAACAATTGACATTTTTTATTATTTATATACTAAACATATTATTATTCTATAATTGTAAATTATTTTAGTGCCACAATTAATATATTACAAATTATTTATTACATTATATTATAAATAATTAGGTAATTGTGATTGTCAATTGTTTATGTGTTTGTATGTGTTTACCAAGTTTTACTCATGTTGTGTGGGGATATAACACTTTACACTGTCACATTGTGGGCACTCACTTGCTTTTTGAGATAAAATGTCCCAATAACTTAAATCATAAAATGTTATTATGAGACTTGGTTTAAACCACTGTGTGTGTGTGTGTGTGTGTGTGTGTGTGTGTGTGTGTGTGTGTGTGTGTGTGTGTGTGTGTGTGTGTGTGTGTGTGTGTGTGTGTGTGTGTGTGTGTGTGTGTGTGTGTGTGTGTGAGAGAGAGAGAAGGAGGTTATTGGTGTGGAAGTCAGTGGATTGTATCACCAGTGAAGATTGACCTAATTTTAGTTTTTACATTGCTTGATGGGATCAGTGCTGACTATCCTTACTGACAGAATAATCACGTGTTGAATTAATTATTGTTGAATTGATCAAGAAGCTGAGCTGTCAAGAATTGGATGAATCAAGCCACAGTCTATGGTCTCTCAAATACCTTAAACTTAGTTAAACATGCTAATGAAAAAAAACAACACTTTTCTTGTGGGGATATACACTCTTAGACACCAGTTTTAAGTTTCAAAGTTGCAGCAATGAGTAAAACACAACAAATTTGATATAAATAAATGCATTAAATATAATCCATATTTATACAATAATCTTGTATACTTTGTTTTCTTCTTGACAATTTAAGACATGTATTTCAGATTGACCTACAGTGACCTAAAGGTAGGCCTATGTCTTTTAGAAGTTCTCAGAGATGCACTTACTGTGTATAATAATATCCATGTCATGTGCCACATGACAGGGTTTGAAGTCTTCACCAAAATGCAACCAAGAGGGACAAGTGTATTATCCAATAGCGTGAGCAGAGTCTAGCTATTGTAGCCAATCAGAATCCATTTCCGTGTCGCGGCCTGCGGTGTGGCTCGATGTGTATTTGTCCGCTTCGGCCTCCCCTTGCTTGGCTCTGGCTGGGAAGGAAAGAAGCGGGGAGAGGGAATGGTGTAACGGGCAAGCAGCTCCGAAACCAGCCCTAGGGAATGCAAAACTTTGTGGCTGAAATCGACCACAATACGCTGTCTCTGCGTGCCTGAAGACTTATTAAAACATCACCTCGTTTCTCATGGAAGCAGATGGATTTGTGAGGAGGCGTCGGATGACAGCGGAGACTGCAGGCAATGATCCCGGTGTTGCGGGCGCATCTGCCGGGGCAGAAGTTCGATGGCTGGGAGGCAGGTTTTGGGTAGTTTCGGAAAGTATTGTGGGAAGCCTGACACCTCGAATCGCTGGCGAGACAGAATTGCAGACTGTTGATTTGATCCGTACAGCACAAGATCAAACAGAGGACTCTGAACCAGACTATGAGGGTTTACCACAGGGAGCCTCCACCAGCACCCACATGTTGGCTGGAGCCGTGGCCGGGATCATGGAGCACTGCCTCATGTTCCCCATCGACTGTGTCAAGGTAGCATAGCTGAGTGGCTGACGAGCTGATCCAAGACTTTGTGTGTTTGTTCTCTGTGCTTTCACTGACTGTGGAAATCATATCTTAGAAGTTAGCCAACATGTTTGTTAGCATAGCTCGTTAGCTAAACACGCTGCAGAGCTCGAGGATGAGGACAAGGTCAGCTAGCGTCTCACACCCCTCTTAGCTAACTTGTTAGCATGCTACAATAACAACAACAATAATAATGCATTTAATTCTTACCACACCTTTTATTAGCAGCGAGTATTGAAGTCAATTCAACTGTGACTAACATTAGCTGAAGGCTATGGTTATTATGACAACCTTAAAGCTGGGTCAAACACAACATCCCAGTTGGCTACTTGGTTTAAAACACTAGGTTAAATATCAAATTCATATTGCGCAATTAATATGTATATGTGTAAATGTATAAGAAAATCTGAGCTGACTAATTTAATGAGTCACTTTAAAGGTTGTTAAACTGCATCAACAGTTCAGGAAGTATAAGTAAGTATAAGTAAAACTATGGTCGTTGTTTATCAAAAGCAAGGGCTACTGGTTGAATGATTTTGTTTCTATTAACTTCGCCCTGTCAGCCACTGTTACCACAAGAAACATAGAAATGATGCCGTGTTTGAGACAAGTTGCCTCTCTCAGTCAACAGCGGTCCATGTGTTGACCCCTCCCCTCCCCTCAAAAGACCGTATTATATGGTCGGTTTGTTGAGAGACACACAAAAAAGGCTTCTGATCACATGTGAGGCATACAACTATTCTGGGCCAGTTCTCATCATGTGGTCCTGTTTGTTTTGTATGAGCTAGTTGTATTTGGGAGGAAAAACAGGTAAAGCGGCATGGTCTGTTGCCCCCAGAGGTCAGCTAGTTCTGGTCTTGCAGTCGTGATGATTGAATAAGGCAGGCACAGGTCCAGGTCAGGACATAACATAAGTGACAATGAGCTTAGTACAGTCAGCTGTCCATGTCAGACTGAAAAGCTGTTCATACGCTGAGGCTTCATCCATGTCTCTTCCACCTGCAGTCTACCTCCGTTACAGCATGCAGAGCCCTGAACCTGGACGAGGCCACTGTTTACAGAGCCTTCTGGTGTGTTTGCTACACTGCTAATCAATTCCAGCTTCTCTCTGTGCAAGGCACAGGAATTTAGGAGCATTGTGACTCAGCAAAATGACATTTCTTGCCCATAATCAACAAGACATATTATACAGAGAAACAGATATTTCAGAAAATTAAGAAATATTTGAGAGGCATCTAACATGTTTCCTTGTTTACAGTCAATAGAGGTTTCCCTATTCCCATATCAAGGCTTTTCCTCGTGTCTGCACTTGTTTTGTAAATACAGTTTTGAAAAGGCTGATACTCTAGTTTAATGTGTCCTAAATCCCAGTAATTAGTTGTGGATTTTTAAAAAAGCGTGTTGCATTTGCAGATCTGTCAGAGTGTGTACTGCACAGCAAACATGAATGGGATTTCCAGTCATTGAAAGGAATCAAAAAGATCTTTTTTGTATTCTACCAGGATTGATGGAGATTGTGTTTACATTGAGTACGAAGGTCATTGCTTTTTAGATATGCAAACATACTATAGATAAACACAGCGCTGTGCTCAGCTTAGACCTGTACCACTGTTAGCTAAAACGTCTTTGGGCTCTGCATTCCTTCGCAGTTGTATAGAGTGACATGAGGCCATGTTTATGCTTTGCTACAGCACTACATGCACACACACACACACACAGATGCACATACACACACGCAGTAGGGTGTAAGTTTGTCCATTCAGCTGGAAGTTTGGTATTTAGGGATTATGTCTCTGCTAGTTCCTCAAAGACAGACAGACTCACCCAGTCCCCTGGCAACCCTCGCTAAACACCAAATAGCAGGTGCCTGAAACACTGATCCCTTGCACTTGTCCTTTAAAACAACATTGATTTATCTCAATATGTGTGCATGTATGTGTGTGTTAAGAGGAGGACAGAAAGATGTGCTTTAGGGCCAGTGGGAAAAGAGGCTTACAGGAAATCAGCTATGTCCCTTTGTGACCTTGGAGCCTGTAAGGCCATACTTCCTTCTATTCAATTATGCATGTACACCAGCACACACTACACACAATGTCCCACACCTCATTTCCCTTATTTGACCCCTATTCACACGGCAGTTTTTTTAGGACTCTTCACATTGCCATGCTATTCATTGCAGTACGTGTTGTGTTACAAAATTTAAATTTCAAATTAATTCAACTTTGCACATATTTTGACCGTGCCCATGTCAAAATTTGACGTCACAAACCTTTGTATGTGAGACGCAAGCAAATGTGTTGACTTTGAACTTAACTACATTCCACCTTTTCCTCTTTTCCAGACAAGAATGCAAAGCCTCCAGCCCGACCCCGCAGCTCGCTACAAGAACGTGATGGATGCCCTCCGCCGAATTATAGCCACAGAGGGAGTCTGGCGGCCAATGAGAGGGCTGAATGTGACAGCTGTTGGGGCGGGGCCTGCCCACGCCCTCTATTTTGCCAGCTATGAGAAACTCAAAAAGACTCTAAGTGATGTCATTCACCCAGGGGCTAACAGTCATTTGGCTAATGGTACCATAAAACATACATATGCACACACGAGCAGTAACATAAAATGACACATACTGTGCAGATGCTTTGTAGCCATCTTAACTTTGATCACTGTAAATCTGTTGATATGTAGGATGACAGGCCTGACTTGACCAACTTCAAGCCCAATGCCACGCACCCTCAATGAGATCTCTGTGGAGCTGCTGAGTCAGCCTAATCCGTAAATAGAGCAGACATGGCCTGACCAGTTCTAAAAACCCCTGGCAGGATGTCAAACTGAACAGAACCTTTTCATAGCTACGGCTGTATACTTTGAGGAAGTACCAGGGACAGTTGGGAGTTCAACAAACCTATTTTGATCAAGTTCATCTCAGTGACCTCAACTCCAGTATAGAAAGAGATACAACCAGAAATTGATTTGCTCTCGTTGTCAACCTATTCCTTATTCCTTGTTCTCCCTACTCTCTCTCTTCCCCTCTTTTCCAGTAGTGGGAGGCTGGGTAAGTCCTCTTTCTCCCATCTCATCTGCTCTCTCCTCTGTTGGTCCTGTATTTTGAAGCTTTTGGGTTTGGTTCAAATCTCTCAAATGAGGAATGAACTGCCTTGTCCACTAGGTGTCTCTCTTTGTTCAGGTTTGGCCTACTGAACTCAGTCAGATGTTAACTCTTTTTTACACCTTTGCAACTAGCCTTCAAGTATGCGCCAATTCTGCTAATATGATATATGTATTTGTTTAAGCATGACATGCATACCTTTAGGAATAAGAAAGGAAGGGTTCTTAATGCTGCAAGTATTTTTCTTACTCATTCTCTGCCTCTACTGCAATGTGTGTTTTTCCTGGTTATCGCACAGTGTAGTAATTTCCAAGCTTTATTTGTTTCAGGAACAGCTGGGTGTGTGGCCACTCTGCTTCATGATGCAGCCATGAACCCAGCCGAAGGTAAGGGCAGCATTTTATTGTAGACTACTGTGTGTCTGTGTCCACAAATTGGGAATAGAATTAGTATGTGTGTGAAGATATTTTTTCGGAGAAGAAACTTACAGGTGCCACGCGTGAGTCAGCCATCTGCACATGGTGGCCTTAACCCCACAATCTCATATATTGACTTTCACAGCTGCCTTCACTCCACCTGCCCAAACATGTCCACAGAAGGACATTGGTCAGAGTCTTTGTGTGCAGCTGTTGGATGAGGTGCAGCTGTCTGAGCAAAAGCTGCTACTAAAATGACACACGATATCTTACTGTATGTTTATTTGTTCAAAAGTTAGAGGTAAAGGCTTACTAATTTCTGTTTTTCTTTTTATGTGTCTATTTTTCACTGCAAACCGTGGACAAATTTGACCTTCTTCATCATAACATCCACCCATGCATCCTTAGTCGTGAAGCAACGCATGCAGATGTATAATTCGCCCTACCGCGGCGTGTTGGACTGTATACGCGCCGTGTGGCAGAGAGAGGGTGCTGCAGCATTCTACCGCAGCTACACCACCCAGCTCACCATGAACGTGCCCTTCCAGGCGCTCCACTTCATGACCTACGAGTACCTTCAAGAGCTGCTTAACCCCCAAAGACAGTACAACCCCTCATCCCACATGTTGTCCGGAGCTTTGGCTGGGGCCATCGCAGCTGCAGCCACCACACCTCTGGATGTCTGCAAGACCCTACTCAACACCCAGGAGTCTGTAACCCTCAGCTCCCTGTCCTCAAGCCAAGGCCCCGGCCAGAGCCAAGGCCAAGGAGCCCACAGACAAATCTCAGGCCTGGCCCATGCCTTCCGGACAGTTTATAGGCTGGGCGGCCTGCAGGGCTTCTTCAAGGGAGTCCAGGCGAGGGTCATCTACCAGATGCCCTCCACAGCCATCAGCTGGTCAGTGTATGAGTTCTTTAAGTATGGACTCACCAAGCACCAGCACAACAAGAGGAGACTGCAGCAAATGGAAGCTGACACGTAAATTGTCTCCTCATATAGCTCTGCCCTCCCTGTGGGGAGAAGATGAAGTCAATACGCACATAGAATTTGATTGAAGCCCACCTCAGTTGTCCCATCCCTTTCAGACATAGCCGATAAGAAAGACATCTTTGAAGACAGTTTGAATAGAAATGTTCCTGCTACACCATTTCAAGACTAGGCATTGTTTGAGTTATGTTGTTTTTCTGTACTAGGAGACAAACATTTACACAGTATTATAGAGCTAGTTTATCTGGAGTTTTTTTTTTTTTTAAACCATTCTAGTGACCAGTCCAACTGAAGAAAATTGATGAACGCACAAGTTTTGAGATGGAGATGTTGTCAGCAGAGGGCAGTAGTGGTACTTTAACTGGTAGTTTCACATGCTTTGCTGTCCTAGGATCAGATTTAAGAAATGAAAATGACAACTGACTCCTACAGTTATACAGACCCTTCTCCAGATTCATGAATTCACATTTTTGAATATCCAACAGAATATTACTCACAATAATCCAAGACCAGACAAGTTGTTTGTTATTGGTGTCTGGTTGGGGCTACACAAAGGCATTCATATATTAATAAGTATTCCATTCACATTTAAATGCAAATGAAGCATGGCTGAGGTCATTTTGTTGATAATGCAACACACTCATTTACTGACTTCGATTAGTGACCAGATACTTTTTATATCTAACATAATAAACAAAAATGAAGACCACAATATAAATATATATATTTGGATTAATTGTACTGTGCAAATAGTCCAATATTATGATTGGCTCCACAAATGGACAAAGAGACCATGGATCGTTTGAGTTTCCCTTTTTGTTTGGCTATTGGCAGTCAAAAGAATGAATATGAATAATTAGTTTCTTTGCCCTATCTAATGTCAAAGTTAATGATTGTTGCCTATAATAGAATTTTGAAAAAGAAATACCAACTTTCAGTTATTCTGAAGTTTCGGAAGTGTATGTTTATTTTAACTGAAGTTGATTTCTCAAATGTTATTTTATTTCCAGAAAATATATTGGTTTAATTTTTTTTCTTACGTTCCCATTTATATGCTTAACCAACCCTTGTATCATGGAACTACTCACCATTATTGCCTTGTGTACCAGTTTGGCAAAGCAGCATTAAGATGGCCATTCCTGTGAATTAACTGTAGCTATCAGCCTCTTTTCATCTTGTGAACTACTGAGTGTCGATACCTAGCAAACTGGCTGCATAAAATGTACGGAGCTCCAAAAATAAGGAATTTTGCAAAAATGTATGAGGAGTTCAGTATCCCAAAAGTCAAATCGTACCCCTGTTGAGTACACATTAATGGAAGCTGTCATTCTTATTGATTGAAGTCTGATTGTTTCTGACACTGAATTGCACTCAAATAAAAACTGAGCAGTGGGGCTTTATCCACTGTTCTTAAATGATGGAAGCTCCTTTGATGTATTTCTTTTAAATGTATCTTGAATACTGCCAATAATGTGAAGATGACTTAATAGAAGAGATTTCTTGCATGTTTACAGGTCATCACCAAAGGGATGGTCTAAATTTATTTGTTTTCCTCGTGAATAGAAACTAAATAATTGGATGGATGACAAGTATACAATGCCCAAACTCACATCTGTACAGCCAGACACACATTGGCAAGTTTGTGTGTGTTTTCAGGTTTAATTTATTTTTAGTTTGAGGCAGGTACAGTTGTTTAGTCTTGAACGCAGGTGCAGATCTCAACTTTGACCCTCAAGACTGAAAACACCATTTGAGCTAGTGGACACATAGCCTGTGTAAAAACAGCTAGGAGAGAGAATCTTTGGAATTCAGCAAATGTTAGTGTAGAATGGTGTAAAAAATGACTTGCAATAAGCCATATAAAATGATGACGATTTTTTAAATAAATCTGTGCAAATGTATAACAATGGTAATTGTTAGAGAATATAGAATTGGCTATCTAAATCCAGGCTTGTCATCATTTTTGTCTCATCAGATTCAGATCAACTTTATTGTCCCACACAGAGAAATTTGAGAAATCTAAATCAGTCAATCCAAAATCAGTAAAATCAAATTTGATATAAAAGTTCAAGTGACCAGCTAAGAGACCTGTTGATTAAACCTGCATGTTATATAGGTTGATGGCTTGGGGAATAAGAGTTCTTGTATCTACTTTAGATAAAATACACTTTAATGTCCCAATGGAGATTTGTCTCAGGCAAAAGTGCTACGCAGAGCTGCAGTCGAGCAATACATGACAATACAATACATAGTTGAAAGAATACATAACTGACAGGACAACACAACACAAAATACATGGCAATGCATGCACAAAAGGACAAAGCAGTGGTGCCCTCGTGCAAAATGTGCTGAACACAGCTGCAGTCACACAATGCATTGCTTATCAACAAATGCATGACTCTCAAAACAATGCAATGGTGCATTTGAGTAAAAAGTGGTGCACACAGCTGCAATTAAACAATAGCAATACCGGTCATAATCAATATAATTCAAGACCGCTCAGACAATGCAATGGAGCACTCGGATAACAAATTAAATACATCTAGCTAGAAGACGATATTGCATATGACCCATAATAAAGAAATCAGCTGTAGTTCACATTGTAATAAAATAAATTAAATCTTTAAGATAAAATCATAAAATATAATGTCTACTAAAAATCTGCAGTTCTACTTCCTTACAACACCTCTGCACTGTGCTTGAGGCACTACAACATCGAAGCTTGAGCTTGTTCTTTAGTAGTGCAATAGAAGTTGGAACAAAGGAAAGCTTTTACATTTGCTTCTTCCTGAAGGTAATAATTCATATTGCGGCAATAATTATTGTTAATAACACCTGTTTTGAGTTGTCTTTGTAGAGGTCCCTTACCCCAGGTCAGGTTGTTGCTGCGACTGAATTTAGGGAGAAGGAGATGTGCACGATGCTTTAAAAGTTTTTCTAGCTTTTGGAGGTTGAGGTTCGTGCACAGGCTAGGGGTTGTTTCTTGGTCAATGCCTTGGTCTTGATCAATGGGGATTGGGTTTACTGTATGCTGTTGTCTTTATGCTCTTGTAAGTCCTTCACATGAACATAGGTGTCTGATGGCAGTTTACCAACCTCTTATCATCCCCTGTCCTGTTTTGAGTTTTCTGTGTAGAGGTCTCTTTCCCCATGTCAAGTTGTTGCTGCAACTGAATTTGGGGTGAAGGGGATGTGTACTATGCTACTGTGGCTCTTAAGGTAAGTGCTGACTTCTTGTGACTTTAACATTCTGGCTAGATGTTGCTTCTAGTGTTCCTACTTGATACTGTCTGCGTAGATTTCTTGTACCTGTTGGTAATCTGCTGCATTTGTTTCTCACTGAAAATAGTTCTGCTCTATGAACAAGACTATACCCCACTGATCTTTTATGTTGTAAGTGGTGGTAGGAGTAAAAATTGAGATCTGTGGAGTGGGTTTCCTGTATGCTGTGGTCTTTATGCTCTTGTAAGCCCTTTACATGAACACAGGTTTCTAACGATTTCAGTTTACCATCCTGTTTTTGCAGATTAACAAGCACACAGATGAAATATGGTGGTAATTGTTTATGGCCTTTGTACCTTCAGCACAAGATTGTGTTCTTGTTGGACAATCTCTTTCTCCACTGGAAAGCACATTCAATACACTTGAATTGTCATCTTAAAACACTGAAGGCTTTTTCCAGATCAGCAGAGAATCCAGGAAACATGTTTCTTCATGCATTTAAGTATTAGAGATCTATGAGATTGGGGAGACACCACAGAGAAAATTGTGTTGCAATGAGGATAGAGATAGTTCACAGATATCACAATATATCTGCAGCCATAAATATACCTCCAGAATTTAATAAGATGTGCATTTTCTAAAATTTCCCAAATAGCTGGCCTTTAATTCAGTACATAACACTATAATATTAAGACTTGTGACTACTGGTGAAATGTAAATCCGTTTCAATACGTCATCTTTAGAATTAAATCCTGTTTAGCCACTTGTGCAGTAAACATGAAAGAGAACCCAAAAGTGGTTGTCTTAGTTGTGACCAACACAAGTATGTCAAATGGTTTTCATTCTGATCTGTGCACAAATGCCATTATATAAAGGCACTCCCGCAATGATGTTCATAAATTAATTTTACTGTACCAGGTGACGTTTTAGGTCTGATTGTCTGTACTTAATGTCTTATTATGGATTGGAAAAATGCCAGACATTCTTATTTGACATAGCATCATTTGACATGTTCACACACTATTTCTTTTTAGAAAAAATATGATTCAGACTTCACACAAAAATTTTATGGTTAGCATTTGTGGACACATCAGTTTCAGAGAAGCAGGGTTACGCTCGTGATGAGGAGTGACAGCTCCCCACCCCAGCCTCTACATATACACAAACAAACACACACACAAGCTTGTCAGACAGACACCTGTTCAAACAGGAGTGTTAATGAACCGTTTCTGTCTGTCTCGCTCTCTCTCTCTCTCTCTCTCTCTCTCTCTCTCTCTCTCTCTCTCTCTCTCTCTCTCTCTCTCTCTCTCTCTCTCTCTTTCTCTCTCTCTCTCCCACTATCTCACTATCTCTGCGTGCATGCACAGTATACAGTATGTGTGGCCTGCCATACTTTTTGCTGTCATAATGGTGTGTATGTGTGATTGTGTATATGTGCACATGCTCTCCTTTCTTCCTGCTCAGCCAGCTCAAGCTTGCCCACATCCCATGTTACGCTGCTCATGAGAGACTGAAAAATAATAAGAAAATGACATACAACAGTAAAAACTTTTTTTTCAAATGTCAGTTTTGCCTGCCCTGTTACTCTCGCTTTGCACTCCTCCATCAGTGTGGGAGAGTGTGACTGATCAGTCTGAGAGGAGTAAACTATTTAGTCTGGTCATTTGCCCCTTTCTTTCTCACTCTTTTTTTAGTGTGTGTTTACTTTAGAGATGATAAAGAGAGAGGGGAGTATACAGCAGGACATTCATGTATTTATCTATTATTAGCCTATATTGTGCAGAGGCAAACAGTGTCATGAAGGACAGAAATACTCAAGGAACATTTGATTTAATTTTTTTTTAGCTTTCTTAAAGAATCAGAATTCAAAGATGGAAGTTCTACCTCAACTACATTTTACAGCCTTATCAGCAACTGGAGCTGGCAGGTGTCATCAACTGCTCACATGATAACAAATGGCTGTATATGGAGTTTCTATTCAATGATCATCCTCGGCATTGGATGTGAATAGTCTCCTTGATCTTTCTGTTTGCTGACTCCTTATCAATGACCTCTTCCTAGTCAAAGCTGTGACTTTTTGTGATTTTTTTAATACTCCTTGCTGGAGGTTTGGTCTTCAGAGTTTACCAGTGGGGATCTTAAAGTGGTGAATGTAAGTGCTGATTCCTTGTAAATTGAACATTCTGGCTAGAAGTTGCTTCTGATGTTTACAGTTGATTTAACAGTGTCTGTCCTGGTCCTGGCTGCGTAGATTTCTTGTACATGTTGATAATTTAATGCACTTTTCTTTCTTTATCCTGATGTTCTGTTCTATAAACAAGAGTCTTCACCACTGATCTTTTATGTTGTAAGTGGTGGTTAGAGTTAAAATCGAGATATTGGTCTGTGGAGTGGGTTTCCTGTACACTGTGGTCTTTATGCTCTTGTAAGCCCTATAGACACAGGTGTCGAACGATGGCAGCTTATCATCCTCTTCCTGTTCACTAGTGAACTTGTTGTGTGGGTTGATATTATAGATGTAATGGGTGAGCTGTCAGTGTTGGAACAGTGCAGTTTGTCCTTGTACGAGTATGAGATGTCAGGCAGGGTGGAGGCCATTGTGGCTTTTACCACAGTTTCTTGGCAATTGTTAAATGTGCCGTCCTCAGTTCTGCAAATCTCATAAATGTTTTGTCATATCAGGAAGAGCACAAGTTTTATTAATAAGATTTTAAATAACTACTTTCCAGTGAAGTATGCTAGTCCCTGGGCTGTGCTATTCTCCAAATTGGCTGGGACACTTCATTGGAACAGAGCCAGCATATTAACAGCAACATTAACACCTGCGCTTTTCCTGCTTAAGCTTCGTAGTGCATAGACAAATACAGTAAAATACCGTAGGCTACATGTACAGAAATGACTTGATCCCAAATAAATACCAGAACAGTCACAAATAAATTATGACATGTGAAAAATGTCTTGTCATGTTTTTTCCTGAGTGGTTTTGCTTGGTTGATTTGCTTTTCTCGAGCTAGTGAGGGAATATCCTCGGTTTTCTGCAGTTTTGGTCTGCTGCCACAATAGCTACCTATTTCAAAGGTAGAAAAGCTAGAGAGGATCTCCACACTGCTGCCCTGTACAGAATAGGGGTTTTGGTGCACCCAATAACCAGTTTAACAGAGTTTAAATGTACAAAGGCAAGGCTGGAGATGTGAACATGTTTATTTCTGCTGTGAAGTTGGGCATTTTAACACGGCGGTCTATAGGGATTGAGTCACTTTTGGAGCCAGCCTCAAGTGGCCATTTGAGGAACTGTACTTTTTGGCACTTGGTGTTAGGTTAATTTCCAACCCTGGAGGTTGCTGCATGGTTTTGTCCCTACGAGCACCTGGCTGACACTGCATCCAATTCTAGTGAATGGGTGTGGATTAAAAGATAAGTAAGGGACTGGATTAAAGAAAGGTAAGTGGAGAATCTTGAAAATGTTCACCAGTGGTTTTCTACATTGCAGTGTATGTTATGTTGTTTGCTGGCTTGGTTGATTTGTTTGTTGGCAACATGCTGTTTAACTTATCATGATGCTAGTTGATGGTGCTAGGTCAGCTAGTGGACATGAGTGTACTTTGTTGCTTGCTTAGGTGAAGTAGCAGAGGAAGATTGTTTGTTTTGCTGTTAGCTGATGGTGCTAGCTGGTAATGTTATAAACATAAACAAATATAGCTTGCTTTGGAGGATTGTGCTGAGTTTGTTTGTGCTGGTAAAGAGAGGGATGGTTCTGGGATACTGTAACACATTGTTGAGCTTTCTCTGTTGTGGGCCAAACTCAGTGAACAATCATTTTAAGGGGAGCACACACCATTAGATTAGATTCCAGTACTACAGTTGCAATTTAAAACCAACTTGTGCAAACAGTAGCCATTGCCTATAGATATAAGTAGATACATAAGATAGAACAGTAGAATTAGTCGGATGAAACATGTGCAGGTTGATATTATCTATATTGGTATTCGATATAGAAATATAGATGACTCTGTAGACTTGCCTGCACTCTTACACCCAAAAAACTTCATAGGGGAACCATTTTCTTGTTTTCTTTGTTAAGTCAGGTCAAGAAACATGATTCATGCATGGAAAAGTTTATCATACCAGAGGGGTTGCTCATTAGCGGCCAGTTGTAAAGATTGTGTAACTGTAGATCAACTGTGATGGTGGCTGGACAACTGAAGACCTTCAAATGTAACTGCCTATCAAGCCAGACGAGCCAGTCATTAAGTAGCAGGACCTTATAGGGCTTCATTAAGCAGCTGAGTATGTACTATTTGCTTGGGCCATGGCATCATTTCTGATATAACTAGGGGATCTAGATAAGGAGGAATCACATCTTAACTACTGAGCAGGCCATGGCATTCAAATAAAACCAGCGCCAGTGAGCTAGCCAATGTATGTTAATCTAAGCAGGTATAATGTAGATATAAGGTTGGCTGTAGCTGCAAAATATCTGCTCTTTGCTTAAGTGAGAGGACGATTCAAAGAAAGTTTAAAGGTACATTGGGGTTAAAGAGAAAGGAGCCGCCAATCTCAGGGATCAGTAGCTCTAGGACAGCCCAGCCTGATCCCCACTGCAGGCCCTAATGTTAATTCAAAACAACATTTAACATTAATACTGGGGCTTCCACAGGCATGCTCACCCAACTTTTTACATTTTATGATGTGTCCTTGTACTGCATTATAAAGTTAGTGGTGGCAAGTAAATTGGCCAGATTAGTTAGGTCATATAGGCAGTAATGTTCTTTCACCTAGTACTTTGGCCTTCTTCCTTTATTTGCAAGTCAGTGTTGAGAGACAGGAAACATTGGGAAAGAAAGAGAGGTATGAAAACAGGGTCCCTCAGTTTAGAGTTCAACCATTGACGTTACAGTTATGTAGTACATGCTTTAACCACGTGGCACACTGTTGTATATTGTTTTGTGAGAAATAGTTGATTAGTAAGCTCAAAGTAACTTATTTCTGTCACTACCTTCTGCTTTACACAGAGAGAATTAGCTGTGAGGAGCTATACTGTGTATATAGTGAATGCATAAACCTGACCATGTCAGACCTTGATAAGGTCTTTGTGGCTAAAGTGTTTATGGCTTCACTCAAACATCAAACATTACCCACTTTACCCTAAGTCTTTTAATGGAAGTATTACAGTAGGTCAACCAGTATGATCACTTGACTTGAGCATTTTAAATTGATACACACAAAAGACTGAAGGTAGATTTATTGTACTCAGAGTGGCATGGTTTACACTGTCAATCATAATTACTCTGAGGTGTTTACCCAGTGGGTGTACATGCTTCTGCATGTGCACACCACAGGAAAAAAACAGTATGTATATGTGTGAACTTGTCATCATAATATGTGAGTGTGTATGTGCTCTATATGCACATGTGGGAGTGTGTGGACTAGTACCTGCCGTCACCTAAACCAACGTGTAACACTTTCTCTCCTGTTTGAATCTACTGAAGATTGTCACCATTTCAAGGCCGTCATGTCTGACATTATTTGGATAATCACACATACACACTGCATATAACTGTTTTGGTTTAAAAGGCCCATAAGCGTTGATAAAGGGCTGGCAGACACATGTAGACGCTCCCTTGTGTATTGGTGTAAGCCCTTGTTTTGGAAACTCAAGCCTCCAGTCAAAGCCCCTTACAGCAAGCACCTGTGGAAGAGTGTATTTAACATACACACACACACACACACACACACACACACACACACACACACACACACACACACACACACACACACACACACACACACACACACACACACACACACACACACACACACACACACACACACACATATTCTCCAACAGTACTTAGGAATGTGAACGCCTGAAGGACTATGGACCTCAACACCAACTCACTCAGTCGCTTGCCTTCTCCCCTTTTCTACATATTTATGGCCCTTTTGTTGCTTCTCTTGTCAGATCTCTCTCCATATATTAATCCAAATCTTGACTAGACCATTCAGTATAAATAACAATGTGATCCAGGATTACACCATAATGTCTACTTTATTTCATACTTGCCAGCATCTAATGGATGAGGTGTGATTAAAGGCTCTTCATCTAACTCACTGGGATACACACAGACACATACAGGTTGTGATCTCACACTCCTCTGGAGTGCTGCTGGATAAAGGAGCTGTTGTTGTAATCACTTTGGCTGTTGGAGTCTCCCACTCTGGGCAGATAGAGCAACTTTTTAGGGGGGGAGAGGAAAGCAGAGAACAGAGAGTAGAGCCAACAAGCTTGTTGGTGCATACATTTAGCAAAACCTGATCCCATATAAAAATCTCCAGACAAGATAACTGTGAATTGAGACGTTATCTCTGAGTTTGATCATGTTTCATTCCCATCATTTAGCACAGGCTACAGCTTATTGGATTTATGCAATCTGATATAAATAGTATTTCTGAGAAAAGTGGGCTTTTCCCCAAGTGCTGCTGAAATATTATCTCACACAGGTCTGGATTAACCCACAAGGGGGCTGTGGGCCCCTAACACTCAAGGTTCCCCCACTTAATCTGGCTATAATGGATCAAATGCAATGGTATATAAAAAGTATTTTATATAATGGATTTTGGCACATGACCCCCACCTCCCTTTAACAGTCAACTTTCTTGCAGTGAAGAAACGTGAAGTCCTCCTTCATTCAAAAGTGTGCTTTGTTTATTGTGACTTCACTTGGATTTTTGACCTTCACTTTGCAGAATGATATAGCTGCAGAATTTGACATAGGAGGCTGTTTTCACATTTATCTTTGTTCAGGATGACAGTTTGTCTGTGCTAACCTTAAACCTGAGTTAAAGGCGAGTATGTACAAGATGATTTTGTGAGATCACACCAAGCTTGGAAATCAATCATGGTTCAGTGTGTAATTTACACAAATGTGATGAGGGATGTTGAAACATCAAGTGCACATAATAGTATGAATGGATTTCTAGTGTAGTAGGAGACATCTTGTGTCCAGCACGTTTGAAACAAATTCAAACATTTGTACTGCATAGACTTTGAGTTTTTCAATTAGGGAGACTTAATAGATATAATAACATTTTTAACAAGATAATTGAACATTTTGAGGGGAAAACTTATCAGACTGTTTTTTTTTTCAATTTAAGACAGTATTTTCATTAGTCTGAAAACACACATGATGGGGATCTTTAGATTTTGAGACAAGTGAAAAATAGTTCCTGGTTAGATTTCGTGATGTATTTATTCAACTTAAACTAGAGTTTCTAACTGGAGTCTTAACTGGAGTAGTTGACTCCAATGATGGCAGTATCAGACTGAATTATGAAGCATAGCAAAATGTAAGATCTGGATGAGGGCCACTCTACCAAAATAACAAAGATTATCAACTTACTGTACCAGTTGTGGCTTGAATGTTTCCCATAGTGCTGTGCTGTGGAGAATTAGGATGCGGGGGAGATACAGTTCCTGTCATCACTTAAGAGAACAAGTTGGGGAGGAGAGATTCTTACCACCACCGCCAAGGATACATGATGATCATTAACACATACACACAAATCCATGAACATGCACACACATATAGCAATCTCTCTCTGTGGGAGAAAAAGCTGTAACAGAAGAGAAAACAGCTGCTTTGATTATGAGCATTTGGTTTTGTGATTTGAAGTCTGCAGAGCACACAGGGCACCATGGCAATGTGTGTGTGAGAAACGGGATCCCTCTCACTTCTCGTGCAATAAAAGAATATCATGCAAGACTTGCAGTGAATAGAAAGATCCTCGATAAATCCGAGTGTTTATAGTAAAATGTCATTGCTAATGGGCCAGAATAGGGAGAAGGGGAGAGAAGAGGGGAATAAAGCTCCTGCAGCAGGGAAGCTGATATTCCTCGTATGAGCAGACAAAGCTAATGTCTGATGATGAAAAAATGGTAGCTTAAAAAGAATGAGTTTGTGTCAAAGTTTGGATTGTGAGTACAGTAGGCATATTTTAATTGATATTGTTGGCTAAGGAGGGATCACCAAATGCAAACTTACTCTGACACACCACAGTCATGATCAAAGCAAAATATACACACAAGCGCACACTCTCATATGCACACAAACACACACACACTTATTATCCCTCAGGCCCTTCGGGAGTGAAGCCTTGGCTGATGAACTACAGCATTGTTACGGATGAATGCAGGTGTCCAGCACTTTCTCCTCCCTGCCCTTCCCTCTGTCTCAAATGTTGTGACAAATTCCTTTAAGAGGTAAGCAAGGTCATAAAATCTTCTTAGAAACACTTCGGAGAGCCGCGACCGCAACTTAAGACAGAAACACACACCTTCTATGCACTCCCAGCACGTGTGCAAGTTCAAAGACACACACACGCAAACGCACACACTGTTCACACACACAAGACAAAACTGAAGTTGTCTGTCAGTGGTGTGTAAGCAGTGAGAACAAGATTCTTTGTGTGTATGTGTGTGTGTGTGTGTGTGTGTGTGTGTGTGTGTGTGCTAAAGCAACACAGGTGCAGTCAGGGACACTGAGGAAGAAAGAAACAGGCCTCTGCCCTTTGAACTTGATCTTGAAAAGAAAGCTGTCTTTCCTTTCTGTCAAACAAGCTTAACGGCTATGCCTTCGAGCTGTAGTCAGCACTAACTGGTCTGGTGAAAATTTTAAGCTGTTTATTCATCCACAGACGGCATTCCGTCCAATTCAAAAGTTTTCATTACGCACTTTTCTAAAAAAACAGACACTGACATATAAATCATCAGCAGTGATTTATACCGAAGCCATTCTTTTTTATATACTTGTTTTTTTTAAAATTTGTTTTATTTTAATCCATTTTTTTCCAAGAGATTGTAAATTTATTATCAACACAACTGTGTTTCTGTCTGGCAGACAGCATCAGGGTTGATTTGCCCAATTTACATTGTATCCCTCAGTGTGCCTGGTGGACTCAAGGCTTGTGTGTGTGTGTGTGTGTGTGTGTGTGTGTGTGTGTGTGTGTGTGTGTGTGTGTGTGTGTGTGTGTGTGTGTGTGTGTGTGTGTGTGTGTGTGTGTGTGTGTGTGTGTGTGTGTGTGTGTGTGTGTGTGTGTGTGTCTCTGTTTCTCTGTGTAGCTGTCTGTGTCTGTCTGTGTCTGTATCCAGACCTCTACAAAAACAGCATTAGTTCAAGGTTAGGACATATTTTGGGAGTCTCTATTTGGCCCCTGTATCCTTGTGGAATACTTGCAGTTCAGCTAATCATGTGGTCTAAAGAGCAGAATATGGGATTGGAAAGACCAAGCGAGGTTTAATCTAATCTGGGAACGTGAAGTTTAAAAGGGACATATTAGGCTTTATTTGATGATTTTGATTTTTATGTTAAACATGGTCACAGGTTGAAAATTTCAGGTGAACGTATGTAAAATGCTCCATGCAAGTTAAAAGCCAAGGCTTCAAAATGCTCTGTACGCCTTTACCTCTTCTTCCTCGCTCGTTCGCGTATGCTCACAAACAACTGTCTACTATGTAGCCTTTGTTGCTAAGGTTGTTCCATAGGTTGTTCACGTTTTGTACTCTTGCATTTTGGATCAGATTTTGCCTCAAACACGTAGCGATGTATTTGAAAAGTTTACATTTTGAGTAAAGAACAATTATTTGTATAGGTTGTCTCTGCTGAGAGACATCTTCTGGGAGCTGGCCAATCACAACAGAGTGGGCTCATTGGGAGGGGGGCCTTAAAGAGACAGGAGCTAAAATGGCCTGTTTCAGGTAGTATAAGATGAATAAGGAGTTTTTAAACTATAAATCATGCAAAAATATACCAGCAGAGCTCCAGTATATAAACATAGACCTGGTAATGTGCATATGTTGCTTTTAATAAAGCTTGTGAAAGACAAGAAAGATTTAGAGATGACAAAATGGCTTCACTAAAGTTTAAGATACTCCATGTTTCACACAGCAGAGATGAGAGTCTCCCTCACTGGAGGTGTAGACCATGACGAGGAGGGAGAGGAGGGCGGCTTGAGAGGCCGTAAGTGGGGCCTGAGTAGTTCCTTTATCAGCTTGCTGATAGGAGACGTCTCTCTGTGTGTCAGAGCTGCTCAATGCTCTCCTTGTCTCTGCTTATCACCGCTAATTAAAACATTTGGATTCCTCTGGCCTGCTCTGGAGGAGTGTGTGTCTGTCTCAGGATGTGTGTGGGAGACATGAGAGCGGAGAGGAGTCAGAGGAAGGAAATGTAGCAGCTTGGAGGATCTTCTGTCCATCTATGGCCAGAGGAGCTCAGAATATACTCGAACATAACAACTGATAGACAGGCTGCGTCTACACCAGTGGTCTCCAACCCTGCTCCTGGAGAGCTACTGCCCTGCATGTTTTAGGTATCTCCTCACTAACACACCTGATTCTAATAATCAACTCGTTATCAAGCCCTTTGACGAGCCTCAGCTGCTTGATAACGAGTTAGAGTGAGGAGATACCTAAAACATGCAGGGCAGTAGCTCTCCAGGAGCAGGGTTGAAGACCACTGGTCTACACAGACACAATACACCTTGTACAACCTTTTTATATTTGCAGTTTCCTGTACTTCTTTTTTTCAATTTCATATTTATATTTGGAAAATGAGGTGCTTTTTGTCTTACTTTTTACTCCCTTGTGACCATTGCCTTAATCTGCCCTCAAATACACTTGCACTCTCAGCCCTGAACATCCTGTATCTGCTCCTAATGGACACACTCAACACACACACATAAACAGACACACGCAGACTAGACCTGTGCTTCTTCCTAAAACTGAGCCTGTTCTTTATAGGTTCTGGGTGGGCTCATCTCTCTGTCTTTTCTAATCCTTTCCATGACCCCTGCTCCTGCTCTAACAAACGCAGAGCTGGGATCGCTGCCTTTCTTTACACACACACAACACTATGACCATTGGGACACAATATCCGCTGTAATGAATCTCCTGAAATAATTTAAGAGGAACGTTTCTGATGTTCTTGTCAAGAGTTTTTTTATAAAAAATTACTTCAGTTTAGTTACATGTAATCCTTAATTTGTATGCTTGGTCACACAAATGCTTCATTAATCTCTCAGCGTGCCAAACAGAACAATGTGGGATGATTGTATGGAATTGGTTCAAATTGTGAGCAAAGGTGTGATGTCTAATTCCTTTTGAAACCAGGGGTGCTTGTGAGTGCTGATGTGGTTGGCCTGTGATGGATATGTCTTCCCCAGGGTGAGCTGATGTCTTATTGCTTTACTGTAAATGTTTACATTCCTACATGCACTGATGCTATCTGCTAATAGTTTCTGGAACAAGCCTGAAGAGTCCTCTGGCTGGGATTATTTGGTGTGTGTGTGTGTGTGTGTGTGTGTGTGTGTGTGTGTGTGTGTGTGTGTGTGTGTGTGTGTGTGTGTGTGTGTGTGTGTGTGTGTGTGTGTGTGTGTGTGTGTGTGTGTGTGTGTGTGTGTGTGTGTGTGTGTGTGTGTGTGTGTGCTTGCGGGCATGTACATGTGTGCGGAAAGAGAGAGCAGGTCAAAGGGAAGCAAATCTGTCTTTTAAACAGAGGTATTAACCATGACCTCTCTCCTTCCTGAGTCCTGCCCTGTGCCTGCTGAGGGCCAACACATGAATACGCACCGCTGCTCTATACAGCCACTTTTCCCCAAAGCAAAAAAGCGTTTCTGATAGAACAATCAAAAGTAAAGGCTTGGTCTGAATAATCATGAGAGGACAGCCTCTCCCAGTGTCATGTAAGCTCTAAATCTGTACATATCACCCAGCAGTGTCTCAGTGCCAGCAGCCGTTACGTGAAGATGATATTGTTTAAATCAACAAAGCCCTTAAGAAAATGATTCCTGTTACAATAGGTGCATCGGAAATGCATGTGTAATTGCAGCTCAGGAGCCCTGTGAGAATTCTTCGTCAATAGATCTGTATCTTTTAAAAGTGCAGCCAAGCGTGGATTAGGTGAGTAGCCTACTGTCATTCCTATGTTGTACACTGTAGCTCAGCCTCACCCTCAGTGCATTCCTCTAAGCTGAGAAACCTGCAGAGACATAAAAGACAACAGGAAATTATCTGTTTCCACTGGCATTAATAAGTTAGATTTAAATCCTCCCTTTAATGCTTTAAGTTGTGGAGGTTGCGGTTGATTGTTCAAAGAGGCAGAGGAACATGTGTTTCTACAATGCTGTCTGACTGTAATTCTCTCTCTGTCGCTCTCAGCTTTTTGAGCCTATTCACATGTGAGCACATTAATAAAGTACATCTCTGAATGTTTACATACTTGATTATTACATTTATACTGTAATGCTTGATGGCTCAGTGGCCTATGGGCTGCAGCACACGCCTCGCCAGAAAAGTGGTTAAAGCGTTGAAATGGCTGCGACATGAGAATGATTAAGTGATATTTTAGCAATGGAGAGAGAATATTGGTTTTAAGACTAAAGCTTTGTCTGAAACCATTAACATACAGTATTCAACCACTCCCTATATAACTGACACTCAATAGTTTACCCTATTGTGAGCCGTAAACTGAGATTCTTGACATTTATGAGTTATTCCTACTGGTAAATAGTGTGCATGCTGTTGTTGGGATTTTGAGGGAGCAATATGGAGCACAGATTTCACACATAGAATTCAGACACCTTGATGGTGGACAGTGTATATAGTGCACACTGGGAAGGGATCTCAGACACTTCCAGGAGACTATAGCCATGCTTGAGTCTCTGTACTTGGCACGGCACTACAAGCTAAAAAATTAACATCAGCTGATATTAAGCAGGTATAATGTTTATCATTTATCACCATCGTCGTATTGCATATTGCAGTTCTGACATCGCTAATTGCTACGTAACTCAAGGAAGTTCTGTGGCTGATGGGATGTAGTTGTTGACTGAAGCAGGGACTGTGCAGATATTTGGTCATAAACAAAAGTATTTTGACCTAATGATGGTCCTAGATGAGGTGGGATCACAAATTCTTCCATTAATGACCTAATCATCAAATAGTTGTTTAGTTTAAGTTTATTATGATCCCCATAAGCCATTACACAAGGCAGCAGCTACTCTTCCTGGGGTCCACAGACACACAATTCAAATCAAGAGAGACAGAGAGACTGCGTAGAGAGACAGTTCCCTGAATTCAAAAAATGTCAACCTCATGGTGGCAACAAAGTCATTAGGATTCCTCCTCGGGGAACCACAAATGTCTGTATAATATTTCATAAGAAAGAAGAAGCCAACACACGGTAGCTCCCTTTGCAAATACTGGTTTAATGGGAAAACCAGGTGAAGCATTCAAATGGCTCTACTTTAGAAGAAGAACAGTTTACTGAAATGTCACTAATCTGGTTATCCCAATGAAACCAGTATTTTGTAAAGGGAGCTACATTGTGCAGACTTTCTTCTTTCTTTTGTACTTTTGGTTATTAAGTCCAGCACCTGGTTAATATTGTTTGTTCTACATGTGCACATCTACCACACATCTTTGGATATACAATATTTTATGACAGTCCATCCAATGGTTGTTGAGATATTTCAGTCCAGACCATAATGGTGGACCAAATGACAGTCTGACATTGCTATTGCAAGAGCCACACTGCTAACATAGATAAAAGATCTTGAACTCACTGTAGAATTGTATTACAGTTTGTGCAAAGAGTGACCTTTACATGACTGTGACTCACTGTTGGTTTTACCTCCAAATAAAATAATTGTTTAAATGATCTGGTTTAAATGCTTGCCAGCTTTTTAACATGAATGATTGTCTGTCTCACTCATGCATATTTCCCCTTGAGACTGGTGGAAAGATGTTGCTGTATTCCCAGAGTTCAGCAATGACTTAGCGAGTACATTGACATGACACTGGTGAAAAAAATGGGAGCAAAAAGTACAAACATACGACCCAAGTTGTAAAAAACCTGAATTGAAGACAGGGAGAACTACTCTAATGTCTCATATTAAATCTCATTTAAGAATGAGCCCCATAGTTATCAAAATAATGATTGTGTTGTGTCACCTTTTCGGTGTCTCCAACTTTAGATTTATATCAACATGACGTCACGGACTGTGTACAGGAAAAGAAAATCTTATCTACTCACGGCAGAAAGCAATGACTAAAGCAACTATTCACCAGCACAATGTGAATAATGAGAGCACACAGAACATGGCATACCTCAGAGCCACGATGCAACGCCATGACCTTTTCTGCTGGATAGTCTAAGTCCTCAATAGAAAATACATATACAAGTAAATTTAATTAGACTTAATGTTAATTAGACTTAACAGTTGGATAGTCAGAGAGAGATGTTATTTCACCCTCACAGAAAACCTGCTGTGTACACAATGCCAACCACTTGCGATAACTTGAAGTGGTGTTTTGATACAAGAGATAAATGAGGTTTGGGCTGGTGCCAGAGTACGGTGCCAAAGCTGCTTGTTGTAGGGGAAGAGGAACTGAAGTACCTATTTTATATTACATTTCTTTGATGTTGCAGCCTCTTTAATGTTGTAATATTGTAATAATTTGCTTTAGACAATACATGTCAACATCGTGTAAATAGTCAATGGATGTGGAGGACAAATATACACATATATTTTTTTTTTCTAGGCACATAAAAATCACCTCTTATATGCTCATGACAATTGTGTTCATTGTGCCCTCCACAAAGCCTGCAGGCTCCAGCCATAAAGCTTTAGAAGTTAACACCAACTGGCTGAAATAAGCACAATTAGGTCAAATCAAACCATTAGTCGTGTAATTTAGGAATTATGTTTTGTATTTTCCTATCAAGTGCCTATGTTGTGCATATTTCTTTGGGATGAGGGTGTAGTCTTTTCAGTAAAGTATGATTAATGTGCGCTGTCTTGTGTAGCCCAGCTGGATGGTGCAACATCTCCATGGTCTATTGACCCTCTCTGACTCATGCAGCGCACAGTAGAGCAGAGTGGGCCTGTGGATGACTCTTCACAAACATACAAAAATGCACTTAATAAAACATTCACATACTGAATATCATTTGGCCAAGTCAGTACAATTTGGCATTTTTGTGTAATGCTAAAGTAAACTTTAGTATTACAGTAAACGTTTTGTTGTCGTCTGCATGTCTTAATATGGACTAGACTGGTGTTACAGTACATATCCCTTTCTAGACACACTATACACACACAAATCATACACTGTTATATTCATGCTGTGCCAAAGTCAGAGCCAAGCTTGCCTCTTAATCTGTTGCTTTAGTGACAAGAAAAACCATCCCTGATACATAAACACACAAGGCTCTTTAAAGTCCATAAACCTCATATAAAGAATGGGTTCCTTTTGGTATTAGTCTGAGTTTCATGATCAATAAAAATGTCCCATAAATAAAATAAATACCCACCAAAAAATGTCAGTGTCGGGGTCATGCATCTTGCATGCTGTGATAAGCAGTAGTTTGGTTTGTATAAATTGTGGATTCCTTTCTCCTCAGTCTGGTCACTTAAATGGACAGTTAGTGGCTGTCATTGAGGATGGAAAAAAAAATGACACATAGATCTCATCCTCTGCAGACACCCAGTCCTGATCCCAGGAGCTGGTATTGAGATCTGCCCTGAATTAATATTGATTATAGGCTATATTTACATTAATTTTGTAAATATACAGTTGCATAATTTTAAATCCACTATGTTATTTCTTTAAAACATACGTTTTGTTAGACTTTTTTATTGTTGATTTGTGTTTAACTGTAGGATATTTTTTACACAAACCACTACATGCTGCATTTAAACTACACTGGATTTTCTATTCCCCCCCCAAAGATTATAATTAAAACAGGAAAATAAATGAAGGTGAAACTTTGTTTTACAAAAGTAATTTAGACTTGAAATTATATGTGGTTGTTTTATAAATATATATATAAAAAACTTAACTAACTAAAATATACATCAGCACAGGTATAAGATGTTTTTTTTTTTTTTAAACACATAATTTATTCATTTTCTCTATTAATAACAACTTCCAAAATCTTTAAATCCAGCAAATCATTTGCATTTTATGAACCATAACTGCGGGCCAAGTTCTGACATGGTTTTACTTTAAAAATTATATTTAAAAATGCTGAACTGACTTATAAGACAAACAAGAGCCATAATAGGAAAACTTATTTTCTTCTTTAAAAAAAACAACAACAACAACAAACACACACACACACACACACACACACACACACACACACACACACACACACACACACACACACACACACACACACACACACACACACACACAACAATCTCCTTCAGTTTTCGGCTATTCCGTACAGAAACGTCCCTTGAGTTGGACCATCAGAAAGCTGCTAACTTGGAAAATATTCATACACTTGAGTTCAGCGTGTGCTTCACAGCATTCCTCCACGGGCCATGCTGCTCATGCTGCAGGGCTGGCAGCAGCAGTGCAGGTATGGGTAGTACTGGTACAGCGGTACAGTCACTGGGATGTGTACTCCATTCGCCTGCTGGTACTGCTTTTGGTCGTCCCTCACCAGCACTTTAACCGCTACTTTCTTTGGTGAACTGCACATCGCCAACTCTGCAGCCACCTGGCGCCGTTTGGTTTTATATCTCCGGTTCTGAAACCAGATTTTCACCTGGGTCTCTGTGAGTTTCAGCATCCCTGCGAGATCGGCCCGTTCAGGACCTGAGAGGTACCGCTGCGTGTTGAAGCGGCGCTCCAGCTCGTAGACCTGTGCGTGAGAGAAGGCCGCTCTGGAGCGCTTCTTGGTACCTGACCTAGACTGCCGCTCTTCAGTGGAGCAGCTGACCGTCTCTCTGCTGTGATATCCCTCCTCTTCAACAACTTTTTCCCGCAGTTTATCCCGCTGAACGCAATGCGGTTGCTGGTCTGCACCATCTAAGAAAGACAACACGGATTTGTTAAGATGATGTCACATGGCAAACTGATGTGATTCTCTCAAGAAGGTCAAAGGCACTACAGGAAGGTGCATATGTTGTGTTGGCCACTAAGAGACTTTTCTGTCTTACCCTGAAGAATGAAGGCATTTTATGTGATCATATTTGCCCTTAACGTATCTCAATGCTAAATGCAAGGCCTAAATCAATTCTAGAAATATCTCACCGTATGGGAAAAAAAAATCCTGCACACAGCGTTGACAGTTATACATAATTAATCATATTTTCTACTGTCAATTCAAAGCACATTTTATCCTAAAAAGCTGGGAAAACTATGACTAAACTAAGACAATTCATCATGTTTGTAATGTAACATTTATTTTTTTAATTTATTTTTTCTATCTTGAGAAGTAATTTGTCTTCTTTCAGTTTGCCAAATAGTTGAAAATATTATCAAAAAAATGGCAGACAAATAAGCAAACTCGTCTCTGCAGCTGCAGTGTAAACACACTGAGTTTTAATCCATCGCTGTTACAGGAACATTGCTGACCTTCTCTGTGCTCAGTCTCCTCTTCTGTGGACTCCTCGCTGTATGTATCACATTTAAGGTTACCAACAGACACACTGAGTTCAGGAAAAGGTCTCTGCGGGTGGATGCGGTTCTTATCCACGTCTTGGAGAGATAAATCGAGGACTCCTGTACCTCCATGCCCGGTGCAGATGTTGCGCGTTGGCGCGCAGAGCTCCCCTATATTGCGGGTGCCACCAGGTTTCCCCCGTTCTGCTCGTCCTGTAGTGAGGATGTCTTTGATAAAGAAGGACGAAAAGCTTAATGTCATGATTAAAACAAGAAGACGAATGTTTCCTCACTCCCGCATGAGGTTTGTTTGCAGGCATCAAGAGATCGGCCACCTGAAAGCAAAAGCCCGTACAGCTCTCGTTAATTGCTCTAATTTAATTGTGGTGAAGTAAGTCCGGTCTGCTAATGAACAGCTTATAGCAGGAGCTGTCAAGTCTATTACAATATTCTCAGTAGCAGCAGGAGCTTTAGTTAATCTCTGATTGGCTGCTTCTCGGTCTGGTACCTCCTTCGTAACGCCCAGCTCCATGTTGGTGTCTGTGCTCTGCAATCTAATTGAGGATGAGGAAGGCTGATTTTGCAGTTGAAGTTCTTTAACTTAGAGTGGTGATTTGTATTAGCTGATGTTATGATCGTACAGAAAACGTTAATAGCGTTTGACAGAGTCTGTTCAATGTGTGCGGACAAAGAGAGGACTGTACAGACAGTACAGACAGTTTATTGAGAAAAAACGAATGTAACATTCATATTAGACAATAGTCAGAGACTCAGAGTGGATGTTGTCAACTAGTCCTGCTTAAGGTAGAAAATATGTCATATTTTACACGAATTATATGTAAATTGCAGTAAGAAAAGCTGATGCGTAAAGTTCCCAACGCTTGCGTAAAACGCAGCTTTCACTTGTGAATTGTAGTTTTAAATCCTTTCACATTGCTACAGACCAAGCACGTTTACATTAGTTATGCCTCATTTTTGATAAAACCTCGTTTTTAACTTCCAGTTCAGTTAATAAACTTGCTTCGAACTACTTAAACTTAGCAAAAATCTAATATTTGATTCTTCATAATCAAAGAATTGTATTCACAAATTAGTAATTTTCAGTTGCCACATTATGAAGTGTTGAACGAGATAGCCTCAGATTTTTGATTCAACGATGCCAATAAACCATAATGCTTGTTTATTAAATGGATGGTAGAAAAGTCACTGAATTACTGAGATTGACAGTAGATGTTTCATTTGTGTGAAGGTTATTGCTGAAACAGGTGAGTAGCGCCGCCGTGTGGTGATGATACGTGATTCTCAAAGTTTCAGGAGGTGCGTAAAAAGAAAAAATACCTGGCACACCCCCCACGCCTCTTTTTCCTCTCTCGCACACACTCCTTACACAATCAGCAGGCCTATTGAGGAGACGTGATGACAGATGCAGTGATCTGCCTCCTCTGTGTTATTTTGTTTTGTTCTTCTGACTAAAAAGAGAGATTTCTTGGTTTGCCACAGTGCGTAATTCAGCTCTAGGGTGTCAAAACATGTCTGGATGGGAAACATGGAAACTCAAATTTACATGTGTTCAAATAACGAAATGTCATCACCACAATAAAAATTGTGAAGGTTGTTTTAATTCAGCAGCACCATGGGGGGATTGGCGTGCTAATATAAATGGTGTTGATTATTATTTCTGAAAGCAGCATATCTTTCACTCACCACTTACTCATAGCTTTAAGTACCACGTTTATAATCTGTGTCCAAATACACCCATATTTTTAATCTCCCTTTTTTTTGGCCTTTTATTTTCCTCTGGATTAGACCATATCCAAAGTACACCTAGTCTCAAAAAACTGGAAACTCTGTAATTACTGAAAATAATTTCTGGGTGTAGAAAATAATTTCTGTCGGTATTTCTTTTCTACGTGTGATGCAACAAGTTGCTTCCATAGTGAGGTTAGTTTTATTGATGTGGTGCAAAACTACAAATTTATCTCAGTTTTTTTTTAATTGTACATCATACACACCCATTATGCTTTGGCCACTCCAAATTGATGTAGCTTCTACTAGAGGGCTTTAGTCCTGACACACACCTAATGGGTGAGCTTTACTTTACTCTTGCTTCTCCACGCACTTTTCCTTCTCTATATTTGGGCCCTGTTTCTTTTGTGAGCTGCTTAGTGGTTGCTATTGGAGACTTTGTTTTGGGGAAACTCCACGCCTCGCTCTGCGATGAGCCGAGCTGCTATCTTTGGAAGCAGGAGATAGCGATCGCAGCGCCTGTCAGAGCAGCCGTGGCCAGGCCGCGTCCTCAGGCATCGCCGTCCTGTCGCCAGCTCTATTTACACTAGTGACTCTGCAGCACTTAGGACTGACACCAGGTATGTCCTACCGGCAGTGCAGTAGCCAGGGGAAGTGGCCAGTGAGGCTATCAGAGGAGACAAACACTCTGTTTACGTTGTCATTCATCTCCTTTACATCTTAGTGTCTGCGTATTCGACCATGCCTAGGAGGTGAAGGTGTTTGTTTAACACTACTACTAATTAATGAAAATGTGAGTAATTAGTAATGTGAGTAATTACTCTAGATTTATTGGTGATTATTGCCACACGATGACGATTAGTATTAGTATTATATATAAGTATCTATCTTTTTTTTTCTGGAAAATGATATATTTCAGCGTCATGCATCAACAAGGAAAAAATAAATCCAATAATATTTATTATCCAAAGCTTTGGGAGTTTATATGCTGCTCTGTGGGCCCTGAGGATGCGGCAGTCTGGTTAATGTCCATCTCTGAATCCTGACCGGACATTAGCTACATTCTCACTGTTTCTGGTTCTTGTCTCAGACCAAAGTCTGCAAGCTTTCTCACAGGAAAAGAAAATGCTTGCTTGGCTTCAGAAAACGACTTAAAACTACGTATCTGCGATAACTAACCCAAAGCATTTATTTATTTATTTGAGTCTCCTATCCATATTCTGATAATTAACGTCTTAAAATGCAATAACGTGCCGGCTCTAAATAAAACCTGGAACGATGCATTAATAAGAAATCCATTATCATATATGTATATTTTGTTTTTTTTTATTCATATTTTTATTTATATATATTTCACATTTTAATAAGCCTTTATGAATGAAAGTGAATGGGAGAAATCACAAATTTCTCTCTCTCTCTCTCTCTCTCTCTCTCTCTCTCTCTCTCTCTCTCTCTCTCTCTCACATACACACACACACACACACACACACACACACACACACACACACACACACACACACACACACACACACACACATCAAAGCACAGCATGAGATGTGTGCCATTATGTTTGTTGTATGTTTTCATTTCCTTATCAGTAATAATTATCATCATCATTTCATTAAAAAAACAGTCCTTTTAAACAAGCGTCCGTTTTAATCAAGTAATTTACCACTCCACGTCACTCACTTTGTTTCATAGTAAAGGTTACTGGCCAAACATAAGTCACGCAGCATGTTAAAAATGAAAAACAACATAATACTTGATAAAACTGCAGGAGGGAGGCTATTGAATGGGTCCACTTGGTTCAATAATTACTGTCATTCTTAAGGCCATTGATAAAAGCACGTGTGTTTTTAATGGAATCGTTAATACGGTCCATTTTGATCCTTAATAGGCCAAATTACGCACAGTCTTATCGGCAACATTCAGTCCAACAATCAAATTTCCAACAGCAGTTTTAATACGTTTTATAAACATTGAGGCTCAGAAAAAAATCTGTGTATAGTTTGTATCTCAGTCAACAGTTTCCTTGAAGGCCCGTCAGGAAGCCGCCATGTATTTGTCTTTAGAGTTCTTAAATGTGCTTTCATAGCATTAGTTGAACAGATATACTGTACAGGCTTGAGTCCATTCAGCGATACCAGAGAGGTCCCCTCAAACTGTGATTGTACGTAAAAACTGCGCTACCATGCCCGGATGCCCTGCAGAGTTCCTTGACAGGGTGTGACCACTGGTCCTTGCTGAGCCTGGCTTTGCGTCTGTGCTCCAAGATTCCCCAAATTCATGTTCATCAACGCATTTGCAGTTGTGTTACTGGGTGGCAGAGCAGGTAGACTGGAATAAGTACAAGAGTAAGTGTTAGTATACACTGAGTTGTTGTAGCTGTAGGCCGGATAGCCATTGTAGCTGTACGGGTTAGGAGCTCCGACTGTGTAAGAGGTGTTATAGTTTTGGGATCCAGTCAGACAAGGCCTCCCGTCCCGGACCAGCACCGGCACAGCTACCCTCCTAGGCGGTGGAGGTGGATGATGATGGTGGTGATGGTGATGGCCTGCCATCTCAAGAGTCTTGTCCTGCCGCTGCCTCTTGCATTTGTACCTCCTGTTCTGGAACCAGATCTTGACCTGGGTGGAGGTGAGTTTCAGCGAGCTGGCCAGGTGCTCTCTCTCCGGGGCAGACAGGTAGCGCTGCTGCTTGAACCGCCGCTCCAGCTCGAACACCTGAGCCTGGGAGAAGAGGACGCGAGGTTTCCTCCTGGTCCTCTGCTGTTTAGTGGCGGGCTTCTCCGAGTCTGCGTCCTCACATTCAGCCCGCAACGCACCGCAGCTTTCTGCTTGAAGACCAAAAGGGAAACATTTTTAATTGCTCATTATGTTTGATCAATTTTTCAACATTTATCGCACAATACACGATTTTCTAATTAATGGACACTGATGTCTACTTCAGGATATTTATTTTAAAGTCAGTCCTAAAAAATTGTGAGAAAATGTTTTTTCTTCAGCAAATATTTTTTGGTAGTTTAAAAAAAAAGAAGATTTATCCTGTATATTATTTCAGATGATGTTTTTCATAATATTGACCTGTAAAAATGTAGTTATTATTCAAACTTTGGCAGAAAAAGTGAAAGTGCACTGAATAAGAAATGAACACACCAGCCTTTAAAAATAATAACTGAATATGTCAGTAAATACATTCAGAAGTTTTGAAGTGCTTACAAAGTTAATTGAAATTGAATTCAGAATACATTTTAGGCAGCTTAATAAGCATGCATGTTCAGGTAAATCTAATTCACACTGAAATTTCTATGGCGATTAAATGTGCAATCATTTCACGGTAAATATAAGAAATACTAAACCAAGAACCAGAAATACATTTAATTTAAGTAGTTTAGTTTAAAATGTGGTTTTGTGACTTTTTAAAGTTAAATAAAACAGTACAGATGTAAACAAGATTTAAATGCCTGCAAGTTTTATGCACAGTAATTTAAGTAGTTAGCGTTAAATGTAGACTGGAATTACATTTCTGGTGGGCGTCAATTGTGCAAAGTGTAGCACTCCATATAAATATATATATAGGCCTATATAATTAATAATAATATTTTTTTAAAATATAAATTTTAGTTGTAATATCATTCCAGAGCAAACAATAAGCGACATTGTATGAATGCATTTATTTTATCCATAGAAACAAAACAAATATAACATTATTGAGGAATATTCTTATTTGATACCGTAGGCTATGTGCAGTTGATCATTGTATTGTAATTCATGCGTAAATCAACAATGTTGTATCTTCTTGTATTTATTTTTTCCCAAAATGTCGATTAAAGTGGGTTTGGAAAATTTGCTGCAAGTTTCTACAAAAGAGAGATCTTTCAGAGTTTAATGCAAGTTTTCAATAATCTGGGTCTTTGAAATTTTTTATATTGCTCCCAATAATAACTACAGCTATTATCATCATCTGAACGAACACCTTTATCGTTAGACTGTGTACTCACTGCTGTCTTCCTGTTCGGTCTCCAGCCGCAGGTCTGAGTGGTTTTGCGCCGGGTTGCTGAACATCTCCACTGGCAGACCAGACTCCGCCAGTCGGTCCTGTACAGTCAGCGCGTTGAGGTACGACAGTCTCTCCTCGCTCTCCGACAGGCCGGAGCTGATGGGGCTTGGACTATCCCTGCCGGCCAACATGCAGGACGGCGGTGAATGGGAGCGGAACGGTTTGTTTGAGAAAGGTCCCGGTTGTGAGAGCGCACCGGAGAGACCGAGGCAGGAGATAAACTGGAGCTGGTGCTGCTGAGATTGCTGCTGCAGCTCTAACTTCAGAATGTCCTTCACAGAAAAAGGCGTGGTGGAAGAAGTTATGACCGGACTTGGAAGCATTATTACCACCAACTGAGAGCTGATAGATAGCAAATAGTCAACAGGCCCAAAATTGGACCAATTTGTCTTCGGTGCGCGCGTAAACGAAATAAATACCCCGTGCGTAAGCGTGAAGAATGGTCGAGCGCTGCTTGTTTTTCATGCAGATCGAGAGGGACTGGCTTTCTTTCAGCTGTGACATCCCTCTCTTTTAGTTGTGTGTGTACGGCTGGATGGCTGAGAGAGAAAGGGGGAGAGAGAGAGAGGTCGATCCTGTTCGGTTGGCTGAATTCAGTTATCTAGGGAAAGAGCTGGGTCAGCCAAGATGCTGTCCTCTCCCTTTCAGTGACGTCCTGAAACGGGGGAGGGATTGATAGAGCCAGCTTCTCATTCTCTCTCTCTCTCTCTCTTTCTCTCTCTCCCTCTCTCTCTCCCTTTCTCTGTGTATGTCAGGAAGACATATATACAAAATTTATGAAATTATATTAACGACTCCCTTCAGGCTGTTAAAGGAGATTTGATCACATTACATTTTTGTTTTCCCAGACGAAAGCAACACCAAAAATGTATATAATAAGAATGTGTAGCAAATATAGCATAAGTAATTGGTTGAGTTTATTTAAACTCGAATCCCACTTATTATCTGTTGGATGGTCCCAGTGCATCACAGCTCTTCCCATCATCACTACGGTGGTTTTCAGATTAGGCATATCTTCCTTTCCTGTCTCGGCAATCCATGGATAAGATAATGTGCCGCGACTGTGGGAAATGAGATAAAAATTGGCAACCCAAGGAGAAATGAGGCATATATTTTAAGGCTGTGTCGTGTATTTATGTCTCCTTATTTTGAGAAAGTTGTGTTAGCTTTTTTTCAAATCTTTTAAAGAATGTGGCCACGATACTTTCCCGTGACAGTATCCCCGGAAAAAAACAGAATATTACGATGTTGAAAATAACTATCATGTCCGACAATTAATAGAATAACTTACAGGGGAAAAAATCCTTCGAGTCCCTTAAGAAATGAAGTGTCGCCACAAGATAGATTATTCGATAAATTGCTGCAATTATAGTACAACTAATAACAATTATTACAATAATGTCACCTGTTTAAAAGAATTACGCTGTATGTAGTAAACAAGGAAATGTCCTTAGTTTGGTTCAACTGTGGCTTCTTTTGCCGATTTACAGTATTCTAAAAATTCTATCAAAAAAGAAGTCTTAATGATTGTTTTGCTTCATTTTACCTGAGTGTCAGAGTGCAAATCTCCTGAAACGGGACACCTCTCTGCCGGTCGCCTATCTGTGGCCAAGTGCAGGCGCCAGGCTCTGGAGGCCCATTGCTCCTAAACGTGTGTTAAGAGAAGGAGGGTTCGCCGACATAATCTCATCCGCTCACCATCAACAAGGCGCTGTTTAGATTAGGTCAGCGTCTTCCCCTCTTCTGAAGACCCGTGTCTTTAAAACGGGCCGTTTAAGTGTATTGAAAAAGCAGGGAAAGGAATTAGGGTCTAGGGAGAAAATAGGCATTAGTGTATACAAGGATTTAGCAATTTCAAATGAGCCCCCCGCAAAAAGAAAAGGAGATTTTGCCTGGTCATTTGAGTTGACGTCCTGCTGGTAAACTGCTGAAAACAGTGACACATGACACTCTTCGTTAGAATTTACTTGTAAGGACAATCATTGGTCATTTTCGGGCCGTTTAGGGTGATTTTGCACGAGTTAGGTTTACTGCAAATGCAGTAAATCGAGCCAAAGTATTTCCTAAATATTTTGGCCTACCAAGTCCTGTTTATTTAGTGCAATTATTCAAAGAGACAACCAAACAATGTATGTTACATAATGGCGAAAAAGAGAGAGTCTTATGTATTTAAGTGCAAATTATTATTTGTTGCATTAAACTCGGGTGTATAGGACTAAAGCTCAGGGTCATTTGTCAAGCTAAGATTCATTCAGATGAGGTAACTTCTTGTCTTATCACGACAATTAAAAAAGTCACGGGTCAGAGACGCAGGTTACGCACTAATGGCCTTATTAGCTACAGCCCCAAACACTCCCGCGCGCATTTAGCTGGCGCGAGTCCTCAACTGACCATCATCGGTGGTCTTCGCGTGCCACCGCCAAACCCGAATAGTGGCCAAGCAGAGAAGCGTGTTTACGGAGCGGAAGGGTCTGTTTCCTGCCTGTAACAAAACCCAGACTCCCCGGGAGTGTCAAGGATCTGCTCGGTGATGAATGCGCCTCTCCAATACATCATCTTCATCTCCGAATCATCGTGATAAGCTGGGTAAGGTCAAACCCACAGTGAGGTCAGCACGAATAGGCTGCAGAACTCTGAACAAGATGAATACAAGGAGCTTAATTTGTTGGATATTGATACTTTCCACCCATTCGCATTTCAATCATCCTCTTAATTCACTCTCTGGTGAGTTCTTTAAAATTGGTGGCCTGCCAGGAGGTGCTGGACAAGTTTCTTCTTGTTCCCCCTTTTCTCTCCATATCTCTGGCAGGCAAACCTGTTGAAGCAGTGTCTTCTGCAGTGCAGAGTGGCAGGTGTATAGTCATATCAGTGGTTTCAAACTCAGAAAACCATTCCACTTTTGGGATGCAGGGTTGAATGTTCTTTAAAGACGGCAGATCCTTGAACACAACATGGAAGTTGATGACTTGGTAATGACTGTAATTATCTTTCCCCTGTGGTCTGCATGTGCTCCTGTAAAGCCAAGAGGGGAGTGGTATCTGATGGTTTTACCGCACTAGTAAATAAAGCATCAACACGTTGTAGTGTCTGTGGGTGCACCGTACAGGCCTCATGCATGCATGTGTATTGAAAGAAAGGATGTTTGGTATTATGACTTGACAGAGTTTTGTACAGGAGCACTTAACGTCTTTCTACAAAGGAGGAGGTTGTTTACAGGTGTTACTATAACAGCCAAGATGTGTGATGAGGATCTGAAGTATGACTATCCATTTGTCTTAGCCAATAACAACAGTACATAGCTGCATTAGGATTAGGAAAATAGATTAGCTTAAGTGTGAGTGCATGATTTGTTTTCCATGTTGTGTGCGTCCAAGATAGGGTGTGATAGCTTTTCTCCAGCATGTTTTAATATGGAAGTGATGAGGGGGGAAAAAAGACCTTGTAAATGTAGAGAAGAAAGCAGAATTATATGTGGACTGTGTGCATGCCTCATGTGGCTCATAATGTGCTTTCCTTTTCCCTTTAATTTCATGGTCATCAGTAATAATGGCAAAGGACCAAACTGTTGTGTTGTCAGTAATGGCTCAGTTCTGGGTCCCGGAAGGTGAGTCTTATCAGCAGCCCATGTGATGGTGTCAGTAGCCAGGACCTAGACTGCGCTATTGTACCCCTGCCTGGGCCCGAGTGACGGATGACAGTGCCTTCTCACTGGAGGAAATGAGGAGGCCAGAGGCAAGCCTGGGGCCAGATTTTTAGTAAAACCCCCTTCTCATCCGCTAGCCTTCGGCTCTCAAAGTGCCAAATATTCCACAAGGTGATAGGTAACTTGTATGGTGCAAAAATCCCTCAGCCCTGACCAAGTTTTACTAGTTTGTGTGTTTTTGAGAACCAAAAGCCCTGATCTATGTATCAACATGGAGGCTATGAGAGGAGGAAGTGAGGTCAGGGCAGTCTGGGTCCCCTGCCCTTTGCACTCCCTCGGGTCTCATAAATTAGCCTGCTGTAATTCTCTCCCAGACGGCCTTGCCCCAGCAGGTGTGTGTTTGTATACATGAGCGCTAACAGGGGGATGTAAGGGTTGTAATGTCTATGATCTACGGTGTTGGGAATGTAGTTTGTGGAGGAAACATGCAACCTAAATATGCTTATCCTCTCCGCTGCCACACGGGTCATGTAGATAAAGATATTGCAGGGAGGAGGATTCTCAGCGAAAAGGATGTGTGGGCCTTTAGTATTCTTTTTAGCTTATCGTATGCTCTGTCCTACTTGGCTGGCGCTGGGTAAAATGATTTTAAAAATACCGAAAGGTTGGATCAAGTTCAGCTTGCTTCTGGAGGGATGTTCTCTAGCTTACTCATGGCTGTAATGGCTCTCCTGGGAGAGACAATGTTGCTGTGAAATAAAAGCATGCATGCATCCTGGCTTCATGAGGTAAACATCCTTGTGAGAAAATGCTACTGTCTCTATAGCAACCAGAGTGGTATCTTTATCAAAGTGACAGCTTGTTTTGGCAACACTCTGACTCCCTATGTTTAAAAGTTCAATTTTTGTAAATAATTACGGTTAGAAATACCAAGCAATATTGTTCCAGTGAGCTTGATTTCTGCTAATACGGATTGCCATTGGCAAAGTTGAGGCTGCATGTTAGCATGATGAACATGTCCTTCAACTGGAGGACTTTGGTCCAAGCTCCAGTGTTTGCAGGCATCCGTTCTCCTGAATCCCTGGTTTGTAACTGTCCCTGAACTTCCCTAGATAGGAAGGTGCAAAAAGATAATATCCCTATTAGATCGAATATTACATCATTACACATCCCAGCAGATATAATCAGGGTTCTCGTTGCCTCTCTCTTTTTTTCTTTGACCATTTATGCAGACAAAAATGAGCAGTGAGGGTGAAAATTCAGTCATGACTCTTCCTCTTCCTGTCTTTGTTTCTTAGCATGCATATTTGTATAAAGTTGAGGTCTGGAGAGGCTGAGCAAGCCAAAAGACAACATCAATCAATTAGAATAACATACTGTAGACCTTGTGTTTGAGGTTCCACCCATTTCAGCCTGGCAGTGCAAAACAGTGAGTGACAAGCATATTAGCTGACCTTTTTAGATATTATAATACTTGCCAAAAGTCACATCTCGGATCAAATATGCAGATCCATTTATAAATACGTTGAAATATTGTAACTTTATTTAGAAGAATTCAATGTAAATAAAGGTTATTATTAAAGGAGTAGTTCACATTTTGGGAATTACTATGATTTACCAAGAGTTAGGTGAGAAGACTGATACCATTCTTCTTATATAATTCCTGACATGAGATAACAGCTGTATTTCCCAAAAATATTTCCCAAAACTATTCCTTTAAGTTACTTTTTGTGTGTATGTCATGTATGAGTATGAACTGATATTAACACAGTACTTTAACTGTGGAAATAGTGTGGTTGCCAGTGGGACATTCATGTATTTCCACTTCAAATGTAGATAACCAAGGGTGTGTTAGAGATGGGATGTCTGAGGATTTGCATTTTCCATAGTAATTATTGTATTATCTGAAAAATTAAATTTGAATTTCATTTGAATACACTAATCCAAGTAGCTTCTGTTCAATCAAACGCTTTTCTTTGATCATACAGGCACTAATAGTGGGATCCAGGTGTGCATACAGTATTCCTGGTCCTTTCTTGTGTGTACATTTTGAGTGTTTTTGCATGCACAATATCTTATGATCATTACTGACAAAAAAACAAAAAAAACAAAAAAACACCCAGATTGTCATAATATCAAACCAAGCGCACAAAGGTGTGCAGACCTACACATAAATACACTTGTTGGAATGTAGTCAGGCACACAGCGCTGATGTCTGTTACTGCATGCATGCTCCATCAGTCATTGGACTACACAGGGAGCGACAGGGAGGTCCTGTGCTCCGTGTTGTTGCTGTGTCTAGCTCCTTGTTAGAGAATTGATGACACTGTCTTTGGAAAACAAACAAGGCGGGGAGCTAAAAAGGTGGTCACTCACCACAGCTCCGTGACCCAGAGACAAAGAGGCCATCGCAACATGTGTGCAACGCTACAGCGTCCCCCTTGGAATGTGCTGCAGTGTCTGTACACACACTCCTGTTTGTGTTTCTGTGATACTGCTGCTGGAATGTGTCTGTCTTGTGCCTGAATGTGTGCCTTTGTGTGTTTTAGAGTCGGCATACTACAGGAGCAGTGATAACCTGCATGCAAAATGAAAACACTATGATAAAAGAAACCTTCTTGGCACTATTCTTTTTTTGTCATATTTGCATTACACTGGTAGATGCCAAAATAAATGTTCCACATATCAATGTCAGGGAAATGCAGAGAGCTTGCCTGCGAATGTTTGGCTGACTAATGCATTGATCTGGACGTGACACACTCTCCCTTTGGGCACTGTCTTGCCAGTGGCTACTCCTGTCACTCCTTTCTCTGACTCACACTTCACATCACAGCCCACACCGTGGCCTTAGGGCCTCCCTAGTACGTACACACCAAACCCTGCCCTGGGCCCCCAAGCCTTGTTCTAGGAGCTCAAATCCCATAATTGCAGGGCTGACAGTTATAGGTAACATACGAGACACCCTCACCTGGTCGGAAAGAATGAAAACATCTACTGTCAAAGTGAAGCGAGGAGATGATTGGGGGTGGTACCAGGTATGGGGAAAGTGAGCAACATCTGGGACGATACAGGAGGGGAAAAGAATAATTCAGTGTTCTGTGATAGCTGTTATCAGGAATAACTGAACAACTTTCTAGTAAAGTGGATTTATGAGGTATTTATAAGGTGTAACCAATGATTTAATGTATTAATGGTTTCTAGATGATTAATGAGCCATCATTAAGGACAACTTTGGGGCTGGCAGGTTGTGAAGATTACCTTACTTATTTTGACTTTTTAGGTTGCTCTGAAGTTCATCACAGTGACATGTTGGACCACTTCTTGAAAAGAGAGCTGCAAATCAGTTCACTTATTTTACTTATAAATTTGGCTGGTAAATCCGTTGTAAATGCTGATTTTTTTGCAAACTAAATGGTTCATAAACCATTAAAAAGTCATAATTGACAATTATAAACCCCTGTAAAGCATGTCTTATAAGAAATTGATACTGTCTTAATATATTACATCACACGTGAGGTTAAATACATAAACTAGTTTGTACTATATAATAGCCCCTCCATTGACATTGACAGTAACATTAAGAGCAAGCAAAGACATATGAATTATGACTTTTCTCTAAAGCATGAATGACCATTAATAAACCCATCAGTGATACAGTAGAATCATTTCAGACAACTTTTACTTATGTGAAAGCAGTAATACAATAGTGTGAATATCCACCAATCAAGCATGCATTCACAAAGGTATGGAAGTCAGCAGCAAAATGTGCTTTAAAGTATCAAGTTGCCACTTTCAGAGTGTTATATTATTTTGAGTAGTATATTAGGGGATTATTGTCACTGAAGCATTAACATGTGAGAACTACTGTATTGCTGTAATTGGTATATGGAGCTAATTATAAATATTTTAGGGTATATACAGTTCCAGAGTTAAATCTATTACTATAAATTTTTTTTATACATTTTTCTTATTGTGTATTTTGTTTGTAAAATCCTAATCTAACTTTTAACTACAGTACAGCTTCTACTACGTTTTGCTTTGTTTGAACATGGCACTGGCTCAGTGTATTCCTTTATTACTGAGATTAACTAGGTTTGATCATTCAGAGACTTCATCTGTACCAGACAGGCAGTCCTACCTCGAGTGTTGCTGAAAAACTTTCCAACAAAGTTAAGCTCCTGGTAAAGGAGAGCAGGCTTGGAGTGGCCTTCATTTATCATCCACTTCAGCTCATGCAGACAGCTGCAGGGAGAGCACAGAGGAGCCAGCGTGTTTACACCATAGCTCAGCCGAGGCCCTCAGGACAGAACAGATGAAGATCCCTGCACACACTCATTTACACAGCCTTACATGCACTTACTCAAACAGTGTCGAGCCTGGGCGTAATAGCTGTCTATTCAGTTAGAGTTCAAATTGACATTTATGATGGGATGTATGAAATAGTGCTTGCACAGGATTAAGTAATGTGAGACTGATGTCTTGCCTGTGAGCCATTTATCCTTGATATGAGTTTTTTTTACCTATAAATAGAAGACAAAACATTGTGCAGAGCAAGTCCCACCACAAGTAGATCTGATTAGTGCCTAGATGTAAATATCCTAATGTAATCTTTTACTGGGTTGTGGCACCACCTTGTGGCAAAATCCTTTATTGCAATTCAATCATGAACCGCCCCCTTTCAACGCTAGACATTTGTTGTGACATGTGTCAGTTATCCTACAGAGGTATTCATTGGTCACCAGCCTCTATGCCTGTGTTTTCTTGAACTTTAACCCCACCGGGATCACTGCTGGGATTGGTTTGGCACGCACAGCTACTTTTCTATTGGTAAATCCGCTCACGCCTCCTATACATTCCCCAAATCCAAGTTGAAGGTGAAAGTCCTCTTTCCTCACGTTAGCTGTCCCCTTTACTCGCTCGTCGTCGCTACAAACTGCTGCAACTATGTCGGTGTTTAGTGAAGTTCCCCAAGCAGCGCCTGTGGCTGTCTTCAAGCTATCCCAGGATTTCAATAACGACCAATTTCCCCAGAAGGTGAACCTCGGAGTGGGAGGTAAGATGGTGTGAACGTCATTTAACACCTTGTTAGCCGTGGTAATGCATCATCCCATTCATAGCTACCACAGCTAGCTTCAAGGTTTTAGCTGTAGCGGATTTATACCGAATTCCGAGATCCATACGATGATGTGACCAGATTTTGCCGATTTTATAATTCAACATCCATTCATTTCCATACCGCTTGTCCTACAGAGGGTGGCGGTGATAATTTAACATGTTATTGTGATTGTGGTCACATGCTGTATTTCTATAGCAGGTGCCTAAATATGGTGCCTTATTATTCAGATAGGGATACAAATTATGATAGTCGTTTACCCAAAAATGTGACTCCATAATGTTCAGATTGGGTAATACATGTTGATTTTAGTTACCATCATTTTTTGAACACACTGTATTTAGATGGGGTCAAAAATTGGTAACTGGAAAGAGAATCTGATGGGTTCCATCTCAACCTGTAACATAGACAGAAACGCGATCTACCGTGGAATCAGACTACTAAAAATGTATTGTTTGGTGTAATTTTACTGTTGCTAAATTATTCCTTACTTGCTGTGCAATCTGGAGATTGTGAAGATGACGTTTAGTGTATTTAGATATGACACACAACCCCACAATTATGCAGAGGTCACACTCAGTAGTAACTGGTCGATTTCGCTGATCACGTTGTTTGCGGACATGTCATTCCTCTCTACTGATTGTATCTTTGTCGATAATGTATCATTATTATGCAACAGTTCAGATTCAGACAATCTCTGACCCCCTCATCTTTGGTTTTCTCTCTATTGCTGCAACTCTACACAACATAGTCTTACTCTGTGGACTAGGGAGTCAATTTGATTACTTCACCTTGTTGTTATAAGAACAGGCCGCTCAGGAGTCTAAAAATGTAAACAAATGGCATGTTTCAGTCATCAGTACAACTGTTTTCAGTGATAATCGTATTAAAAGTAGTAATCCCTGTCGCTTACATTGCAAAGGACTAGATTGAGAAAGATTGCTTGGCTCTGCTGTGGCAGGACGAGACTACCTGAGTCGCATGATTAGCATGGGACTGAGGCCTCATAATCCCCTTCTCTCTGAAAGAGACACAGCGCCGCAGATGGCCATCAACTACTGAGCAGCTGGCAAATGTAGGCCACACAAAGTCTACTGCTACATCTATTAAATTTCACATGAATTTGAGATTGATGATGAAATTCCTAGAGGATCTGTGGCTTTCGAGCCAGTGGTAGAGATAGAAATACTCATGTTGTATTATATTTAGCCTGGGATATTGTAGTGATTTGGAAAGCTAGTTGATTGTCTCTGCTCTGAAGGTGAAAGAGCTATTGTAAACTTTAATCCTTATCAGGAAGAGACATGAGTTCAGCTGCCTAAAGCACACAACAGATGAAAGTACATGTTTGTTAAATTATCTTACGTTCCTGTTATTTGATCAAGGTCCAAATGCATTCAGCTTCTTAAAATGGAAAAAGTTATGCATAGTTATTTGTGCTGTACTGCTTGAAACATACTGTCTATGTATGAATGAATAAATAGGCTTATTACAATTATTACTCGCGTACCTGATATGTGCCCGTAAGACCATTTTAAAAATGATCATTGGTTTATAAATTCCACCTACAGGTTGCTAATGTGTCTTAACATTGATACTTGTCCTTCTCAGCTTACCGGACAGATGAAGGCCAGCCATGGGTTTTACCAGTGGTGAAAAAGGTAGAAAAGATCATTGTTCATGATGATAGACTGAACCACGAATACCTGCCCATCCTGGGCCTGCCTGACTTCAGATCCTCAGCCTCCAAGATCGCACTGGGAGATGACAGCCCTGCTATCCAGGAGAACAGGGTTTGTACAGATAAACATTGGGTTGGTGTAAACGAAGAACTGGGTCGGTGTTGTAGTGAAACATTATTCTGTTTTATTACATTTAATATAATCTTCTGTCTCTGTCATTGTCAGGTGGGGGCTGTTCAGTGCCTTGGTGGCACAGGTGCTTTGAAGATGGGGGCAGAGTTCCTCAGACGTTTCTTCAATGGAAACAACAACACCAAGACACCTGTCTATGTGTCTGCACCTACCTGGGGTACACACACACACACACACACACACACACACACAGTTAAAATGACCTCAGGATGTCAGAAGAGTGTTCCATTGGTACTTGTACTGTGTATTACTGTATCATCTTACCATAAGCAGTGTTTTATTATCAGTTGGGGTATTATCAGTAATAAAGCAGTAGTCACCTTTGTGTCCAGAGGAAATATAAACAATAAAATAAGAACAATGGTATGTTTGTTTCAGAAAATCACAATGCTGTATTTGCCAATGCGGGCTTTGAGGATGTCCGTCCATACAAGTACTGGGATGCAGAGAAGAGGGGCCTTAATTTGGCCGGTTTCCTTGGTGACTTGGAGGTAAGCAGTGAGTGATACAGATTCTATTAAATTGTAAATTACTTAATTTACAATACTGCTTCCTCTTTCCCCCAGAGTTGTCCAGAACACTCAATCTTTGTCCTGCATGCCTGTGCCCATAATCCAACTGGCACAGACCCCACACAGGAGCAATGGAAGCAGATTGCTGAAGTTATGATGGTACTGTAAACATACATTCACAGAGACACAATGTCTGTACATTTGTTTCAACCACAAAAAGAGGCGTCAGTTTAAACAGGAACATGTTTTGCATGTTTAATATTTATCGCAGTGTGATGATTGTTTGATCTTTTTATCCTGTTCTTTGCCAGAGGAGGAAGCTGTTTGTGTTCTTTGACTCGGCTTATCAGGGATTCGCCTCAGGCAGTCTGGAAAAAGATGCCTGGGCGGTCCGCTACTTTGTCTCCATGGGCTTTGAGATGTTCTGTGCCCAGTCGTTCTCCAAGAACTTCGGCCTCTACAGTGAGTGACCCCTGGGTGCACTAACTCACTCACCTACATGAGAGTAGTACCTGAATGATAAATAGGTTGTCCAATATTACCAGCCAATAGTAGCTTTCCACAGATGAGATTTAAGTGTATATATCAGTTAGGAAGTAACAAAAAACACAGCAGAGAAATACCAATAATATGCTTGAGCTGTGTTACAAACTCTGTCTCTGTTACATAATTTGTCCACCTGAGAGAGTTTATTTATCATATGTTATGTCTTGATCAGTGCATATGGTGGTCACAATTCTTTAATAAGAAAGTCATACTTATATTGAAAAACAAAAATCAGTCAATATATTCTGACAGTCAGGAAGGTGCAGATTCTCAACATGAGAGAGCAGGGTTAGTTATTTTCAGGGTTGTTCCACACATGCAAACTTATGCCATCTGTTGGGAAGAAAAGTACTAGTAGCAGCAGTTTAGATTTATGCAGTAGATGTAGATACTGTGTCAATTAAGCCACCTGCACGTAAGAGAGCAATAGCTGCATTATTGTTTCACATTTGACATGTGTTTGTCCCATCAGATGAGCGCGTGGGCAACCTGACCATTGTGGCTCGTGATGCGGACAACCTGAAGCGAATTCTGTCGCAGCTGGAGATGATTGTCAGGACAACCTGGTCTAACCCACCGTCACAGGGTGCTCGCATTGTTGCTGTCACTCTTAACTCACCTGAGCTCTTCGCTGAATGGTCAGCACTCAAAGCACTATGTGAAGTGTACCAGTCAGCAAAACAATGTATTTTCAGATGCAGTCACTCTTTTTTTTATTCCTTTCGCTCCAGGAAGGCGAATGTGAAGACCATGGCTGACAGGGTCTTGTTGATGAGGGCTCAGCTGAAAGCTAAGCTGCAGGATCTGGGAACACCGGGGACCTGGGACCACATCACAGAGCAGATTGGCATGTTCAGCTTCACAGGCCTCAACCGTAAGTGCATAGACCATGCACAGAACACACACATACACGGTCAAAATAATTACCAAACACACATCCCATAAAAACTCACATTAAACACAAATTCATAACTCGGCTCTTTTGGAGGGGGAAATATTCTGGTGACTGTAAACATTGTTCAACTTGCCATGGATGTTTTCAGAAACTTTTAAACGTGCTATAAAGTCATCACTCAAATAGACACATCCCAGACTAAACACATAAAGATGTAATAACCAATCCTGGATGTATCTAGTCACTGCAAGAATTTAAACATCTGTTCACAATATTATCATTAAATACCGAGTTATTAAATCTGATTCTACTGTATTTCATGCAGCCAAACAAGTAGAATATATGGTGAAGGAGAAACACGTCTACTTAATGGCCAGCGGTCGTATCAACATGTGCGGTTTGACCACCAAGAACATCGACTACGTGGCTGAGTCCATTCATGATGCTGTCACTCAGGTCCAGTAGAAGACAGCACTTTATTCACAGTTCTTCCTACCCGGCACTGAGCCATCCTGATCCCAGGGACAGTCTTTGTATCCAGCAGAGTTTCTGGGGCAAAGACTCTTAAGCCCCCTGGCCTCCTTTTCCCTGCTTTAATTTTTTTGTGCTAAGCCAGGCCAAACACATCCTGGGCCTGTTTCTCTACTGAAAGCACAGAGCTGGTTATAGATATTCTTATCTCATTTCCATTAGACAGTATATAGATGTTGGAATTATTCCTTTATGTAATTGTTTATAATTGGTCTCTGTTTTCTCCATGTTGGTCTCTTACTTGTAGTTTGAACTTAAGAGTGTGACATCACTTATTTTTTAAATGTCGCATACTATTAGTTCTATGTTATGTGTAATTACTCAGACCTTTGAGATGGTTAGTACATCTGTGACTGTGTTACAATTACCTCAGCAGTGCTGACTCTTAAATCCTCCACTGTTTGTCATACTTTTATTATTCATCCATTCCAAGTGTTGATGATACATTTCCATTTTTAATTATTCGTATTAAAGGTTAAAGTATTCACCTATATCATGAATGAAGTAGAAGTATTATATCCTTTATGCAATGTGAAACAGAGTGTTCTCAGGAAGATATTTTCAACTTGAACTATGTAATTTATTAATGATAATGTCTTCTACCCACAGGGGTTATGTAAATTAAGTGTTTTTCTTTCAGTTTTTCGTTCTGTGAGCACAAACGTCACTGAACTGTCCTCACAGCTGTCGTGACTCCAGAGCAATCTCAGAGTTTTCTGCTGCCAGCCGAATCTTCTGATGCCTCTGGTTCAGTCCGGCACCTGCCAAGTTAATGTTGAGTTTGCACAGCGATCGTCTGTTCAAAGCACTCGCGCACTATTATGTAAGACAGAGGCACAAACATGCTAATGATCAACTAGTTTGCTATCATATCACTGCACACACCAATTTAGCTGTCTTACTGTGTAGCAAATGAATACAAGCTGATGAGATGAATGAACTACTCTAATAAATAACTATAAATAGTATGTTTGTGCAGTGTCATTCATGCTAGAATTGATTGTGCATTTATTTACAATGTACGTATTCATGCATCAGCTATTACAAGACACAGCATCAAATCATGTGAAATGATCCCATGTGAGTGACCATAGAAATGATAAGATGTGAATTTACACCATTGTAGTAGTTTAAATATTGGATGAATACAAATGGTAGAAACAAGAAAGCAGACAGAGTGGTACTTGAGTTAATTTATTCATAATTTCTTTATCCCATCTCTCAAACATAGTCTTTTTCTTTATATTGATATCTTTGGGAAACTTGTAGAATTATCTGAAATAGAAAATGTTACTTTGCCTGTTTATCCCAAACGTAAAGTATATCAATTCTTAAAAATATAAATCGGCGCAAACCAACTGCAAAATCTCTGAAATCATTTAGCTGAGAGACCTTTCTGATTCACACAAATCCTCTCACTCAGCCAATTGTCAGATCAAAAGACTTCCCCTTGTATAGTGGGTGTATACAGAGAGGTCAATGTGAATAGCTTAGCAGTGCAGTATCCTTTGTACTTCCACAACCTTACTAGGCAGAATGATGGCTAAGTGTCCCCAAACATCACCTGCTGTGTGTGTGTGTGTGTGTGTGTGTGTGTGCGAGACGTGTGTTTGAAAGAGGTGGTGGCTTGACGTCATGTGTGCGTCACATTGCTTTCCTGTCATCTCTTTCTCTCTCTGTGTTCTGTTTAGCAGTGTACCTGCCAAGATTTCACAATGCCGAGCAGCTTAGTCAAAACTGAGCTTGCAGCTGTCGCTCAAATTAGAAAAAGGATTGTTTCAGGACTACAGTACTGGATATATCTTTTAGAACAATGGCTTAAAAGTGAGCAGCATTTTGTGGCTTCCTACATCTTCCTCAGTAAATCAATGAACTCTGATCTCCCTGAACCCCCAACCCCTTATGTCATTATAGCAACAGTTGCAACATATTTTTTAACGGCCTTTCATGAAAATGCAGCCTTGTTTTGTGTTTCTCTGTTATCCAGCAGAAGAGTGTAGATATCACTATTCCTCAGCTCTTGCAGTTGTTACTTCAGGCTCCTCTCTTTGTGAAGTTCACATAAACTGACAGTAGTGTAAGATTTCAGTAAATAACACACTGCATCTGTGCGGGGAGAGGTTACTGCAGATTGGCATAATCCTATTCATGCATCCCTTTGCCTAAGCATGCATATGGAAAGCAGGGCTTTCTACAGGGGATAACTCTACAGTAAAAGCAGCATAAACAAGCATGCAAGTAGCGACTACTCTCCCTCAAGAATACTCAAAATATCTATTTGAACCCCACAGAAAACCCACAAACCCCTAGCTTATTGTTAATTGGTGTATGCAGCTTCAGTGAACAACCTTGTGAGAGATGAACTGTACACACAGAAGTGGCTAATATGGAAGTTAATGTTATGAAGTTGATCAAATTCACAACACTGTTTTTTGTGTCTTCTGTGTGAGAGGCTAATGATTTTTTTAAAAGAGCAAAGGTCAATGAGTGAGGTTCTGTGTTTGAGACTGAAATTGTGTCTATTTAGCGACACGTGCAGAGACATGGGCATGTTGTAACAGGAAGACATGTACAAAACATGCATTTATGTAGGACAGATGCTTTTACTGAAAGTGTGCATGTATTTGGTTGCCTGGTGATAAATTCAAGCCATTTGTATAGATGATTAATATTGCTATCTTCAAATTACATTTGGTAATTCAGACACTTTCATAAAAACTCAGGTAAGAAATTGTTGTTATTTCAAGTGTTTTCAAAGTTGTGCACACCCCTCTTAACTGTATAGAGGCCTGTTTGTACAATTAGTCATTCATGCTGAGAATAATTTATAGCTTTTGTAAAAAATACAATTGTGTTTTTTTACTCTGTTGTAAAAGTTGTGCTGTGGTTTCGAGGCTTTTTCTTTTTAGCCAATGGCTAATGTGTTGGGTTGTGTCGGCAGTAGGTGGCACTCTAATGGTGACAGTCCCCTGTGCAAACAGCATTTTCAGTGTGTGGGAACTGCCTCATAATAACAAATAAATAATAAATAATGGGTTGTTTGTTTTTGACCAAAAAAAAGTCAAAACTGGCTCAGATATTATCTAAGGACTTTGCGGATTTCCTCCATATTGACAGATCTCAGAGTTTAGGTGAAGTGATTGTAGCTAATGCACAGGTAGTCTGTTAGTAAACTATTCTGCCACTTGAGTGACACATTATGGCTTAAATCAGGTGATCTGAGCTGTTAAAATTATAGATGGGGATACCAGAAAAGGGTAATGTACATGAATTGGCCCATATTCTACAAAACGTAATGAAAACCTGCTGAGATCCAAGCAGTCCAGTTTAAGGCTGGATAAATCCAATACTGTGTTTAGATTTTTCCAATCAAGTGTTTCTTGTTCTGTCCCTTTTATGATCAGTAATCACTAAGGGTGTGAAGTCAGGCAGAGGTGGGACAGACTGTGTCAGTGGGGACCTGAGAATTACTGGTGGCTACAGCAGATAGGATGGCTCAGTCTCCTGGGAGAGTTGTCGGAGCATTGAGGGAGTCTACAAAGGGGGGGTTGTTTAGTGGCGAAAACTAGTGAATGATAAAGAGGAAGAGGGCGTCTGCTTCATCCCTCTTCTTCAGTGTCACTGTGCTAGCTTGTCACTGGCGGCTGCTCTGAACCTTCTTCCAAACTCTTATCTCCATCCCGAGACTTTTTCCTCCTCTTGTTACCTAGAAACAGATGAGAACATGCTGAGATTTAGGCAATTACTGGATAAAGTACCTGCTGGGAAAAAAACCCACTGAAACTGTGGCTGCATTGGCTTTCTCTTGCTTTTCTCATCCTAACAAGTGCACAAAAACCAATTAGATTTAGAATGTGTACCTCATATTCGCCAAATGCAAGAACATCAGCCACTGACTCAAATGACTAAATAAAAATAAGTGAGTCATATTGTATCCGAGCCAACAAGGAAAGTAGCATCTGGAGAATCTGCTCAACAGGAAAGAGTAGGTAACAGTGAGGGATGCGGCACATCACCTGTTGCTAAGATACATCCGGCACTGTTGCTATGCCTGACAGAAAAGTTTGGGCACATCTGACGGTATGTGTGGGTGTGCTGTCGCATCCATGTTCGTGACAAATGGCTCACTCACTCAATTTACGCAATAGCTTCTTTCCGATGTTTTCCTCAGAGCTGGATAGAGACAGAGAACCGATCAAGGGAGAGGTGGACGGCTGAGACTCTGTAGGCACATCTGATAGACAAAGTTAAAAGAAATTAGAGAGTGAGATAGATAGGGTAACAGCAGAAATGACAGGCAGAATAGATGAAGAGAAATAACCACCTCACCTACAGTGATGTGTTGACATGCTGCCTACAAGATAAAATCTTCCTCAGAGGACTTTTGTTAATCTGTCACTTTCATAGAGTTTTCAGTTTTCAACATTTAATCTTCCAAGATTGTCATTTGTTTTAAAGACATCATCATCATAATAAAACTTGAGTTAGAATGAGACTCAGTGATGTCAGTTACACATTAATATCAATGTAACATTAGCCGCCGTAAGCTACTGGTCATACCAGACAAAGCCCTGAGTATATTAAATTGCGCAAGGGTGTGTTTAATTGCTTGTAAATTAAACTCTTCATTTGTAAAACGATGACTTTCTTATTTCTTCTTTCAAATGTTACACATGAAATTCTGTCACATCATTTAATTTCACTGCCATTCAAAGAAGAATACAAAGCACAGGCATGTTTGTTCATCCTTATTTATCACCAAATTCTGGACTATTTTTTGAATCATGCCAGACAATGTGGTTCTGAATATGTTAAGTACTGATTAAAATCTTATGGAACAAAACATGCCTTTAAGAATAATTTTAAAAAAGAAAGAAAGTTAGAATGAAAAGCATTTTAACTGGTATAAGAGTATACTTGCTTTCTTCTCTACACTCACCATCCTCTCCGTAATTTTCCGGTCGGTCCTCGTGAATGTAGGGAATCTCATCCATGCGGAGGAACACGGTATCGTTCGGACTCCTCTGGCCATCAGACTTACTGCCTGAGAGAAATAATTACACTAATCAGCAACAAACCAACTGTGAGTCGCCACAACACAGCAGCTGCTTTGCATCTCTGCCTGTAGAGGGAGGTAGGGAACTTGCTATTTATCAATCAATAGTTTTCAAAGGTACAGTATGACGTTAGATATTGCAGTGGTCACCAATGGTGGGTGAAGAATTTCAACTTAAAATTAGCGACAACAAGTGAGAGAGGACATTATTATTAAATCAGTAGTGTTTTTATTAGACTTAAAACCTGCTGGCTCATAGCTGAGTGGTATAACTGGACATACTCTTTAACTGACAACCAACAGAACCATCTGTCTACTGATTTTTCTTATTGAACCATACAAACACACTCACGAACTGGGTGGCGTATTGCACACAACATAAGACAGATGGCATGTGGGAAATCCTTTAAGCCTTGAAACCAGTACAGATTGGTTGATGCCATGTTTGCATGAGGTTTCTGAGTGTGTGTAGGAGTGAGTCACTTTAAGTGTTTGGCTTCACTGGATTCATCTTTACTGATTCTGTAAATATAGTTAAAAATACTATTGAATATGTAAAACTATTTTTAACATTACAATATTAAAACTAATTTGTGATATTTGCTAGGTGTTTCATAGAAGTTATCATCATTGCACCTGCCAGTTACCATATCGTCAGAGTATAAAACATTTACATGAATCATGTATCACTCCTGTCATACAGGCTTTGGCCCATAACCCACAAAGCACTCAGATCAGTGTGTTTGATCCTTTGAACCTTCTCTTTCTTCCTCTTCAAAAGAAATTCAAATTCAGCTGCACAGAACTCGATCATGCATTTCGGTGTTGTGCTGGATTTGAGGCTGCCGGTAGTTTTTCATCTTTTCTTAAGATTTTCATTCTTTGAAAATGTCTCAGAGACCTTGAAAATTTTCCAAATGTTATTTATAGAGGTGATGTAATTTTTCAGGGTGGTACAAAACCTACAAAACCCTGATCAATCTGTCTTTTTTTAAATGAATTATTGTACAAGTTATGAGAAAAATGAGAAATTGTCCTTCACAATTTGCCAGAGAAAAACAATTCCTTTACTTTCAGTGACATAAAAGAGAAAAAGAGCTGCAAATCCTCCCATTTGAGAAGCTTGAACATGCTGAACCTTTATTTGATAAAGGACTAAAATTATTCATTATCAATTACTTTCCATTAATTGACTTATCAACTGATTGACCAATTGTTACGGACTAAAATTAACCTACCAAAATTAAGTAAGTAATCAATTTTAGTCAACATATTAAAATGGGTTTCAAATACTTACGAACAATACGGTTTCTTTCATTGAGCTGGGAGGTGTTGCGAAGGCCACCGTGGGGATGGAGGTGTGCGAGGCGTGCTAGTCCCAGTCGTGTGTGTGTGTGTGTGAGGGGGAGTGCGATGCTGTGTGAGCGGGCCTCTGGGACCGGAGGCCTCCCTTTAGTATCAGGGTCCACCGGGTCTGGTGTCTGAGGGGAGCTGTCCATCCTTGTGGCAGTCAGAGCATTCTGGTAGTGGTTCCTGGTAATCTGAGGGGAGCGTCCAACATGTAGTAAGTGTTACCATCAGTGTAGGATCTGTGTTTAAAAATGGCTGACATATCAGATGCATGTGCATAGGAGGAAACATGGACTGTACTTGAGAAAGGGGAGGAGAGGTGAAGTGAGAGGGCACATTCATCATTTAGGACTAAAATATTCATGGTTGAAATAGAGCTCAATTATCCCCAGTGATTAAAGCAAAGGGGGTGCATGGAGGGGAGAGCGTGAGACAGGACGTCTGTGTTCTGTCAGAATCAGGGATTAGGACATATCAAAGGCTTGCTGTGGCAGAGGAAGAGTTTGCGTTTTTGGGAATTTTTAAGATTAAATGGAGGAAGCTTAAAACTGCAGTTGCTTGTTTGTGCTCTAAAGCTCTTCCTTCAGTATGCAGGAAAGTATAGTACTTAATTTAGCTCATAATTTTTCTACATTGTGTGCATGCATTTTTGTTTGTAACCTTGATTATCTGCAGGTCTGTGAGCTGTCGGACTGAGTAATCTGGCAAGTAGACTCCTCCTCCTGTAGTGAGCTGACCCATACTGCTTCCACTTAGCAATGAATCTGATTGGTTCAGACCACTGCCTCGCGAACTATACCTGTGACCTGTGTAAAGAAGAACAAGAAAACACAGGTTTAGTAGCACAATTCATACATTCATTGCTGTTGGGTTGAAATCAGTTATTTTCAGAAGGTACAAAATGAGTTTGCACACTAAAATATATCAAGATCCTCTTTTCATTCTAATTTTTCAGTTTCTGTGCTTGGAAGAGAGAATTAAATTTGTGTATTATTGCAAACTCATTTTGTACTTCTTGGGACTTTGAGTGCACAAAAAACCTTGTACACCCGTTTTGTCTTTTGTAGAGTGTAATGTTACTGTTTGTAATGACATACAAGTCGCATGACTATTCTCAAAAATACAATGGTTTATTAATCAACTGCATTTATATAGTGCCTTTCTAGTCTTCTGACCACTCCAAGAACTTTATAATACAAGTTCAACATTCACCCTTCCACACACACATTCATACACTGATGATGAAGGCTGACATGCAATTTGGTGTTCAGTATCTTTCCCGAGCACACTTTGACATGCGGATTGGAGGAGCCAGGGATCGAAACACCAATCGTCTGATTACCTCGTCCTGCATGCTTTGGGGGTCTACTTAACTGACAGAAAGTGCTGCTCTTGTCAACTCCATAAGAGAGCAATTATGATCACTGAAAGAGTAAAAAAGGAAAAAACAAAAACAAAAGGAGAGAAAGAAACTGCACTAGCTTTTTTGAGATGTGATACTTCTGCAGCTGCTTAAGAGAAATTCTGGATTTGATAATGTCCAAAGCAGGAATTTAGAAATATTTAATGTAGTCGTCCAAATTGCTTTAAGCTTGCCCTGCATGAACACCACACATGCAAAACATGCACACAACCACTTCAAGACAGATGCAGAGAGAGAGAGAGAGGGGGGGAGGGAGAGAGACAGCCTTTCTGCTTGCTCTGCGGTCTTAGCTGGATTTCATATAATCCTGGGCAGGTCATGTCATTCCACTGGGAAATTCTCTGAAATCACCTCTTTTAATTACTTACTTCCCACGGCTGCTGCCGCTCCTGCAGGCTAATACTACACAGACACTGAGTGGGGTTTAGCCAATAAAAAACACTTCCACCACCAGCACAGCATTAGTTTTATGATTACTATTGCTGTTGTCATCATCACCTCCATTACCCTCACTGTGTGTCCCCTAGAAATATAGATCTATATCTCCTCATGTGTGTACTTACCGATAGGCAGGGGTGGGATGAGTGCTGGCATGCCATAGTAGGAAAATGCTCCATTTTCAAAGCGAAGAGCCTCCTTTCCTATTTCTACCTCCACACGTCCCTGCAACATCAGCACAGCCATTTACATGCACAAGATCTGAGCTTGATAGTGTGACCACTGAATTGGATACACATCTACTGGGGCCTCCCACACAGAAAATAAACAGAAAAGCACTGTAATTATGACAATTTAAAGCACATAAATCACTATCACTTGGGTCTCATGGTTCATCTGCCACAGTCTTTTTGTCATTCTTTTTGCCATGCAGTATTGTTCGCACAAAACATCCAGTTTTAATGTAACTTAACTCTTGAAATCAAAAAGCAGCAGCAGAGTTTGGGATTCACCTGCAGGATGAGAACAAAGTAGTCAACAGGTTTGTTTCTCTGGAAGAGGTAATGTTGAGGAGCGTGTTTGTTCTTGGGATTGAATTTAAGTTCCTGCACAACACTGGGATGTTTGATTAGACGCAGCAAGATCTTCTCTGACAGGTGACACGGCCTGAATGGTTCCACCTCTGCAAGATAGATGCATGTAGACGTGCACGCACACACACACACACACATACACACACACACACACACACACACACACACACACACACACACACACACACACACACACACAAGAACACACCGGGACAAGAGTCAAAGAAAGAACGCTATATTCCCTGTCGCATGTCCTCATCCTCATTTTATTGTGCCATTGCCTGCATGCACAGATGTACACGGCATACATAGACACAGGGATAAGCACACATACAGCTCTACCTGTAGCCAAGAAGCGATGTGTTGCGAGCAACAGTTGGGGGGAAATCTTCACCTTCAGCTCATTTTCTGCCAGTTTGAATATGGAAAAATCCTGCTGTTTCCTCTCATGGTTGGACACCCGCCTTTTGGTCCGATTATCAGCTGGAAAAACAAAAACAAAACGCACATTTCACTTTTATACACTGATAGTAGCTGAGTGAGGCAAAGCTTGGGTTTCCCTGATTAGATATGCCACATAAATACAGTATTATTATGCACACTACCAGAATTTAGCAACTACCCTGAGGTTCCACCAACCTCATTAGTTGATGCATTTTTACTGCATGCTAAGAAATACTACAGATGGATTTCTATTCACACTTTCTCTACCATACATAGTAAGTTTGCTGCAGATTGCTTTAGATTATCCAGTGCTAGGTCAACATACATCTGATTGATAAATGGGCATATGCATATGCGAGGAGTATTAAACTTATTTTATTCCTTTAAATACATCATGGCTGCAGCAGAAACAGCTGGTGCTGTACAAGCCTGCAGTGCAAAGTCTGGAGAGATTAGCTCCCCTGTGATTTATATACAGACACATAATTATGCGCGTGCAGACACACAAAAAAGATGTGTATGAACACCCACGCAAGTGCACCCATGATAGAGACTGCTTCATGTAAATTGCAGCATGCTTCAAAATGTAATGTTCCAGGCTGCTGGGAATTTGTTTAGGAAATGTACAATAAAAACTTGTAAATAGTAAAGAGTATGTGAATGAAGAGACCAAATTCAATATAAAACAAAAGGAGTTTGGCATTTGAATTCCACTCTGTGGAGAGCTTTTTCAGCCAATTAAAGATGAGCGGATTATGGTGATTATCTGTGAGACCGGGCCATTTTTTCACATTATTTAATTATGCATCAGCAAGGAGCTAGGAACAACAGGGGAGAGAATGTGGGATCAATAGTTTAATTAGAAAACACGAGAGGAGGTGAAGGGAGAGAGAATATTAAGACCTACTGTTCACGCTAAAATCCAGCTGCTAGCAACCCTAAATATTTCCATGTATGTGAATATACACTGAATTGAGCATTTTTCTTGTGATGTTTTGGACAATCTCTCTCAGATGTAAGCAAACTGACAAAATCTATTCAGTTGGGAGCTGGAAACAATAAAATTGATTCACAGCTAATGTAACACTGACTTTGAAATTTCAGACCTTCATAATCAGTGTATTTATTTGTCATACGTACTATACAGATCTGTCTCATCCACAATCTCGGACTTGATGATCTCCTCTATGACGTCCTCCAGGGTGACGATGCCCAACACCTCGTAGAAGGGGTCTCCCTCTCCCTCACTGTTCACCCTCTGCACCACAGCCAAGTGGGACTTACCTGCACTCATCAGAAAAGAAATATTAAAAATATGAGTTAATGCTCAAATCTGGACATACAATGAGTTCAGAGGCAACATCACCAGATAAAAATAACACAAGCCTCCAACTGGATCTGTGCACTCAAGAAGAAAAATCAGCATTAATACACCAACTGGAGCCGAGTGACCATAATTACAGAGATCCACATGTATATTCTTCTACACATATTCACATTCACACACATTCTACACATATTCTTTCAGTGTGTTTGTGTGACTGAAATAAGTGAGCATTGGGACATTAGTTTGGAGACACTTTGACAGTTTGGAAGACTTGGTCCTTATATAAACACTACGATTATGCAATCAGTCTGGGGATGCCTGCATCTGCTGACTAAACTGCCTATGTGGCTGCCACCTCTGTTTAAACATACATACAAAGTAGGCAATTTTAGGAGGGATGCTCACCCTCTTGTTAGCAAAATGGCCAAAATTGTTCCCCCTTCTTAACCTGCCATCCCCCCATCCATGCCCTACTAGCAAAGATAGTGCAGGGGAAGAGGGAGTGTTTAGCTGAATATGTTGGTCTAGTCTTCCTGACGTATTGATCCTTTATCTGACTGAGGTTTGTGTAAGTTAGAATTTATGGCCCCAACCATGGCTCTGAAATATCAACAACCTAACTGTGATGTGTATTGATAAATGCATGGCACTGTCCATGGTACCAAAGTAGAAGATGGATTTGTAATTGTGCCTTATTCCCTCATCTTGGATTTACAATATTCTCGAAAACTATACACTGAATATACTAAATTATTTAATATATTGTAGCCTATATACTCATGGAAGAGCAAGAGGATCATAGAGAAACAATGCTGCTTGTAGTATTCCTATAATATTTCTATGATTATTTCCTAGTGATGTTTTGGACAGCTGTGGAAGCAAACTGAGAAAATCTATTCAGTATGGGTACTGGAAACATAATAAAATTGATTCATAGCTAATGTAACACTGACTGAAAATACACCCCCAGACCAAGCGACCTCTTTAACAAATTATTTTAGGGGAGACATGACTAAAGATATAATTTCTTCTGTATATATTTGGTGTAACCTGGGAGTGGAGCCGGTAATGTGGCCGACAAAATTAACCTGCCCTGACCACCACACTCATCTTCTACAGTTACTAGTGTTGTTGTTTTTTTAATGAATTGTTAAAATGCTAAATGTACACATCCAGCAAAAGAATAGGCCTACAAAAATATGTATTTAACCTAATAGCAGTTCTATTAAATCAGAATTATAATCGCAATTATAATATCAAGAATTAGGCTAGGCCTATATGATAATCCATCCCCCCTGTTAAAAATTAACATATCATCTACTGCACATGTACTGTATATTCACACACACCAACACATCCACACTTTACACATCTGTGGGCATACCCAGCGCTCCCACTCAATAAGAGTTTGGCTGAACATGACAAGCCTGCAAGATACAATGACACAGCTCGCCAACAACATCTCTGGAGCAAGTCAATAAAGCAGATGTGACAAGAAGTCACAAGAACACCGCCACCCAACTCGAGCATTGCAAGAAGAGAAGAGCAGGAAAATGACCATAATGATGTATTTAAAATTAAAACATACTATTGCATTCCATCACTGCCATGGTTCTGCTTAAGTCAACAAGCAAGTAAATGTGGTGACCAAACGAGTTATCTAACCAAATTCCTGATGAACTGACTTCGAACAAAGTCAGTGGCTCACACACGACGGGACGATTTAGGGGATCACTGCTAAGGGATAAAATGGATCAAATGCTTTAATCCACTGCCAAAAAAAAAAAAAGCTGATTGACTGAGAGACAGCCATCTCTAAACATTCAACTCTGGCTGCATGTGGGAGATTGTGCTTAGATGACGAGGTGGTGCTCAGTGATCAGGTCAGCTTGTCTGAAGAGCTCAGGTGAGTCAGTGCTGGATTTGCCCTCAGCTGCTGACGTGCCTGGGCACTGCATTACATCATTTGTATGTTACATAATAGAAATTGCAGAACTATACACACACACACTCACCAGACTCACACACGCAGACACACATGCCCGTGGCAAAACTAGGTCTAACATGGATGTCCCTTTTGCAAATGTTTCTGCTCTGCCAGTTTCCCAGGCTCCTCCAGTCTATATCTCAACTATACATTGTATTAAATTATGCATATGCTTTCATATGACTGCATTATGTGTATGTTTGCTTTCTGTGTTATCTGCAAACATTACATCCGTACAGCACTATAGAATGAAGAAGGAAATAATGCATTGTTTATATTTCTGCAGGAGTCTTTTTAAAAAAGAGAAGAAACTCTTAAACAATGTTTTACAAAAACTTCTATGATTTGTAGTGTGTTTACTATATAGTAGTTGCTTTTATAGGATGAAGTTTCTCAATCAATCAACAAATCAAAAATAGCTAAAGCAGATTTTATGTTGTTGTTGAAAGCATCCGTTTGCATTGCATAAAGAGCATGGCTTAGCATATACAATAAAAATTACATTACTGTTGACATTTCCATTTCCATCTCCTCTCCTGACACAGGCCCCCTCCTGCTCATCACCCATCTCAAAAAGACATCCTCACAGCTTCCAGCCAGGCTTCCTGAACAGCGGGAGTCTTTCAATTCATGAGAGCAAAGTAGGAAGGAGGCGAGAGGGGAAGTGAAAGGTCGGAGATGCATTTTTCATGGTTGCTCTGCAGGCTTGGATGGCGACGGCCTACTAAGTGAAAGAAGCTTCAAAGTCACGGCAGGCTGACAATTAGGTGCACACAAACAGCCGAAAGGTGAAGCCTGACTTCACCTTTCCACTTTATTTATAAATCGTGCACACACAGAATATGGAAACACACACAAACACAGAGTCAGCCCTGGGCTCATGGATCACTTGTAACAGACCAAAGCCACCTTTTATAATCCTGAACATGATGAAATGGTAGACCTCTTGACCTGTTAGTGGTAAATGTAAATCTAATTTATGACACTCCCAAAGTCACTGCTGAGTCTCCTTTCACAGTCTCATTGGAAAAGCGTCACCTCCAACTGACATCTATTGAGCTTCTTTTGTCAATGAAGCAGATTAACATCTTAATCTCCACAACCAATGTCAATGAAATTCTTACATAACATTCCAGCTGCGTCTATGTCTCCATTTTATTATGTGAAGCTGTTGGGGGAGCAGCTTGAGTCTTACGCCACAGAGCATCACTTCAGAATCATACTCATTGTTATCATCAAGACTGAATGGGGTCCCCGGAGAGAGGCGACACACTTTTGTTCGGTAGTGAACAGATGCTATCACTGTATGAGAGACTGAGTGCAGTAATACTGTGAATACAATCAGCAAAGATGATTATCAGACAATGAATGTCTGAGGCAGAGAGAGAGAGAGAGAGAAAGAGAGAAAGAGAAAGAGGGATGATATTCATTGACTCTACAACCATTAAAGTGCAGGCCTCTTGCTAAAATCCCATTCTAGTCCTTGGTATCCTCTCACCTCTGGTTGAACTAAACTCACTGTGTGACACTGTATCAGATTTCACATATGGCTCTCACTGCTCTGGGGATCAAAGGGCTTTACTGGCAGGCCCACTGTGAGCCAATGATCTGATATATACACTGACTTCTGCTCTGAAAACTTGGTTTTAAGTCCACAGTCACATCAAAGGCCATTTAACCCCTAGGTGGCAGGAAATAGATTTCGGCTCCAAAACATATGGGGCCCATACACCCAATACTGACTTTATATGGGCTGCTTATAAGTCACTATAAGTTCTGGATATGTAAAAACAGAAGATAAACCTCCCTCCTTCAGGATATTTCTGAGCTGACCTCTGACATGATTTAAAGTGGATTTACCTCTTTTAAATTCCTCCAACATCACATCCAGCTTGGTGTCATTGAACACGCAGTGCATGGGATGCTTGTAAAACTGAGTAATTGTTTTAAGCGGAGTGCAGTCGTCAGGATCCACAAAGGCCAAGTCTTTGACAAACAGGATGTCCACGATGTTGGATCTCTCGTTCTCGTAGACCGGGATCCGAGTGAAGCCGCTCTGCATCACATCGGACATGGTGCAGAAATCAAGCACGGCGTCCGACGACAGCATGTAGCAGTCGGACAGTGGGGTCAGCACGTCCTCCACGGTCTTGGTCCTCAGTTCCAGGGCTCCCTGGATAATGTTGAGTTCTTCTTTGACCAGGTCGTGGTATGGGTCTGTGACGCGCAGCATGGCCACCAGCTTTTCCCTGGTGTAAAAGTTGCTGATCTCTTGGTGTAGCATGATGTCTAAAATTTTGGAGACTGGGTAGGCGATGGGGAAAAACACCAGCATCAGGAGGCGGGTCGCACAGAGGGTCTTGGAGGCGATGGCCAGACTGTGCCTGGACGCCACGGAGTGAGGTAAGATCTCGCCAATAAAGAATATCCCCAAAGTACAAGAGGCAGTTGACAGAGCAGTCATCCCTAAAATCTGGCACATCCAGACCACAAAGCATGTATTAGTAAGCACGTTGCCCAGTACTACAGTGCAAAGGATGTAGTTTCCATGTTTACGCACAGACTCGATTTTCCGTGCGTATTTCTGCTCCTTGTCTGTGCCACTGTTCTGCAGGACCCGGAGCTCCACAGGGTCAAGGGCCAGCATGCTGATGTTCAGACCGCTGCAGAGCGCTGACAACCCCAAAAGCAGCACAGAGACCCCCGCTTGGAGCCAAACGTCTGCCTCTTGAGGTCTCTCCACAACTGCCAACCAGAAGTCTCTGGTGCTGAAATGCTCCCATTTCACTCCATCAAAAGCGCACATGGAGTAGTATTTGATCACCTCCCCTCTGCGCAGGTCTTTGGCAAGCAGCTCCACCAAAACTGAGTTGTGACTTGAGGTGGATTTGAAAGAGCCCAGCAGCTCGATGTCAGAGCTCCGGGCATTCTCCTCTTCACATGGATTCCCCCTGGACCGAAGCCGCCTGTCCGTGTCCCCGCTGTCCCCTCCTGTTTCCTCTATGAACGCGATCCATGGGGCTGCGGGGGCGGCATCAGGTCTGCCGCTGATGTTCAGGTTATTGGGATGCTCCGTAGCTGGAGATACGGAGTAGTAAACCCTCAGCATGAAGCGGGTCCCCTCGGTCGCCCTAAGTATGCCGTTCTGCACGGACAACTCTCCGCTCTGTGTGTCCTCTGGCCGGACGCCGAGCAGCGCTGCTGTTGGGGCCGGCAGAGAGGAGAGGGTGACGGTCAGAAAGAGGAGAGAGAGCCGGTGCGGATGCAGGATGCAGCAGTGAGCATCCGCAGCCATCATGCTGAATGAACTACTGAAGGGCATGGGAGAATTGGGTCACGTGGTTTGCGGATGGGATGGATGGAGCAGCTGGATGGATGCATAACCACGAAGACTAGAATGGGTAAGCTATGTTAGGGTGAAAGAAAATTTCAGGAATTCAGAGAGAGAGAGAGAGAGAGAGAGAGAGAGAGAGAGAGAGAGAGAGAGAGAGAGAGAGAGAGAGAGAGAGAGAGAGAGAGAGAGAGAGAGAGAGAGAGAGAGAGAGAGAGAGAGAGAGAGAGAGAAGGGGGCACAAGAGTCCTTAAATATACATGACACACCGTGACGTAGGCCTGTCTATTTGCTTTCTGCCACTTTCTAAAAATAGATGGCAGGAAATGCCCAATCATGAATGGTTAATGTGATACACACGCGATCATACAACACTTCCATCTGCAGATAACCTTAGGTATCATTTTAGACATGTGTTCTACAAATATCAAATAATATTTGATAATTGTAGAATACCAACTGATACAAAAATACATAAATGCGCTATTTGGAGGTTCTCTTCAAGTATAATTGGATTTTGTCGAGTTTTGGGGTACACAGTCTTCAGAGTGTGTGTGTGTGTGTGTGTGTGTGTGTGTGTGTGTGTGTGTGTGTGTGTGTGTGTGTGTGTGTGTGTGTGTGTGTGTGTGTGTGTGTGTGTCACGTTAGGGAGTCCTAAAATATTAGACATCTAAATTGCGTCCTCGTTGTTATTTTAAAGTCTCCACCAGATGGCAGTATTATCATCTTTTTCAGTACACCCTCCTCTGAAAAGAACAGTATATTTGGAAAGCCATGGATAGGATTTTTTTTCCTGTGCTTTAGGCCTACAAAAGAACAGCTTTATTTTTAGAACTTGCATCCCTTAATAAAATAACTGTTTTGGGGTGTTTTTTAAAGATTGTTTTTGGCATTTTTATCTTTTATTGGACAACAGTCAGCAGTGTCAGGAAACAAGGGAAGAGATGATATGCAAATAAGGTCGGCTGGAATCGAATTATAAATAGTATAGCATTTATAAAGATAATTAATAGCCTATTGATTATAATCGTGATTTTTTCATCGCATGTGTAAACTGATCAACTGCTCTTGAATATACAGTGAAACTTTCCTTCCTGCTGATTTAGGAGGCAACAATAAACAGAAGGTGAGAACAGCAACTCGCCAAATCTTAAACGCTTCAACACTCTGTTTTTCATCAGCCACACATCCACCACAACCTTTGTAGAAAAATACTTTGCACGCACAAAAACGCCTGTTACATGCAATGTTGGCTCCCAGACTGTCTGAGGACCACCAGTGAAATCATGAATAATCTACTTTAATTTCACTTTTCTCTTAATTATCATCTTATCAGCAGATAATGCAAGAATTCCTCTCCATCACTTTGCTTTCATCGGGCTTTAACGTCTTAGTTTAGTTTACTTCGGGCGAAATATAACATATCCTTATAAACTTGTTTGTCAATATTGTGTAAAATGTTTAAGAAATCCATTTAAAAAAAAATCCCGGCAGAGAATCAAATTTTATTCTTATAAAATCTGCACTTTGTTTCGTATTTTAATAGGCTACTATTTCTGTCAACAAAGGAACTTTTTCGATGGCAAATACTGTGTCGATGTAATAATAATAATATTAACAGAAACACATAGGTTCATGGCTTCGTAAAACTTGTTTAAAGAAAAAGTGATTTCCCAACAAAAGTCACTCCGCTCCACGATGTCCTGCAGAACATAACAACTACTACTACTACTAACAAACTTCTTTCTGTTTAGGGAGTTTCTTTTAAAAACCTTCTCAGGATTTTAATTTCTATAACCAGGTAGGTAACTTCTGAAATGAATTATGTATTATTCTCAGCTCGAGCTCATCTTCTCTCACCGATAGTTGATCAATATGTTTGATCCAATTCATTTGCCCAATCACAATCTGTTCCCGTTGTTGGCCTGTAATTATTACGGTAAACATAATATATAATAATCGGACATAAAAAACTATGCGCAGGGAGGCCTACTGAAATTGTAACGGTCATCTTTTCTTAAACAAAATATCCTTGAATTTCATGTAAAAGCAAATGGCTCAAAAGTTCACTTATAGATTCAACAGTTAGTGGTTCTACTCTCAAATGAACCTGTAAATTGAAATGAGTGCCTCGTCGTGCTTTTAAGAAAAACTAGTTTATTAAGTCTATTCAATCTTTTAAGCTACAGTTAAAGTTTAAGAAGTCATTATTGGAGAACATTTTCTAGGCAAGCAATTAAAATATTCAGTTCGGTAATATATTCACAGATTTGAGCCACCCCGATCAATAAGTAGTAATTAATGATTTTCATCAACAACAGCATCCCTGCTACCGTAGTACAACGAGCTACAACCTAATTTTCACCCAAACGAGTGTACTCTGAGCTGGACAAAGAACAACAGTATTTATGTGCAGCCAGCTGTAGGACCAGTATACAGGGACCGTCTAAAAAGTGCAACACCGAAAATGCTGTGGTCTGGTGTGGTTTAGGTATTAAAAACCACTTGGTTAGTTTTGGGGAAAGGTCATGGTTTGGGTTAAAATGATCACTTGGAATGTGGTTGGAAGTGGGAAGCAAACAGTGGTCTCCTGCAGCAAAGTCACCCACCACCTCTGAATGAGGACATTTATCACCTTATATAGACGTCATCGGTCTCATGGCGTCTATTTCAGACGTTATAATACTTCCATAGAAGTATATAGAACTGCCCTGTATGTTGAAAAATGATGCTGATGGGTAGCCAATGTGTTAAAAAGTGACACAGAGGGGTGTTACAAAGTGTCAATATTTGACCAGCTGGGAGTGAAAAGAGCTGTGAAAAAAAGTTTGAAAATGTTTTCTTTTGCATAATTTTGGGAAAGTTTTTGGGTGGAAAATGATTCAATAACTTCATTCTTATATAGGCTAGTGTAGTGTCCCTAAAATCACTTCACATATCAGTGGTCTGTAGTGTGGTGTCACCAAAATAGTCAATAAATATTAAATTGAATATTTCCCCCCAAAAGATCCCAAAAATTATGCATAAACCCATTTTTCCAAACTAAGTGTTGTGGTATAACCAAACAGATTATTGATGTGTGAAGTGATTTTTAGGAACACTATACTGTACAAGAGTGACATTCTTGAATAATTAAACTCTAAAAAATAATGTTAAAGCCTTTTTCCAAACTGAGACCATTGATGTGTGATTTTCAAGATTCAGTTTATCATTATTTTCTTGTATAATTACATACATAAATACATTTAATGCTGTTCCTCCGAGCCCACATAAGTGCAACAACAACAGAAAAGATAATGATATATATCTAAAAATTCCTTTAAAAGATAATAAAAACACATATATCCCAAGAGACAAAAAAAAAGTGCATTACAGTGCATTTGAGAGAATATGCATGATTCAGTTCAATGCTGACAGCCGGTGCATGTTAACAGTGACCAGCACTGATGGAGAACCTGCACTGATTGAGGGATGTTATTGAATATTTTTGTCTTTTCGGTGTCGCACTTTTTAGACGATCCCTGCATACTCTTCACAGTCGGCTGTTCATTGAGACCAGCGTTATTTGTCCAGCTCGGGTCGTTTTGGTGAAAATTAGGTTGTAACTCGTTGTCTACCTTTCTACTGTAGTAAACAGGCGTCGTTTGTGTTTTATCAATCATTTTACATATTTCTAGCGTTACCGAACTAAAATATTCTTCGTGTGTGTAGACTGACAAAGTTAGGATGCTGCATTTATGCAGTTTAAACCTGATCTTCAGCTCTGTCCAAAAAACAGCAGGACTGTCGATTACTAAAAGAGGTCATCCTTATAATAAACGGTGCAACATTCACAGCAAAACCTTAAAGGAAAGGAATAAAGGCCAAATTACAGTAAGAGATTGAAATGCTGTGAGAACACCAACACCATAATTGCACAGACATACATGTAATTTCCTTTTGAAATATTATACAATTACATCGATGTTTCGTTAGAGTAAAGTTTCTTTTGACTTTCCTCAGAAAAACATCCTCAAACCTATCAGTGACAAGCTAAATGTCCCATAGCATAGTTTCATACTTTAGAGCTCATTCAAGAACTCGTTATAATATATCTTAAATATGTATAAATAATATATAATATTTCATTGAAAACAAAAACTGTGGTTACATTGAAACCACATGTTGACTATGAAATCTAGCTGAGTCGGAATTACAACATCTACACGAAGTAGTCAACTCTTAGTTTTCTGAGCTGCTATTCGGATTTCTGCCTGTACGGACAAGGAAGAAAACATCTCAAACACAGAGCTGGATCAAGCAAAAAGAAAGTCTTACTATGATACAAACAGGTTTCATCTTTGTATCACAGTGTTTAAAGTCTATCTGGAACTCAAGTGTGGCCTTACTACAACTACATTCGCCTTTTCACGTCAAGTTGAAGAGTTAACAGAATATGTTGTACAGATGCGTCATTACTAAACAAAGCCTCTGAGATGTTTTAAACAATTTTATGGGGAACTTTCGTGCGTAAAACTTGAAACACTAACACCACCGATCATTTTGTGTTGCGGTTTAATGCATTCGTGAGAAGGTGTTGCACGCCGTGATAAAAAAAAAGAAGATTATACTGTGCTCTACTCTGTTCATTTGTTCTAATGTAGTTGGCTGCTCATCTGTGGGACGTCAGTGACCTTAAACGACCACTTCTCTCTACACTGACCGCCCGAGGAGACCCTGGCGCGCTGCGCCCTGGCGAAATCACGATGGACTGCACTGTGTTTTGTGTGTCTGACTTAACAATGGCCCGAGAACATCTGCAGAGAAAAGTCATATAAAGACTTTATAGGTGAGTTCCATATGTAGGAACTCAAATTCCAAATTGAGTTTAAATGTTTTTGTAAAAGCGGCCAAAATGTTAATGTTGTCATCTCCATATGCCATAGGTCTTATAAAATGTGTAATCAGTTATTTGTCAAAGCGACTTGAGCCTGTACAGTATCCAGAAAAATCATGTTGAGAAGATCGTATCTCTTGTCAGAGAAGCAGGCCTTCTTTTGTTCTCTTGAAGTGTTCAGCCTGAAGGTTGTTACAGGCCTATACAGCAACATCCTTTTTCTGTTAGAACATTTAATTTACAACGTGAGCAGCGATGAAGTCTTAACATTGGCAAGTGGCAACCTTCAGTAAGTTGTCCCTTTTAGTATGATGTGCATGTCAGTTTGTTTCATCAACAATAAATACATGATGGGAAAGCCCAAGTCTACGTGAGTTCAACGTAAAGTTAATTGCGCTATAAGAGGGGTAACAGAGTGTGTTTTGTTTTTTCATATGAAAGTATTTTATACATTTCCCACCAGTCACACACAATTATATATTATTATATTTACAAAGGGAGTCTACGGTGCGTCAGTCAGCATGTCTAAATCATTACTCAAGAAAGAAAGAAACAACCTAACAACGTATACTTGATAAGCAGTTGATAAAGAGCACTCTTTAAAGTTTGAGTCTGGCTTTCTATAAAATTGTATTTCGATTATTGCATATTTCACAGTGATTAAAAAACAAATAATGTTAATATGATCATGTAGGGCATCGCCATCAGTATTTACAAGCACTCACCTCTTAAGACTAAACTGTTTGCCATATGCTGAGATAACTACTTTTGAGCAGTTTGCACTCATACCTCAGAGAACCTTAGAGGGGCGGTGCTGCATCCTCTCCTCCTCCCAGCTTCTGGCTCTCACAACCGGGAAGGCTGGCTTGGGGCGTGCGCTCTTGTGTGCAGCTCCCCAAAAATACTCAGAGGGGCGGGGGGCTGAGGGGTGAGACAACTAGACAGGAAGACAGATCCAGATCGATGAGACCGAGGTAAAGAACCAACATCGAACTCCGCCGCAGCAAAGTTTGTTTAGTTGTTGTTGTTTTTTCTTTTCACCTTTAAGCCTCGTTACGCGCACTGATCCTCCTGCTCTCCACACCAAGAAGATGCCCAAAACCTCAGCACGCGTATTCCCATGGTCCTCCTTGTGGTTGGCATCTTTGGCTACTTTGGTTGTGCAGTCAGTGCTCTCTTCCTCCTACTCCTCTTCTTCCTCCTCTACATACCAGAGACCTGCAGCCGGTGGGAAGCGACCGGGCTTCATGGAGAGGACGCTGATTCTCCTGGACGTCAACACCCGCAGTCCGATCAGAGTCCTCAACGACAACTTCCTCTCTTTGCAGCTGGACCCCTCGATCATCAAAGACGGGTGGTTGGACTTTCTGAGGTACCAATGAGCCTTCCTGCTTCCCAACAATACCTCTAGTATTTTCGGTGGTTCTTTTATTAATTACGCACGCAGCCACGTTGTCTGAATTGACATGGAAAGAGCCAGTATGCTTCTTCCCCACTCATAGCACTGAATGGTCACCAATAAAGGGGTTTGTTCGAGACTGGCAAAATCCAAAACTGTTAATATATAGACAGGAGATAATTTATTAAGGCAACAGTAAGAATTAACGATTGCTGAAAAGCTTTTACGTTCATACTGCTGTTATAAAGTGTGCCGAATAACAGTAGAAAAAATGTGTGACCTTTACCTACATGCTCAAGGCAAAAAGTCCATTATTAACTCTTGTTTTGACGTTTACACTAAATAATACAAATCAAATTTCACTAGGGTCCAATACCAGCAACGTTTTGATATTTTTTTTAATGCAAGGTGAACTTCTGCAGTGTAAAGGGACTGTCTGCACTTTGGTGCGTTTCTTAAAGCAGTCGAAACATCCCAAAAGACACACAATCCTTGAGACCATATAGAACCGGAGCCACTGTCAAATAGTTTCAAAAGGATTATGTAACATGAGATTTTTAAACTAAAAACTAAAAACTTACCAAGAGTTAAAATGCTAGATTAGCTTGAATTTAACATTGCAGTACAACCAGCATGCGGCCTAATCAATGATTACTTTCTATAGCCCAGTAAGAAGAAATGTTATTCAGTCACATTGTTCATTTCAGCTTCTAAATAATATCAGATAGATATAGATCAGAAATTGGTAAATAAATAATTTTGCTTTAAATAAGAGGGCAATAAAGTCACTCTAAATATGAGAAAATGCCACAACGAGGAAAGCCTTTGTTGTAGTGGCTAAATCGCTGTAGGCCACTGTTGGTCTTCGTCAGGGCTTAAAAAAAAAGACAAAACGGGTGCGGTCTTACCTATATATAGTAGCAGCAGTCAATGCGAGGCAATTACACGACCCAGATAATAACATGACATGTGAAACAAATTGAAAATAATGACAAAACAAAACATGAGATGAGATTAGACAGAAATATTTACACGTACATCACATCTTAAATGGAAAATGTGGACCCGTTACCTGGGCTGTGAGGAAAAAAAGGAAAGCATATAGGAGAGAAACATGTGAAGGCTATATTCTCATTGAGGCCAGGTTGCTTTAAGTCATCCAGTCGATGGATTCAAAATGCTTCCCTTTAGTTCAGTTTCCGTATTGTCAACCCCCCACCACAGTCATTTCTTTTCCATATAAATCATGTTGTTTAAGGTATGTAGCCTAAAGGTCATAAACTGGAAATGTACTGACAAACATGTAAGGTGAGTTTCACATATGCGCTTTGTTCTTCTCGTTATAAAAGAAGGTTTAAGAAAAACTATTTTATCATTTTACAGCAGAAATGCATTGTAAACATTTTTAATTTTAATTCCAACACATCACATAGCCTGTCTTTGCTATTCATTAATCACTAATATCTCCATAACCACATATAAACAACTTTCTTCTGGTTTAGTTAACTGTTTCTCAATATGTACATTTAGCTTCATTAACTCTAATTTGGAAGTAGGCTAATAAGGCTGAAATAGTCAAAACAACAAGTAGTGTGCCCGTCGGCCGTTACTCTGCATTTTCATTGTGTTGTATAGGAGCTGCGGGCGAATGACGCAGGCTGTAATAATAATTAAAAAAAAGTGGTCATTATCAGAAAAGTCTCCACATCTTGTTTCTAGAAACATCAAATCTTCTCATGCCCTTAATATATTAATATACCTATATAATATATCTATGTATTGATAACTTAATATTCTTTTTAATGTCAGCTGTTGCTATTCATACGTGTACAGTGTTTCACAGTTTCAACAGTTGCCTAAGAAAAATGTTGATAATAAATTATATATGCCCATATCAGATAGGCTGTCAATAACAATTAATTCGAGTCTATGCTTTAACTTGCAGAAATAATCAAAAATAACTTCTAAGTTGGATAAATATAAAATATAAAAATATAAAAGTAGACTAGACCTTAATTTCATATATGTTGTTGGTCTTCATAAATGGTTTGAATTTAAAATAGTGGAGAATAAACCCATTCACCTTTTACAAGTTACAAATGTGTGTATTAATCATTCATTCCTCACCCTATACTGTACCTACAGTAGGCTAGCTGCTTTCTAATGTTGTTTTTCTTCTCCACCCTTCATTGGATGACAGATGTTCGCTGCCTGTTTCTTGGGCCCATTGATCCCAAAGAGAAAAACAAGACGGACGTTTTGAGTATTTTAACAATCAGTGCGAACTTAAATGTTGTTTTGTCCCTTTTATCTTTTCTCATATTTGAACACTAGGTCTGAAATAAAGCAAACTGAAAGGAGTGAATTAAGATTTGATGGGAACTGTTAAGAAAGAACAACGATTCGCTTTCACGTTTTTTACAGACAGTTTCTGCTCCGCCCAAATAATCCGTGATTATAAAACACAAACAGACATAATTTCAATCATGAACGCACGCGTTTATGTGTGCTTTCCTTCTGTCTGTAGCTCCAAGCGGCTCGTGACCCTGGCGCGCGGCCTGTCGCCTGCTTTTTTACGTTTTGGCGGAAAACGCACAGACTTCCTGCAGTTCAACAACCAGAAGAACCTCGCCAAATTCAGAGGCCCGGGACCAGACTACTACCTGAAGAACTACGAAGACGGTGACCACACACGACACTTGTCCTTGTTTCAATGTGTATTTTACTTTGACAGAAGGTGTAAAGTTAGGCGACCGCAGTATTTTTTGGCGTCACAGTATTTTTTGACTCACGCGCTTATTAAATTTAACAGCACAGGCTATTTAGTTACGTTGTGTATTTTTTCACAGCGTCCATTTCCTTATAAAACACGATTAAAGTTTATTAGGTGGGCCTACCAATACAAACTATAGCTATAACAGCCCTGCGATACCTTCATAATGAGGATTATAATGTTCAGTTTTTAGTTGAAACTTGGTTGAAGGTCATGCAGGAGTTTGTGGTGCTGTTGAATTGTGGGTTATAGTCTGCGGAAAGTTGTTTCTATTTATTTATTTTTTAAATTAGTCCCCCATCATTGACATAAATACAAAATATTAGAAACACCTCTCAGTATAATCACGTTCAATTTAACAGCATCAAAACCTACAGTTTCTAACTATATTACCATACAGTTGAATTAATACCACTTTGAAACAGTTAATCTGAACATAATTTAATGACAGCTGGATTTATGACAGGATTATTCTGACTATCAGTTAAGTGTAGGCTGCCTATTAAACTGACAGCTGTGTTGAAAACTGAGGTGTTGTAACATAGTATGTATGTTTGTGGCATAGTATGTATGGTTTAATACACATTTGTGTATTAACGTTTTTTGTTTTGTTTTTTTTAACAACATTTTTACAACTACTACTGACACATGCCATGTGAAAAGTAACACATGTGTGTCTAAAGGAGACACAAAGGTGTGTTAAAAATGACACATCCTTTTAGGTTTCAACAGGTGGTCCAATCATGATTTGAAAAGCAGTTCTGAAAAGAAACAGGAAACAAAGAAGAATACTGGTTTTAGGTTTCTGATTCATGGCACTTTGATCAAAATAGAGACGTTATCAAATCCATGACAACAAAAACATTAAAGAATTCACTATTTTGCTATCTTGCAGATATAGTGCGCAGTGACATTGCACTGGACAAGCAGAAGGGCTGCAAGCTGGCCAACCACCCTGACATAATGCTGGAGCTGCAGAGAGAGAAGGCTGCCACCACACAGCTTGTCCTTCTGAAAGAGCAACTGTCCAACATCTACAGCAACATTACAATAACAGGTAGGAGATCACACACACACACACGAGCACCATGTGCTCCTAGCCCAAAAATATAGATTCTCCTTGTTGACATAACATCGTCTGGACTAGTCTGTGGGTTATGCACTCAGCACACACATGTGTATGTACACCCACATGCATACACACACACACACACACACACACACACACACACACACACACACACACACACACACACACACACACACACACACACACACACACACACACACACACACACACACACACACACACAAGGTTCAAAGCATGCCAATGTAAACCATCAGCTTTCAGAATGACAAATGTAATTTGTGAAGGAGGAATGTGGGGATGGATAGAGATTGCAGCAGCAGAAGCTAGTGAACAGAGCACTGACATTTTCACTGGTTACAGCTAACTAAACCTGACCACAGAGAGAACTCTGGAGTCCTGATTTTGGGTAGGCTGCATTTCTTATCTGTCTCCAGGATTGACTGAGAAGGAAAGGAACTGGAGGGGAAGAGTAATTAAGGAGTTTGTCTGTTAAATTATTACACTTTATGGAATCCAAAAATCTGTACATATCTGTGAGGACTGAGTCAATGTCAGAATGATCAGTTAACACAGTGTCTTTATGGAGCTGGGAAATTCAGTGAAAAGTTAGTTTGTTAATGTAATCTACAGGATTAAACTAAAGGTATAAGAAATGGGTCTCCACCACAGTTAAAATAAACAGCACGAATGCGTGGATAGAAGTAAAAGAAAAATACAGAAAAATGTATGAAGCATTTAACAATCTGTGGCTTTTCACAGCCCCCTAAGGAATACAAAAATCAAGCAACAGCAATAGATAATAATATACCCGAACTCCAAGTCTCTGCTGCTATTCTGCCTACTTACACACACGCACACAGTGGGAGTGTTTTTTTCCATGGGCAGGGTCTTTATTCCAAAACAGTGTGACCTAGAAAGTAGTTTTTGAAAGCCAAAGAGCACTTGGAAAAAATTGCGAACTCCAGGAATTGTTCAGCAACTCGATGAAAGAAAATACATAAATTTTGTGGAGTGAAAATCGTACTTGCAAATCCTTTAAATGGTGAAAAGTTCAGATTAGGTAATGGACAAATTGAATGTTCACTGTAGTTCCAGACAAATATGAATTATAGCAGTGTGTTTTGAAATGACATTGATTAATCATGCAAAACAAATGATCCAATTCCACCTCAAGTGAACTCAGTGGAATCTGTCGCCATTATGTTTGGTCATTACACACACAAAACCAGTGGATTTGCATGAGTGGCTCTCCAATGTGTTTTTCATGTTTTCAGAAGGTCTAAAAACATGAAAAACCCTCTGTGACCGTCTGTGTGCTGCTGTATGAGTGATAGAGGCGGATACGAACAATATGCATCAGCCACGTATTTTCAGATAGTCTCAAGTGCAACAGTCAAAACACGGCCTGGTTGCATTTATCAAAGTAGACAAATATATAGAACAGTATTTCAACCTGCTTGTGTGAGGAGTCAGTTTGGTTCAGTTCAGGTCAGGAGTTACCTCGTTTAGCACCCTGTCATTAATTTTGTAGTACAGCTACTCTGTAAAAGTAGAGGAATGTGAAGATGTTTCATACAGGCCCATTTTTTGACATAAGACCATGATTCAGATAGATCTTTTTTGATCAAACATGCTTACATTTACGTGATGATATTTTTGTTTTGACAATCTGTTTTCAGTACACACAAGAAGAAAAATAGTTCGCAATATGAATATAGGAAGGTCAAAAAGTCAGAAAATGATATCAGGTGGCTGTGTGCCATGTTTAGGACCAGGAAGAGACAAGATTCAAGCCATGTCACAATTACCAGTCAATGTCTTGTCCCATATTATTATTAATAATATTAATGTTGTATTGATACATTTCCTGGCTCTACATCATACCATCATTATCTGTAGTGTTATATTCCGTTAAAAAATTGCAAACTAATAAAGTCATGGTTTGAGTCAACTAACTTCTGTCTTACATGTGGTACAGTGCTATGTTTCTCAAAATTAAGACCACATTTCCCATAAACTCTGCTACTTCCTGTCACAAAAAGGATGTTATCCATGGACTGTATATAATGTATATACTTATAGTCTATGATGTTACCACTTGGTTACTTGGCTCAGTGGCAGCATAGAGGCTAGCAGAGTATGTCAGAGTGTGTTCCTTGTGATGGTCAAGTAAAAATAAACATGCTAATGATTTAGTGATGATACGAAAATGCATAGTTCCTCCAGAGCTCCTTTTAATGTGATGCAAACTATAATTACTTTGGTCACATGCCTAAAATGTCAATGTAAATATTAAAAGTGATTTTGCAAGTGGGGAATAATGATGACGTATCATTTGAAAATATTGATGCAGTAAAACTTATGATGACAATGAATCACCGCTCCGTGTTTTTTTCCCATGTGCTGGACATTTTTGCATCATTTGACTGATTGATTAGGGCCCTATGGAGGATTTTGTCAACTTAAATGTGAACTCCTGGTGTGATGGTTCTTATTAAAGGGTGGAGGTGGAGTTGTGAGACGGAGGGCGGCGCCGTGCTGTTTTTGAGCAGGTGCCATAGTTGTTATCAGACTGGATAGCATGGAGGCAGGGGCGAAGCCAAGCAGAAGGACTTTATTTACCCAAAGCCGATTTACTGTGAAGTGTTCTCACAGAAACTCTCATTCCTCAAAGCACAGACACAAGCTGCAGGTCTGCCCCTGGGAAATGTTGTTCAAACGTCTGAGGATATTCTTCAACGATTGTTTGTGAAGGTGGAGCTGCTGTTTGCTTTCCGTGGTGGAAAAAGTTAGTTTTGAGCTGAATTTAACACACAGTGACTGTTGTCGTGGTGAAATAGATCAAAAGAATACGCACTGATGTCGCTGAAAAGGTTATGAAAGATTAGTGTGAATATGTCGGCATAATGGCCACGTTAGTACACTCAACTGAGCTCTAAGTATGTTGTGTAAACTAGAATCTGCACAGAGACCTCACATCTCTGTGGTGGAGAGAGTAACAGGGATACAGAGGCACAAGGGAGGTGTTTAAATACGGTCTGGTAACAATCAGCCGAGATCCATTCTGTGTGTGTGTGTGCGCACGCATGTGTGTGTGTGTATCTGTATGAAGGCAGGTGGTGTTTAAAGGTCCTTTAATAGTCTCGCTCCATCCTTTTCCACTCACCACTGTCTGACCTTTGACCCAGGCTTGTTAGAGCTATCAATAATGGGGCCACTCCAAGCTAAGAGACACACACATGCAACAGGGGTTTATGTTGAGAAAATTCCCCCGAGCTCAGACAAGGTCACGGTCAGCGTCATCTCTGTCTCTCTGCAGGAGTGCATCCCTCCATCAGGGATCACTTCTTCGTTTCTCTTCTTTCTTCCTCTGCCTCCTTCTTCTCCACAACTTTACACCTCTCCCTCATTTTCCTTCTCATGTTTACTGTTAGCTTAGCTGTGTATATTGTGACTTCATGTGAAAGTCCTATGTTTATTTGACACTTCAGAGAATGAGGCAGTCAATCCGTTCAACTTGTGACCTCAAAGGCCTCGTACGTGTGTTTAAGGCCCAAAGGATAAACACAACTCAATTTAGGAATTCCTATACTGTGTTATCCTTGTCTTCTAAGGCAGGCTGATCAATATTTGCGAACACGGACTTCCCAAAACAGAGAAACTGGTGAACCAAGAGTAAAACATAGGATGTTATCAGTTAAGAGTTCTGCAGCTGCTCATGAGACCCTGAATAGGAAACGTGTTTTATTTTCCGTTGGACCTATCAAGTATTTTTCTTTGAATGTTTTCTTTCTTTTTTTTTTAGTATTTAACAAACATTGCGCATAACTGGAAAAAAAAAGAAAAAGAGCTAATCAATTTGCTTGATTTTGCATCTGTAACTTGTTTAAAAATGGCAATACTCACAGAAAAGCTGTGTCATTGTGCCAACACAAGGTTATATGGTATAAAACTGATATTTGTACATTCATATGTCTAACATTTAAAGCTCCTTTAAAGATGTGCATTAAGAAAATAAAACTTATATACTCTATACCATGTATTTGTACAAGCAGTCTCATAATAAGTTAAAAAATAGAAGTAATTTATAGTTATACTTAAAAGTTTGGACACAGTTTCTCATTCAAGTTAATGGGAAAGTGTGTCAAAACATTGGACGTGTCCTGTATATTAAGAATATAGATATATAAAATGAGCAACATTAGACATCAGCTCTCTAGCTGCGTGGCATTATTTGGGATTTTTAATTGAAGGTATAATCCAATGATGTTGGGCCAGTTCTTTTTATGCTTTTGGATGCAGGCAGTCATCATTCGACATCAGTGGAAATGGGTGGTGGGGGTGGTAGGCTGGGAAGAGGAGCCATCTGGATGAGATGGAGGGGCTAAGTGTATCCTCAAAAGAGAGCTGCAGTAGCCTAGTTGGGAGATTTTAACATGGAGCAGAGCCGAGGGCTCACAGAGAGAAACACTTTTTGTAAAGTACAAATGTAAATAAATCTATACAGTACTGCGGACAAGGAACAATACACCTCAAGACAGCTGGTTCACACTTATACACCAAAGTAATAAGGCATATGAGTGTAAATGTAGCAGTAAATCAATAGATTTCCTTGCAGGAAGGAAATGAAACAGAGCTAACAGAGGGGGGCAGAAGACTGATTTGACACCATGTCTCAGGATCCACAAGTTTATACTTTCATTGATATTCTAAGCTTTGGTCAGAAGTTTCACGTGAAAGAGAGTTATTTTTAATGTAGGTGAGTCAAATGTTGGCTTTGTAAGCAGGCAGATGCAGACTGACATCATAATGTAAACTCTCCTCTCTCTCTCTCTCTTTCTTAGTCTGATCTCACGTGCATAGTATCAAGTGACACGAATGTTAACAGTGTCTAATCAGTTGTTAGGTTTAAGTAAACATTGCTGAGAGTGAATCACACACTAATACCTGAGCCTCTCTCTTTGAACTGACACAGAGGTGCAGCCACCACAGCCAGAAGCCTCTCAGTGGGAGCTATGGGGCTCCATTGAAAAGAAACATAAGAAGAATGACAACATAGAAAGTGTTAAGCAATACTGCGCAAGTGCAGCATTACACAGAGCGAGGCCATTATTTTTCAGTGGAGATAGCGGCTGCTCTGTCCTAAGCAGCTGATGAGCCACACTAGTGTGCACTGCCCTGTTTTCCCACCAGATTTTGTAGTCAAAATCCAATCTAAACAATATAACTTTAAAGAAGAATGAATGAAAAGTTTATTTTGTAACTCTTATATTCTCCAATCTTACCAGGACAAAACATAACAGAGGGTATAGGATGGTGCAGTTTGTAGCATCCTATTTAAATGCTTTGTAGGATGAGTAATGGGCTTTTTGCACTCTGTTTCATACAGAACTCCACTCTCATGTAATTGGTGTGAAACTGCCCTACAAAAAAGACATACATTACAGTGTTTTTCAATTGCTTTGGTTTAACTCTGACATCAGAACTTCAATGTCTAAAAGCCTTTCAGTAATACAATAACAGAGAAGATTGAAGTGAGGTTCATGTCTCTGACAAAAGACATTATAAGTCACTAAATGGGACATAAAGGCAGAAGGTTAAAAATCTGGAAAGACAACCATTAGGAGCAGACACAGTGAGGGGAATTTACTGAAAATCTGTGAATGGCTTAAGATAAGATAAGATAAGGTATACTTTATTGTCCCTGGGGGGAAATTTGATGTGGGCAATAGTGCTACACACAGCTGCAATCAACTTGGATACAATACATACTAGCCAACAAAAAAACTACGGTGGTACACCAAAGACACAATAATAAATTACAACAAAATAAAAAAGATAGGTAAAATATTGCACATGCCTTGTGAGATAAAAGACATTTTTTTCATCAAAACAAACTGGCACAGCTGTCTATAGTCAGAGGGCCTCTAGTTATAACTTTCTGTTTTTACTCATTTGAAAATCAAAACATATTTTCTTGCAACAGTGGGAAACATGCTCTATCCTTCCTATTAGTTCTGCTATACGACTCATCCAAGCCTTTTATCCACTCTTTACTTAATCCCATGTTGTTTAAATGTCTGTTGTAAAGAAGCAGTAGAATTGTTTGTCCAACATCCTTATCTCTGTGTTTAATATTCCCTCAATATGAATATGCACACAAACCAGGCAATTGTGGCGGAGTCGGTTTTTGGTGCTGCAGCTGCTTTAGTACCCTTCCCATCTCCGGAGTTTCTCCTGCCAAGTTTCACACTGTAACACCGCAGTGCAGCCAGTTGCCGTGACAGCGGGAGAATGAATATAATCTGCTTTGATTTGTTGATATCCATAATGATATTATTGGATATGAACAGCCGTTGTGGATCTTGGAAAGTCCAAGGGTAAAGCAAAAAACATTAAAGGTTGTGTGTTTGTTTTCACACATAACGGATGGCGCTGGGGTTTGCTTTACTGCACTCGGACCCGGACCTCTCCTGTTCTGTGTCGCCAACAACTGAGAGGAATCAAAACTCATATATCTGCAGTGCAGAGCAGGAAGTGTTTTATATAAATACAATGAGCTTTGAAACTTCATCAAATACAGTACCACATACAGAATTCAACAGATCCTCGTGTCTCTGACTTGTCTGTACAGAAAAGTAAAATTAAATTAATATTGTTCTCCTTTAAGAATGGATCATTATGTATTAAGTCATTTTAAATATTTGTTTTAAGGTGAAAGGTTTTGTATTAAACTCTCACCTCACACATTACTAGTCAAATATTTTGTCTGAATTTTTTTTCCATTCTCTTCTGCTTTTTGTATTCATTATCTAAGAGTCATGTTTTTACACATTTTCTACCACTGTTTTTTTTTCTTCCATTTTATCAAAGTAGAGACAGCAAGAGAACAAGGGACAGGTTCATGCTGACAATCTCTTCATTCAGATATGAATGGAGAGATTGCTAGTAAAAAAGGCAAACTGAGCTCAGACAAACCTTCTGTATAGAGAATCTATGTCCTTTAATTTTGATCGGCTTCCTATTCCAAATTGACTTTGAATTCTGTTCTGTTTGGATTTACAGTTTCATGGCAAGTTATTTGTGGCACTAGATTAAATGAAGCCAACTATCAACACACTCTGGATGATCTATTAAAAGCAGACCCGGGAGTGCAGTGAAAATCGCCAACAATTCTGCTGGCAAGAACCAGGCACAACAAATTGAAAACTTGGCATGTGGTGGTTGCGTGGAACACCAAAGCCAGTGGCTGTCTGAGTCTGGCGGTTATAGCCAAACCTGTCTGGCAGCTACTGAACTGCACCCACACTCGAGTAAAAGAAATGGGATTCTAATATCACCACCAAAGTTAGTAAATCTGAACATTGAATCATGAAGAACTTAATTATTTGCACAGCTGAGGACATTTTAGGCAGTATTTCAACCTGTTTAAACTTAAGTATTGTCTCATCTACTGATGTCTGTCTGTGCAAAAAAAAAGACTTGATTGATTTGTTTTTGGTTTTTATTCAAAACAATCTCTGAACAAAATAAGTTTTAGTGTCATACACATGTGGTTTTCAAGGACTCTTGGCTGCATCTTCATCTTTTTAGAGCTGTTGTGTTTAAAGTCATGTTTGTTTATAAGTGTACATCTAATAAATACTTTTTTAAATAACTTCCATGATTAGATTACTCAACTTTATACACATACCAAAATGGTGCATTAAACTCTTAGCACTAGAGCTGCACACATGGAGGCTCTGTAGGGTATTACACAAAAAACGTATAATCAAGGAGCATTGTCATAACACAAATACATTTAAAATACCCCAACTTTTGTATATTATTTATTTGGCTACATCTGCTCACTTTTTTTCAGGCTTACCTGTCAGTTTACAATTGTCAGTATTGTAAGCTCAGCGTGACAAGCTCTTGATTGCCATATTGCCTGCTTTTTTTTCTTTACTCTTTCCACATGGCCTGCACAGATCCAGAAGTGTCTGTTTTTTCCTTGATAGAAAGAATACCTAGTGTTTAAATCATGGATGGACATAACATGTAATTCCATGTGTTTGCAATATGCCCTGAGAGAAGTGCCAGCAACCTGCAAACGAATGTCATTTTAATAGCCTGATGCATGGGAAATGTTTGAAAGCAGTCCTTCCTCTCTTATGATTGTTTGGCATGACATCCAACCTCCACATTTTTCCTCAGAACTCTAGAAAACATACGTTTTGTGTCAAATTTCAAATCACTGTACTCTTGAGTGCTCTGAGCCAGTTTGTACCAATGAGATGGACCTGTATCAGAAATGCTGGTACCTCTTGAGTCCATGTGTATACATACCGTGTGTGTGTGTGTGTGTGTGTGTGTGTGTGTGTGTGTGTGTGCGCATGTGTGTCTGCTCCGTATGGGTCCAGATGAAGTTGTTATCCTGAGGGGAAACATGCCTCCTTCATTACCAGCGAGACACATTTTATTTTCTTAATTTGACTCTAAGGCTGTCATCCGTCATTTATGAGATTGCCCTGTGTGTGTGTGTGTGTGTGTGTGTGTGTGTGTGTGTGTGTGTGTGTGTGTGTCCACGTGTTTGGTTTGTGTTAAGTATGTACTGGAAGTAGGGGCTAAGAAAGGGCTACAAAGCTGTAACCACTGTTAAAGGAGGTGATCTGGTCTTTAAGAATAATACCGGCTTTCTGTGTGTGTGTGTGTGTGTGTGTATGTGTGTCTGTGTGTGTGTTCAAGAAAAGCATCTCTTTTTTCTTTTTAGGAAGAGAATTTAGTTTAATCATTATCACATAGAGGCAGATATCAGAAAATTAACAGAATATAAAAATTCTTTGATATTCATTTTTTGAAATTCAAATTCTTTTTTCTTTATCCAACTACTGTAAATGTTAGATGCTCTGAACTCTGTCTCCTAAAATTTCAGTTTTTATACTGCTGTTTTGAAAATAAAATATTTTTTTAGTGGAATATAATGCTGCCTGGATTACTTTAAAAAAAAAAAAAATCAACATTATGGAGAAACATTTTAAATGAATGTGTCTGCAAAGTAGATTAATGTAACCAAGTTCAACATTATCTAGGTGAATACATTATTGTTCCTCTTTTTTAACCATAATCTCTGACAGGCTTGTCTCAAGTTTTCTGTCGTACATAGATGCATTTTGATTCATGCCAAGATAAAAATGGATCATGTCTTTATTACATTTTAAATAATTTCATAGAATGTGGAAGTTTGCCTACCTAACTAAGAAAATACCAGCCAGTGTTCACACTCCAGCACAGGGGACGTTTAACTCACCAGGTCAAAGCTCGTATGTTACTGTAAACTCCAGAAAATGTTGCTTGCGTAAGAGTTTGGCATGTTTCTTGTCTGGCCACTTGTGAATCCTCTTTAATTCTGCGCTTTTTTTCACTCGGAGCATATGGCTGGTTGGATTGTGTTGGACCTTGTCAGAGACCATCTATCACTCCATGGTGTCCTGCTGAGCTGGAGATTCACAGCACAGCTCTCAGCCCTCAAAATGAGAAAACAAGAGCAAGAGGGAACAAAGCTAGATTAAGAGAGAGGAGACAGTGGGAAGGGAAAGGGGGATGGAAGGAAACAAGAAATGGAATAACAGCTTCAGACAGATGAGGAAAAAAGAGAAGGAGGGGTAAAAAGGACAAAGAAAGAAGAAAATATAAAGATGAATAAAACATTTTTCTTCTTAAGAGACCAACAAAAAGTGTTTTCGGTTCTTCTCTGAGCCATACTTTTTACCATCCCCAGACAAATCTGGCAAATTAAACCTGTTTTTCAAATGCCCTGCCGACACCTGTGGTGTAAAACTGTGCCTTCAAGGTTGAGCAAACGTGAAAGTCCTCAAGGTTCAGTAGCTTCACACTTGTTAAGATTTCCCAACAGCCTCAGAGCACAAATAACATCTTCAGAGCTCTCCTAAGAAAACATCCTTAATAAAACAGGCGTTTCCAAAAGCCTTTCACAAGCCACAATCCTCAAAATTTGCGACAATTTCTGGTTACCTCTGACACTTACAGATGGAAAACAGAGTGTTGCATGTTTCAAATTATTTCCCTTGCATAATAAAGTGCACATTTCGAAATGTAACAGATGATATTTTCATTGTTTCTGGTGTATTTATATTTAATCAATGCCGTTTTCTCAGTTGCATCTACATCAATTATAATTATAGTGTGACTTTGTCTATAAAATTGTAGTGCTTTGTATTAAACATCTTTCATATTGTTCTCAATAAAAAAATCAACAAAGGAAAAAAAACACTAACTGAGAAAACGTGTCCATCCTTGTTGAGTAAGCTCTACTTGCCCCAGAGGCATTACTTCTGGCAGTGACTGACCTCTGACCCTCACATGAAACAAGGACATGTTTGTGCCTCAGAGGGATATGTGAAGAAGGTACTTCCTAATTATTCTGTGTGTAAAATGGTGTCTTAAAAGCTCAGAAAATATGTCTGTTACTTGTTAAAAACAAATGGAAGTGAAAAACGGTAAAATGATTTTCATTGGGCATGAAATATGTTACTTACTAAGAAACTTTTTTCTCCTCTTGTGTCAGCTGTGTCGCCCTACAGCTGCTCTTAATGAAGTGCTTCTGAATTCAAATAGATCAAGATTAACATGCATTCTTCAATCTGAGAGAATTACGCATTGTAAAAGTAAACCAAACTGACACAAATTTCGTTGTGAATATGCTAAATCATGCACAATGTGAGAGGAAGCACCTCGCCAAGAGAACAGCTGCATAAGCGTCTCAAATAACGCAGGAGATACAGAAGGTCTAATAACCAGTGAGCTTCATGAGCAGGTATTCAGTTCTTGAACTGACCTCTCTCAGGCATCAACCTTTAATTAAGGTATATAAAATCCAAGGCCAGTGCATTATATCCTATTTTCATCTATAAACTGCATTCCTACAGGTGCCCAATTACCTTCCAAAACGATGACTCAGTGCAGACTTTGTCAAACAAACAGCCAAATAACAAACAACGCCGTATCCAAACAATATGATCCAGAGTTCCAGGAAACAGCTGAAAGGCAAAGTCTTAAAAGGAAACTGACTTCATAGCAAAACTGTCTCTGTGAAATGTTTTGCATTTCGGTTTGTTGTGAAAGATGCTGATTACTGAACAGCATTAGGTTGTAATGGATTACAGGGTGTTTTTTTTGTTTATACTTGTTTTCAGTTGAAAAAATGTTGTAACTGAAGTGAGAGAAGCATGATGTGCTGTGTGTTTTTGGTAAGATTGAGCTTTGAATAAGTATTAAAGTCAGAAACCACACATTTCTGTTAGGGCACGGATATTTGTTTGTTTGTAAATGCTAGAAACTTAGATGGACACATATGGAAGCCAGTTTAGTCTTGGCTGTTAGGATGGTAACCTACTTTTACTGAGGCCAACAACAGATAGATGTTTGGCTGCATCTTAAGATCAGTCACCTCCGAACACTTTATGGGCTCATTAGAGGGGTAATGGAAGCTTAATGTTAGATGTGTGACCAAATTGTTTCCTTTCTCTTTTGCCAGTGTCTCTCTTTGTTTCTGTTTTTGTTAATTGGCCAAAGTATCCAGTACTTGGTGCCTTGGGTTTTTATTTGGAGATTTTATTAGATTCTGGCTGATGTATGGTTACAAGATGACAGAGAAAATATGTAAACTATTTTATGGCCTTTCAACACTTAAGCAGTACAACACAATTGAAATATTTGATTTATGTTACGATATTAAGTTGTTTAAGTGCCGTAAAAGAAATAAAAGAAGAAAAACAATAATGAAAGGATGAAAGGAAGAAAGAAAGAACTTGGCTAGTCTTATGATTGGGGCTCATGCAATAAGGCACTTCACCTTTTAAAGCTGTTTGCCCTCCAAGCCCTTTAACTCCAAAACTGTTTGATTCTGAAGGAACTTTGGTCTGCGGGATACAGCGCTATGTTATTGAGGAAATTTATGAGTCCATAAGTGTGTAATGAAATTTGCCTCGGTCAGAGGAGTGAAGCACGGAAAGGAAAAGTGGAATTGAATTTTCGGTGGTATTTTCATCAGACCTGCATTCCCTTAGGGAACGTACAGGACTGCTTGCAGTGGCCCAAGCAAGAAGAGGCCAAGTGAAACTTTTCCCTGAGGTTTTGAACCTCTTGCTGTGAATGGCAGGAGCTGACACCTCTAACCAGGAGCAGATGTTTGGCTGGCTTGGTTTGGCCTGGTCTTTCCCCTGGCAGAGTAGGGAACCTAAGGGTCTGATGTATCTAGAATGCCCCCCTTGCATTGCTAATAGTCTGGCTCAACATCGCTCATTCTCTCCTTGGTGAACTCCATTGCCTTCAAATCATGTTACTCTAGGTCCAGAAGAGACATGGGAACAGAGCCAAGCCAAGGAGAAACGCTGCACAGCCACTCCAACATTACCTCCTCAGCACTAAAGTGATGCTGCAGGTGATCATGCTTTTTCCCCCCCAGATTTACTATCTTTTTCTTCTTTTCCTCATATACCTTGTTGATTGTGCACTCCTTCTGGTGCAGTTTTCATTTGAGTTTGGCCAAGTGTATAGACCAGCATTGGCAAAGGTTGCAAATTGCTATTAATCATCCCAATTATATATTTTTTGATACACTTTATAAGTAGCACATTGAATCAAAATGCAAAACAAGTAAAGCTTTTTTATAACGGCATTTAAAGTTAATAGCTTATAAACTTCATCAAGCAGCAAGTTACTGTTGTCTCAATTAAGGGCTTCATAAGAATCTATAAAAAAGACAATGAAATCATGGCAGATCATCACTAATATGTGAATAATCCACATGGATTCAGGTGGTTCAGATGTTTAGTCTATTTGTTGTAAACAGATGGAAAACAGCCGTGTCCTGTGTTCATTCAACAGTAGAGACTGAAGCTATTACAGGATACTTTGCCTTGTCATCTTCTAAACCCTCTCCTGTTATAGATCTGATCCTCTCAACATGAAACATATCTGAAATCCTCCAGATGTAACCTAAACATCCCTCTCTCACGTGAAGTACTTTTTTCCATACTAACTCTAAACCATGTGAAATGACTTTCATTCTGTATAAAGTGGGTCCATACAAACATATTTCTGGTGTTCCCTGCAGTATTCCTGTTTATTCTTATTACAAATTTGCTAAATGTTCACGTCATGCTTCTATTATGTTTTTCACACAGATAGCTCTTTATTTTTCTCCATGTTTAGCATATTTAAACAGACACATAATGTCACCACAGATTATCGGTCGTATCATGCCAGTGGAGACTAGTCCAAACTACCATACAAAACCAGGATGATTATCAAAGATTTTTCATTAAATAGGCTTTTTTGTATCTGTGTAAAATTTGACATTTAGTTAGTATATCTAGTCATGTCTGTCTGCCCTGTGTCTTGCAGTTCAATGATTTCAATTGTAAATATGTACTCAAAGTATTGGTATTCTTGTTTCATGTTTTCCTTCAAGAGAGGATTTTCTTTTTATTGAATTTGTTTCTCATGTACTCAATAATGTATAAATTGTGTAAATCAAATCAATGACCCAAGTAAATACTAAAAGTGTTTATTCAGATGTATGAGCTTGTAGTTCCAATTTGACAGATCAGTGTATTGTTTGAGGTTATCCACAAATTGGCATTTATTTGTAAAATCTGCGTGTGATTTATTTCAATCTTTTTAGCATACAATATGGTTTTTGCATCAGTTGAAAGCCCTGCCACAAATGATAAAGCACTAAAGCAGAATGTCATATTTCCAAACCTCAAACATCTAAACAGACTAAGTGACCAAAACATAACAATACAACAACTATAAATTTCACTTGCGTGCAAAGCTAAAATAGAGAAAAAGATGTGTTTAAATGTGTCCATTAGTGTGGAAATGGGCTGAGGTTCTCATTGTTAAGCAGCTTAAGGCACTCCACAGACTCAGGAAAACTCAGCAGGACCACAAGGCTGATGAGAAGATGGCTTGAGACTTTGGGAGATATTTGTTAAGGTGTTGAGGTTGGAAAAAGTCCCTTTCTCTTTCTCCATAAACATCTGACAGGAATATCCATCACAGTGCTGGGACAATTCCCAGTTTTGTCATAACAGGTTGCTGCAGGAACTCAGATGGGACTTAAAAGTTAAGAGTTATGAGAGGATAGAATATGCGACTGGCTGAAGCAGGTGCCCCGGTAGTGTTTGTCCTACACCTGCCAGTAGTTTGAAGGGATGCTTTTTTTAATTCATTTTCACAAGATTTTCTGCAGTGCCAAATCATTCTTTTACCATGAGCAAAGTGTGAATAACACTTAGTTTGTAATATGACTTATTTCAAGTGTTAGAAAATTATTATTAGTTGAAACTTCTATTACATGCAAAGGAATCAGGGAAATGTGAATTACAAATAAGTTATACATTAAGAAACTGAAATTTAACATTATTTACGTGGCTTAAATTCATTCACAAAGATTTGGTCATGTTTTATTGGTATTATCTGAGAATAATTGGGAAGTTATTTCACAATTGTTTTACAAAATATTATTTCATAATTTATTCAATTATATGTAATAAGGTGAATTATCAGTCATTAAATAAATAGTTTTTGTATCCAGTGTGGTCAGTCCACTACATAGTGGCATTGTTAAAAACATTTCATAACTTTTCCCATCATGTGATATTATAAATGTACAATTATGTATAAAACAGTTTTAATGCCAGATGGTGATTCTGTAACTGTTTAATCTGGCCCTGCTCATTCAGCTGAAGACACAGCCTCCATTTTAACTACAGCATAAGTAATGTGTGTGGATATAGTTTTAGAGTGGAAGATGATTGCTGTGATTATGGTGATTATTGTAGCAGTGAAAGGGATGTCTGGGATACCGTATGTTTGCTTTGCTGCCCTGCTTGGGATCTGGTGTTCATAACCCTCATCCATCACACAGCCTGGGATCAAAGATACCCTTCTTGAGCTGGGAATGTAGCAGATGTCTTAAATACCCCAAAACAAATGTTTTGTTTGCCCTTGGTTTGCCAGTATTTTGAGTTTTTAACATGATGAATTTCAAGGTGGTAAAAGAGGTGTTTGCTAAGTACTTACAAACATTCCTCCTGTGCATGAGTAAGCAGAGATTTGTACTGTGTTTGCGACTCGAGCAGGTGTTTCATGAGAAGAGCTGCAGGCATTGTTTTAAGTCCAAACTCTTTGATCGTTTAGGGGCAGTGAAGCCCAGGGCAACTCAACCTCTTATTTCACTCTATCTGCCTGGGGGAGTCTTTTTTCTCTGCAATTACAGAGCAATCAGTGGTCAATTACAGCATCAGCAGAGGTGTGTGACTAGATGGCTAACTGGATAAGTGGTGGAAGCTTTACAACCGACCCCTTTGGGGGTGACAGTGGTACTAATCTGTGGTAGTAAAAATGTCAGGTGTGGCAATGATGCCCCTATCTTTAACAGCCTTAGTTTGAAAAAATAACATTCATGTCTGATACTGTGGTCAGATTTGATGTTGTTAAAGAGTTTTTGCAAACACAGAACTGCTGACCCCATCTGCTGGACTTTAATGTACAAGATTTATTTACTTTTGACAGCCTGGAAGTCTTAACTCTTAACATTAAATCCAACTGAAACTGAGCTGCAGTTTCAGTTTTTTCTACTTGCATGCAGATTCACAAATTACATGCTGCATATAACTGCTTTCATTGAAAAAACTAAACAAACAAGAAACAAAAAACAGAACCTAAAAGGGGGAAATCTTTTGATTTCATGACACTCACTATCAGTGCATATCAGTCTTAATGTAATTGATTTGTTTAGTCAGACTTTCATTTTAGAAATCTTTGCATATAGCAAATAAAGTAGTCACATTCTGTTTTATTGTGGCTGACAATGACACTGACTGACAGCCAGACAGCAGCATGTAGCATGATACAAAAATATCTGCACACTGCTATCATGTTACCAGTTCTTCTTTTCTTCTACATGGACATGACAACGATCAGACCACAAATTAATAAAATTTGTGCTTGACTGAAAAAACAATTGGGAACGAGATAGTTGTATTGCAACTGCATTTTGTACTGACTATTGTCCGCTTGCACCTGCAAAGATTTATGGACGTGCGTGTGACTGCTGATGTTTGCCTGACAGAAAAACAGCCAAATACTTTGAACAATGAGTCATAGTAGCTCTCTAGCTAATGTCTCCATCTTATCTACAAGCATAGACACATGTCTGGTGTTGCACCTTGGCATGCTGAAGAAGCTATCAAACAAACATCCATGAGTAAAGATTGCACCGCTAATGTCTTTGTGCGGGCTAGATAGCTAACTGGCCAGTCAGCTGTAGCACAATGAACAGCTTAAAAACTATCATTTTTGTTCAGCTTGAATGCTAAATGGTATAGTCCTTAATCTTCAGTTCAAGTAGTAACAAATGCTTGTTACATTTCAGCAGTGAGCTGTCAGTCAATCACCTTCTCACTCAGCGGAGCATTTCTGATGTATCTTTAAAACAAATTAATACGTTTGAAAATCACTGTGACATAAAATTTGACTGCTGTGATTTTTTTTTTCTTGATTGCTAACACATATTTCTTGAAAATATCCTCCATTTCCCAAACTAAACACAAATGCATAACTGCACACTCATTTGCACAAACGTTAAGCTTCCATGTCTAAACCAAACTCTCAACTCAAAGCCATATAATCTTACATCTAAACCAAACTATGGCCTCAGACACCACACAAAAGCCATCAATTACACATACCCTACAAAACAGCCATTACTCATTGATGAGATCAATTCAAAACACTACTGTAAAAATCTGATACTGCAATGAATAATGCTGCTCATTCCCCCAGAACAAACTCTTTACATGATGAACACAACGTAGAGAAACAACACATGTATACATTTTAAACCTTTTTATTTTTCCTAATGCACTGTATTAAATAGTATGCAGTTTGTACAAAAAAAAGAAATCCACATTAATTCTGCCTAAAGTCTTTGTGGATACATTGTTCCAAAACAAGTGAACGGACCCACGGCCCTTATCTATCTAGCCTGAGGTTCTGATTGGTGCGTGGACAATTCTCAACTCTGTGCTTCTACCTGGGGAACTGTGTGTTAATTGGGTTCCAGCTGTGATGACTGTAGTTGATGTTGCTGAATGCCAGCGCTTTCCAAATGAGCACGTGTGAAAACAGGGGACTTGTGCTAGAGTTATGGGAAATAGGTCTGTCTTTTGATAGATGGCGTCATTGTTTTGGATGTTTAGTTAATAGGCCCAGTTACAGTGTGAAAGGTTGCAAGTTAAGAGACTCGTCTCAGGACATAACATACTACATTGATTAATGAATTACTAAACAACTTAGCTCATAATATCAGGATGATGCATAAACATGTCTCATGAAAACGCCTGTAACATTCCTGTCTCTTTGTTTGTGTTTGGTTGTGGTTTGTAGGTAGCTCCACAATGCAAACAAAGAAAAGAGACATGGTGATGTTTCTCTCCTGGGAAACAAATACTTCAACACACCTTGTTTCATTACAAGCCAAACACAGTGAGGTCATTAGTATCTAAAAAGCGCACTTTTCCCATTAGGGAGTGATAGACAGCGACCATTGCCAAACAGATGTGAAAACCACTCACACCCTATACACATTTCCCTCACACCCTGTTCCCCCAACAAGTGGTTTGAGTTACATGGCCCAAAACCAATGAAAGGCAGTTGATGTTATTTTGTCCACTTGCCTAGGCTGGAGCACACACACAGACACACAAACACATACACATACACATTCACATACACACACACACAAGTAGCAGAGAGTGGATGTACTTTATGTGGAGAGCAGTGTATGTTAACATACCACTCATCTTACTCACCAGCTCTGTCGACTTGCTCTGCATCTCCTTACATTGGGTACACAGAAGAGGGCCACACGCAAGTCTAGTCACAGCAAATTCACAGATTGAGGTAATCCCTCTCTCACACTCTTGTTTCCACACACACACACGCACGCGTCCACACACACGCATCGGTCCCCCTCTACTAACAGAATTGAAAACAGGTGCCCACCACATATCTTGCATTCTTCCAAAATACAAAAGTGGTTTGACCTGAATGGTTTCTCTGGAGTGGAGCCACCCTGTATGAAAGAAGAGTCCATGAAGGGATGTATGTGTGTAAACATGGAGGCGTTGGGTTCTGTGCAACACGCTGGTGGAGCAGCACACATTCGCACTCTATTGGAACCACATTTCTCCCTTTGCGCAACCCTAACATGCAGTGTCAAGTTAACGTCAGGATAAGTCACAGATACACCATGTGAACATAGCAAACCACCGCATTCAATAGCTTTTGATACAGCGACCGTAACAGTATACTGGTCAGGCTTTGACCGATATGGATGAATAACCAAACTGCATCACGTTGATAGCCATTCTTAACATTTGATATCTTCTTAAAAATTGGGAATTGGGATGACCTTGCTTCAGTTGCAGTGTCTTTTCTACAGCCACAGAGGATCCGGTTAATGGAAGAACTGGTCCAATGAGAAACAGAAGGCAGAGAGCTGCTAGACTCATAACTGGAGCTGGTGGAGAAAGGAGATTGAAGCCATGATGGAGGAGCTGATGATAAATGTGGCACACTTGGGTTTTTCTGGACATTTTAACAGTTTACCTTCAAATCTTTCATGACCGGTCACGCTGTTTGTCTGCGACTGCTTGTGTGCACGTGGTGTGTGTTAAGTATAAATGCTAAATTACTTTTCAATCCATCTGGTAAAACCTTAAACACTGTCATCATCAATTGTCCCCACTATGTTAAGAACAGTTTGATGGATGCCCAGTCCCACCCTGAGAATAGCCGTTTCCACCAGGTTTTCCCCATTGAGTTCACCCGGCTTTTCCATCTGAGAAAATTGCAAGCATCTCTGCTCTTACTTAAGGAAACAGTGTAATGAACACGATGTCATTTCATGCACATGTCTTTTCCCCTCAGAATAATCCACAAAATATTAGAGTATTACCAAAAAGTTAATGTCATTATCCAGTAAATCTGTGTTTGGAGACGATGCTCATGAACAGTTTGGACACTTGCAGTGCATTTTTAATGGCCCTTGAGGTTTGAGTGCAACATGTGCACCTTTAGATATGGAAAAACACACTGTATCCATAAACAGGAAAACAGACTCAGAATTAATTCCTCTAAACAGCCCTCTCTCCTGTCTGCACATGTCTCTTGAGGATTTGGTTTTGATTTGGCTTTTAAAGTAAGCCAGAACTCTACTCAAGTCTCTTTGTGTGTGTTGTGTGTATATATGTATACGCACTTGTATGCTCCAAACGGACTTTGATGGCACATCCAAGTTGACATTTGCCATGGCAGCCAGTTACATTAGTGGGAGCAAGTCATTATATTTCTGTATTGAATGAAACCAGACACAGAAAACAAAGTTCTTGCTCTGGTCTCTATCTATTCCCCCAAGGTGTTAAATGATGGGGAAAGTAGGACTATATCAGCATTTTCAGAGCTCAGGTTTTGTTTTTTTTTGCAAATCATATGAATTTTAATTTTAGGGAGGACATGTTTCCTCTGCATTCACTTTCCAAGCTTGGATGGATGCCAATTAAATTACTATTGTAGCTGTCAGTTAAGAGCATGTTTAAGGTGAACAAGCCCAACATATTCACCCATGAAGAACTGTATGACAAAATCAAAAAAATACTTTAAATATAATTTTCTTTAATTGAAGTTATCACTTTCTAAAAATAACTTCTGATAATAAATTAAATATTGAAGACAAAGCTGTTCCAGTTTTGTTCGAGCATTTATATGTAATCATTTGACAGATGTTTTTTTGTCCAAAGCAATGTACAAATGGGCTTCAGTCCAAGCAAAGGGTTTTTTTTCCTGGACTGTCTCCCTTTTTTTGGTCAAAGGTAATAGCGTTATGCTGTCGGCAATAAACTGCCTGGTTTCATCCTTAGCTGTGTTTATTAAATTACTTCCTTTAGTCTTTTTTGCTAATTATTTTACTGAAATAATCATAACAGCATTACAGTATTGCCTCTTGTTCCGTGGCTTTGAGGCGAACAAAGATCTGCCTTTTTTTAGTTTTTCTGGAGAGAGAGATTTTAAAATATGTCCTACTTTACCAATCCTCTATTCATAATTTAATAGCCGTTTATCAACCGTAAAACTTTCCAAATGTCCCCATTAGAATAATCTGAGAATCTGTCTCATAAGAATAAGCAGCAGCAGTGAATATTTCCTTATTTAGTGAGGATATATTATAGAGTAAAAGAGTTTCTTGTAGTAACAGTAAAATAGAAAAATGGAAATGATTTAACAGAAGTATCAGTAATAATATAGTAGTAGAAATGTAGTGATAGAAATAGAAAAGAGACATATAATATATAACCTGTCCTGTCAGTGGACAGTATCTCAATAAAGGTGCAGCAACACAGCAAAGTGTGATGTCAACGGAAACTTCAGAGGGGTGTCTGGTTCATGTGGGTGGTATATAAACTAGCAGTGTTTGTGTGAGTGCCTGTTTGTGTGAGTGTACATGGACCTATGTGTACCTCAGTGTTTGAGGGAATATGCCGAGCTGTAGAAATGAGGCATAGCGCTGACTGATGCTGCCGGCCTCTGTTCTTCACAGAACTGGCTTTTCTATCAGATAGACAGCTTGACAATATCCAGACCCCACTCTTTCCGCTACACACAAACACACACACACACACACACACACACACACACACACACACACACACACACACACACACACACACACACACACACACACACACACACACACACACACACACACACATGCATGCAGGCACAGCTTTCTGGGTTTGTTCTGCTTGTTTTTGGCTGGACTGTTTGTAAGATAAAAGAGATGTTTGTAACAGAGTGAGTACAGTAAAGCCTGACCTCTTAGACAGAGTTTCATTGTGTTAAAAGAATATGTCCAATTCAGAATTTTCAGACCAATTTTAAGCCATATTACAACATAAGAAATTGTCAGTCGTAGAATAACAGCAACCTGAGTAATGATGTTGACTCAGAGAAATTATTCAACGTCATTGGGATGAGCACCATTTATTACTGTACTTCTAACTGAAGTAAAGGCTATTTTATGCTGGCTTGATTGAGTGCCTGTGTCTGTGTTTGTAAAACAGTAGATCATTTGTATTGTTCCCATTTGGGAGAGTGATTGTCCAATAACAATGCTTCTATTCCACCCTGAATTCATCATTTATCTCCATATTTCATTGAGTCCTGCTACAATTCTCTTCTTCAATTTTACACAGATGTGGCAGTGAGCCTCACATACCATATGCACTCACACACACACACACACACACACACACACACACACACACACACACACATACATAGATTCACTGTTTCTTGGTAATCTCATTACTTTCGTCTGAGTGAGATCACAGATTTGTTGCTTTAGGGCTTTCAAATGTCTGTATGGGAGCTGTTTCATGTTTGGCCCCAGTGGTCTGCAGATTTCCTGACACCAAGAGGGTGGATCTAGCAAGCATCCTTTTCTCTTTGGAAGAAAGCATATGATGCCTTGTTCTTGTCAGGCGGTAAATTAGAGCTTCGCTATGCTGGCCAGTAATGCTATATTTCCGCTTCAGGCTAGTAGCTGTTGTTAGTGTGTACAACCGGAACAGAAACTGTGGCCACTGCTCACTAGCAGGCTAGCCGAGGATTAAATCCCATTAAAGGGATAGAGCATTCCCAGGGAGTTGGACTATTGTTTGTCCTATTGATCCAGAGTCAGACAAGCTAAAGATAGCTCAGCTTTCATCTAGTTTCAATTGTTGGGAAATAGACACTTACACTTGTCCAGATGTTTGATCACTTCCACACATCATAATCATGCATAAATCATGCATTTATTTGATATTAACCAATTAACGAAATTATCTAATTTCTAATCCCTTTCCTGTGTACAAACACTCACAACCATAATGGATGAATATGAATGTTATAAGTTCATAATTCTAATAATATTTTGTCTGAACATTTATTGAGAAAAAATACATACAGTAACAAGTACAAACTATTAAAATCCCAGCATTGTCAGAGATTCATTTTTCTCTCTTTAAGCAATCAATAAATTGAGCTAAGTTCACCTTTAAATGTACCTTTACATTGCTTGAACAGACAAAACAAAGGCATCTATGAGTTTGTTCCGGTTAAGGAGAATCAATAGTAAAATTCACAAGGACATAAACATATAGTTATTATTTCATCATACACGCTTGCTAGCAGAGAAACAATGTTTTTAGCAGCTTGATGGACCTCATGATGCCTTTATGATGTGTGTAGACGGGTGCTAGCTGTGTCTCAGAGCAAGGCTGGTTGCCTTCTGCTCAGATCTCAGGTGAGGAAAGGTCTGGAATCACTCATCCTGACAGCCACATCTGGCGCTACTTTCTCCGTCCTGCTGCCCTCAACTCTGCTCCTGCAAACAGACACCGGTCTGATTTAACCACAGAGGGAAGGAGTTACCATAATAGCAGTTATGATAATAACATTATTGGTGGTTATTAATGAGATGGAGAACAGACAGTTTACTCTGGAGAAATACACTCCCGAAGAGTGCTGTGTGCAAATACAACCATTGTTACTGCTCAGATTTATTTGTTTTCAGGCTTTGTCCCGTTGATGCTGGAAAGAGAATTAATGCCAGGTGCAACAGGCAGTTTTTCTATTCTCTCTATTTGCTGTGTGGATTATACAAAACCACTTCTTTATTGGAAATAAAGGCATATAGTAAATGATGAATAAAAAACCCACATTTGCACTCAAGCATGACTTAATAAGCATTATGGAGTGTTCATATTGGTTCTGTCTCTGATTTAAGGCCAGACGTTTGCATTTCTCACATCCATTTATTGAATATTACAATTTAAGAGTAGCTTGCACCTTTCACGCAACCATAACAGCTTGATGTGTATCCAAAAGGATACCCTCACACGCACTCCCTGATTTGCTCTGTGTTTGTCTTAATTCCACATTGGACGGAGCAATCAGTTGGCAAGCTCATCTGGTGCCAAACCAACAGTTGAGGGCAGATTCTAGCAGGAACCAGACTGGTCCACCACAGTCTTCATCTGTTTCCTGTTGCCCTTAGGAAGCGAGGGTCAGAAGTCAAGGTAATATTTACGTTAATGGAACGACTCCAAACAGATTACATTTCAAAACAAGAGCCCGAGGTATCCAGGAGCAGCCTGCAGTCACACATTAAGATATAAACAAAAACTTTTTGCACTCTTACCATATGCCAACATCTGTGGTAGACCCTCATCCTTTCTCGCGCCGCTCATAACAGTGAACTGTGAGAACAATGTGTTCTGATGAAGACAGCAGACATAAATGTGAGTGAGCAGTCAGCTGCAGAAGAATAGAACAGGCTCGCTGCTTTGAGGAGCACATCTCCACAGGAGTCCATGATGGGAAAATCAGTCTGTCTGGATTCTCACTGATTGAAACTCTGCTGTCATGTGCACAAATAGAGTTGCATGCCTGGCATGCGACAATGGATTTCAGAGCAAATCCATTGAGAGAGTTTGCAGTTTATCCAAATATACAGTACACGCAATAATTTGATACACATTACTGTGGAGAAATGTAATCTTGTTTTGCTAATTGTATATGTTACAATTTACTGAGGTTAAGGAATTCAGAAGAACCCAGCTTTATGTCAAAGTCACATGGGAAAGTGCTTGTTTGTATGAATGAATAAAACCCATTGTTTGTCCAATGACTGGGCATTTTAACTATATAACATTTTTAGGATTTAGCATTCAACAAACCTGTACTCTATATTACATAACCAAGATACATTAATATGTACATTAGCTTAAATGAGTTGCTCAAAACTTCCTCATTTAGTTGTGTGACTATAACCCTTATTTGCCTAAAGACAAACTGGCCATATTTTTGAAATAGAATAAAATAAAGTGATAAAATTACATACAATCAGCCACCACAACAATTCTCAATGCTGACTCATAATTTCTAGTTGATTTACACAAAAACCAACCACTTCAAGTACATGAGGTTAAGAAATGAAAAAGCTAAATACATATTTGAATGAATGCATAATAGGTTAGATGAGACATCGATGTAACAATTATCAGTACTTGCTAAACATAGTTTGTTATCTTTCAGCTTTTTAAAGTATGATGGCTTGACTAAAGAAGATAAATTTAAGGAAGGTCAGATAATATTATTAATATTAATGACCATAGCAACACAACTATAAGTAAAGGCAGCAGTTTCCTGTCTTTGTGTGTTCTCTTTGATTAATTGAGGTAGTTGCAGATTTGAGGTGTGCTGAGAGCATCAAAACCTGAATTTTAGATACAGGTATGTTTGGTTTTTGAGCTGTTGAAGGGACATGAGAACCAATGGATCCATGAGTTTCTCATGATCTCAGCCATATTCATGTGATGATGCGAGGTGCATAAAAGAATCAAAGTTACAACTGCTTTGTGGGTTTCTCCCAGCCAGGTCTTTAGACAAACTGTACAACTTTGCCGATTGTGCTGGTCTGCACCTGATACTGGGGCTCAACTCACTGCACAGAAACCCAGACAACTCCTGGAACACCTCCTCCACCCTGAGCCTCCTGAAGTACAGCGCAGGCAAGAAGTACAACATCTCCTGGGAGCTGGGCAACGGTCAGTACACCAACACACCACACACTGCCTACTAAATAAGATGATATGGTGCAGTTTGTAATAGATTATTTCAATTAGGGATGTCCGATACTATCGGCCCTCCGATGTTATCGGCCGATATTCACTTAAAAATGTAATATCGGGAAGTATCGGTATCGGGTTTTTATAACCGATATTTGTTCTGTAGGGTTCAGCATTTCCGAGCCTGCATGAACGCAGCATGGGACGTTTACCGGTGTGCGCTTGATGACGTATAACAACAACAACACGCTAGACTCGTGGGTCGCTAACTGTGGCTAACAAGTTCATAGCGTCTACCGCCATGTACACGAACACACAAACAGAAACAGGGTTACAGCTCGTTGTCATTTTCTCTGTTATGCTTTCGGCGAGTCGCCTCTGTGACGTCACCGTCAGAGTCTGTTGGGTCCTATCTGGGTCCTACTCTGCTAGAGACACAACAGCTGAGAGGACCGAGTGAGAGGACGTTCCTATAAAACGTCCCGCCTCCAGAAACGGGGCTTATGTCTGTGATTTGGAACTATTTCCAAGTGTTCCCTACGGATAGTAAATTTGTAATTTGCAATTACCCTAACCCTAACCCATAATAAATATGGCAGTGCCATATTGGCACTTTTTTCCATAACTTAAATTGAAGTTGTTCTCTTTTTTTGCACTGACAGTGTTTACATTTGGAATGCCATATTGCATTTATATATGCATCCAGTGGGGCCTCACAATAAAATTAGGCGTAATGTGTTAATTCAACAATAGGAGATATGTTATGTTGTTACCTAATAGTTTTGGTGTAAAAAGTCACAAATATCGGTATCGGGTGATATCAGTATCGGAAATTAAGAGTTGGGGAATATCGGAATATCGGATATCGGCAGAAAAGTCAATATCGAGCATCCCTAATTTCAATGCCTTTACCCAGCTACTGTATTTAAGTGTTGTTGATGTACAGTTTTGATGTACCTTAGCTTTACATAATGGGACTTAGTTTTCCATAAAAGTCATCATTATGAGTTTATACATTTCACACAGACATGGGTTCATGCAAAAAAAATGGAGAGTTATCTAGCTACATGCAAGGAGACTGCAGTCTTAGACTGGCAAACTCAGTCTAAACTCGTATTAAATTGTTACCCTGACATCAAATATTTAAAGAAATGTCTGAAATTAAATAACTCTAAACTGATCCTGAAATCATTTGCAGCCTTACTTATAAATCTTTTTTTTTGGGTGAGTTGATGTATCTCAAATCCTGCAGCATACTGGAAATATTTAAACTCAAAAACATTGAGCAGTTTTTCAGAATAAAAACAGAATTGGAATTAATGGCTGTCATTTTATACTCTCACCCGTAGACATATTTTAACCACTGAAACCAGTGCTTTAGGAAAGAAGTTACTTTTTTTTTTGTTTAACATTCATTGTTAAACAACAGCTTTAATAGTGACAGTGTGTTTCCAGCAGTTTAAGGGTTAAAGTAACAATCTCAAATATCTCTGTTTCGCTCTCTTTGGTGGCACCTATGGTGATAAGCAGTAATTGCAGGTGTGCTTTTGGACCTCACTTCCCAGAGATCTCACTGTGTCGCCTGTGTGATGTCCGACACCGGAAAAAACAGTATGCTGCTTCCCACACAAGTGAGCTGAAGAGCGAGTCTGTTGCATTAGCTCCGCCTATCCTCTCCGGCGGTCCAACCACTGCCAAGAGATGAAAAACATGTCACTAGCTGTACGCTGCTTGCTTTTTGGTTTTTCTTTGTTTTTTTCTGGGACTGTCGCCACCAATACTGAGGGTGTTATACTGAAAATGCAAGCCATAGACTCAATTACCAATGTGTTACTTCATTCGACAATAGATAATGACTTACAGACGTATATTTAAATGAAAATCTTCGAGATTATTACTTTAAGGTGCGGGTTCATTCAGGGATGAAAGGAACAGCTAATCCTCATGTCATCTAACCATCTGTGCTCCTGGGGAGCTGCAGTTCACACACAGCCCTGCGTTTCCATGCTGCATATCACTTCATATTTTTATTTCAATTCATCTTCAATAAAGCTCAGAATAGAAACTTTTATTTTAACCTAAGCCTAAAAGTTGCAAACCTAATGATTGAATCATGTGAACATTTTTGAGACGAAGTGAACCGTGGCAAAAGTAACCACTTTATGTAAATCCTTTGGAATTTGTTAATAATATTCTCATTATAGTTTTCAGGGATAAATATGTACAGACACACATACGCACACACACACACACACACACACACACACACACACACACACACAAAACAGACATATTGAAACTTTTATTTTAAAGCTCACAACCTGGTACAGATATAATCACAATGCTTTTCAGTACAGTGGTTAAACAGCAATGGGCCTGTAAAAGTTTAGTTTTCCTCCTTTAGGGAACCCAGCTCCCTCAAGTTCTTTGTTTTAGTGATTCTGCAAGGCCACCCTGTGTGCTTGGACCATTCCCCTGACATTGAGTCCATCTGTCTGCATTACTGCGAATTGCTCAATTATATCTTTTTCTACTGACTGTTGGATACTCTCTAGGAGAGCAAGATCGGACTACAACAACAACAATATTCTTTGCCACCTCCCCACTGTTGCTTGTATAAACTCCATCTCTCTGGCTCAGTCTACTGCATCTCCTCTTCCCAGAGCCTAACACCTACCGCAGCATGGTGGGTCGTGCGGTCAACAGCACCCAATTGGCTCAGGACTACACCAAGCTGCGGACCCTGCTGCAGTCTGTGCGCTACTACCACCGAGCTCACCTCTATGGCCCCAATGCGGGGCGACCCAGGAAGAACGCCATCCTGCTGCTGGATGGGTGAGTCAGCAAGTAAAACATTGATTGTGCAAGATTCCACTCCTTGTTAGGATATCCTGCTGGAAAAAAGGGGGAAGGTAGTGGAAAGTATGCTGCAGCAGTTTGGGACTTTTACTGAGCTTTACTGTGATTAATACACATACATGCATGCACATGCATGCACGCACGTAGACACACACACACACGCACGCACACACACACACACACACACACACACACACACACACACACACACACACACACACACACACACACACACACACACACACACACATGTGTATTCAGTGTTTATGGATTTCCACTGTGCAGGTTTTAGGATCTCAGCTCCAGTTATACCATGTCAGCCTAAATAAAGTGTCACCTGATTGATAACGTGGCGGCACAACGTCCCACCTGCTGACTTTACCCAAAAACTCCACCAGCTTTGGTTTGACTCTGCTGGATCATCTAACAGTCATTTAACTCTCACCACGTTAGGCTGTTTTCTCATCAGATAGTACTTAGAAGTCATACCTTCACACTGCAAAAAACCAACAAAAAACAAAACATCCAAAATGGTAACAAAAAAGACATTTAAGTTTTAGTCTTTCAACCTTACAGTCACCAATTTGAAAATGGGCTTTAAGAGACTTTAAACATACCTGCTGTACTGATACTGTCACAGTAAACATTTACTTTGCTTTATTTTTACACATTTCCATGTCATTGCAAGAAGGGTCTTTCTTGTTAAAAGCATTTGAGTCATAAGTAGGTCCCAACATAAATGACATTCACAAACCACGTTTTTGGAAAACAAAGAAGACAAACAATGCACAAAAACTAGCAAAATAAAATGATGACATGAATTTGGTGACTTTTTAGATAAAAGAAAAAACTGTTCCTTCTCACATTGAAATACTGTAACTTTGGAATGTCTTTACCAATCTTCAGTACATTAAAAGTCTATGTAAATATAATTTTAAACAAACAAAGTGGCTGTCTGAAAGGTGAGGATCAAATACTTGGTGAAATGGTCACCATTAGTGTAATATATTCATGTTTATTGTGAACAGATAAAGCCTTGGGTATGAACCATATACCCTAACCCAGTAATTTTTGTTACTGACAGCAACTTCCTCTAAGCTCCTCTGCTCTAAGTTTAAAGTTTATATTTTATCAGGCGTCAGAACCACAAAATGTACTTTAAATACAAATATCAGATCAGTGGAAATCAAACTCTTACATTTTCCTACTGCACACTGTTCATTCTAAAAGACTATTGGCAGCATTTCTGTGTGCTGTGGCAACACAAACCCTAATCCTACTCGGGCCATATTAACACTAACCCCCAATATGATTGTGCAGGATTTTGAGTGTCACTGACTGTCTTAGTTTGTTGAAATTCCTTCCAACAAAGAAAGGCTTTCCCAGCTGTATTGAGCAAACAGATGACGACATTTTTTAAGCATATTCATCACCTCCAAAAAAGTTAAGTCTCTCTGAGTTTTTCTGTCTGTTGAAATGAAAACAAATCTGGCTAAAATGGAGGCACCAGTACAACAAACACAGGCTGAAAATCAAACATAGATAGATGTACACAATTTTGTTAGTGTTGGACGTTGCAAAAAAAAATGAAAAAAATTATTCCATAAATCTCTTGACTTTCTTTTTCTTTAGTAGACAAACAGTCGTGCGCCATAACCATCAACAATAAACATTCATTTCTTTTCTGCGTGGCTTAAAGGAAGCAGCTGTAATCAATGTTCTACTTATCTGTCACTAGAGATTTAGAATGTTTTTTAAAAGCAGATAACAAGATAATTAGAAGTGACGGAAGGAGAATAAATAAACAGGGAGCAGCATTGCTTTTAACCGAAGTAGAATCTATAAAGTTAAACTCTTCCACACTAAAAAATTCAGTGTTTTTACTCACACACTTGTGAAAACATGTGGGCAGAGACATGCACAGGAACAGTTTAATGTATCTCAGCCTGAATCTGTCTCCAGCTCCTCTTTGCAGCCACACACATTGTGGCAGGTAGTTGGAAGACAGAGGAGAAATAATAATTTGATATGGGTCTCCCTCCACTATGTACTTGAGCTACTTAAATCAATGAAACCATTAGGAACTGCTGTTTATCTCACCGTGTACTGACAGCTGAATTTCACTCATAAATAAGAGATGTTTGTTTGTATGCACCCGTGTGTGTGTGTGTGTGTGTGTGTGTGTGTGTGTGTGTGTGTGTGTGTGTGTGTGTGTGTGTGTGTGTGTGTGTGTGTGTGTGTGTGTGTGTGTGTGTGTGTGTGTGTGTGTGTGTGTGTGTCTGTGTGGTACAGTTCAGATTAATGAGCAGTCGACTCAGAGGAAAGGGAGGATGTAGGAGATGAGTGGCGAGAAGAGGAGGAGTGAGAGGATGAAGAGGGAGAGAGCTGGAGTATCTGCGGGTCACGGGTGTCACATTTAACGACTGGGTGATTCCTGTGTGTTTGACACTGTTACGAGGGGTTGACTCTTGTGTTTGACAGCCCAACTACTCTGCTGCTCTCAGGAAATAAGATGAATTAGACACTGAGCTGCTCACCGTCCAAATATCAGAGCTGTACAGACTAAACAAGCCAGAGCGGAGAAAGTTGTGTTTCTGTGACATGACGTTTAGAGACACACATTTGGGCATGTCTGACAAGCTGTTACCCCCAAATATGGAGTGATTTGGGTCAGGTACTACGCAGATGCAAACACACACGCACACACATACACATAAATACAGACACACACACACACAGATGCAAAGGCTCATGAGGAGGAGGGCAGACAGCAGGAGGGACTGCGTATGGGTTGAGTTTGTGTTTGTGTACAGGATGAGTCCATTAAAAGGTAGACTGGGTTCCACCAATTTTTTTTGTCCTCAAGGGCTGTTTGGAGTTTGTGTTTAACTAACTGGAAGTAAACTCTGCAGACTGCAGAAGGAATTCTTGAAAACACTGTGCAGTTTAGAGTTTTCCAAATCTGTGATGATTTTTAAAGAAAATCACTTTTCATTGGCTTCTTGGGTGTTATTTTTGTGTTGCTTTGATTGTCATTCCTCACAGTTATAATAACTTTCTTCTTTACAATTAGATTGCGACATCACAGACTTTCAAACATATTGTAAACACAACTCTAGTTTAACGGTATTAATCAAAACACTTATATGGAAATGAAAATGAAGTAAACACCCAAACTGTTAGTTGTAAACAGCCTCTTCCTGGTTTACACATACAGCTTTTTAGTGAAAATGGCTGCTGTGATAGACATTTTGGGGGTTTTTCCACTATTATTTTCTACCAAATTAAATGGTTTAAATAAATGGGGTTTAACTATTGGTGTGTTGATAACTTATATTATCATCTGACTATCAGTGTCTACCTTCTCAGATTGTGGTCTTTGCTGGTTGGGTAAAAAAAAGCATCATAACTTATAAGAGTAAAGGATAGGTTTGTATTTTTTCAAGTCTGTTATAAAAAAAACATCACTGTCTGAACATAGATGGAACATGGAAGAACATGGAAGATTTCGACAACTCATATAACTCATATTAACTTCAGCTAAACGTTCAATGCATTTTTGCACTGGATTAGGTTTGTGGATTTGTCCTTTCCATGGGAAGCATGCTAGGAAGGGTATTAATGAACAGTATAAACGGAGGGAATTATACCAGCAAGAAAAACAGTTTGTTTAAATATGGGCACCTGACTATTATTTCAAAACAGATTTGAAAGATGTGAACATATATTTTCATTTCCTTAAAACTATGGAAATAAGACCCAGATGGTAATACTGACAAACTGGATTTGTTTTTGTTTTCAATTTAATAAAGGGCGGCATTAAGGTCACAATAACTCTGTTTTTCTGTTTCAGGTTCATGAAGAATGCTGGCTCAGTTGTAGATGCAGTTACGTGGCAACAGTAGGTATTTTACCCTTTTTTCTATTTTATTACTTTGTTATTCCTTTGGGTACGTACTCAAGGAACCAAGGTCATGTTGGGTTTTTGTACCACCACATTGTGGGTATACAATAGGCAGTAGCCAATAATAACCATTATTAACATTGTAACTGAGAAAGATGGCGCATAATGTGGAGAACTGTGTTTATTCTGCAAATGGAACAACAGGAAAAAGAGCCGGAGAGGGTGTGTGTGTTAAATTGGGAACACCTGCCATTTGTCTATTGCACATACTGTAGGAATGCATACAAATATATCATTGGTTTGATCTTTTTCTCCCCTATTTTATCTATGCGTCTTTACACATGCATGTAAATAATACAAAGACACACCCACTGTAAGCTCAGACAAACCTTGTGTGAGTGAGTGGTCATTAAGGTGAAGGTCAGGTCTAATTAGAAGAAACGGAAGGCGGAAGGGCTGTCAGTAAGGCCTAGAAAAACACCACCCACACTGTTAAAATCAAACCATATGCGCTGGTTCATTCTTTCTGTCAATTAGCCTGTTTTACACTAGAAGTCCAGATTCCAGTCTAACCGAGGCTGCGTGACAGAAACTCTGACCTCTACAAAAGAAACCAAACTAATAAAAGTGGAGACCACTCATTAACACGTCTACGACATAGATTACACTACACTGCAGCTGGCTTGAGTTGTTTTGAATGCGGCATTCATTATAAACTGGTTTAGTGAATCATTCGTTAGAGAGTATCTCCATCTGTGGCTTAGATGTGTTCTTTTGGAGTGATGAAACACGTTGGTTATGAAGTGAAATATTTGTGTACCTCCAGATCACGAAGCTTTGATATGTGGTTTGCATTATGTTATGACGTTTTTTCAACAACATTGTAGTTTCACATTTGGAGCATCTTGTCTCAGTTACTGCTTATCCATTTTTGGATTCACCAAGAAAACATGATCAGAATGTTTGGTTATTCTCTCTAAATCTTTCTGTCTCTCTTTCTTTCTTCATCTTTCTGTTATATTAAGTTCACTCTCTCTTTATAGAAAGAGACCACTTTTCCAAAGACACTAGTCATGTTGTCTTGCACTTGCAAGTTCTTTTTGCTATTTTCTTTTCAGAGCACTTTAAACCAAATATTTCCAACTAACTTTAAGGAACAATACAATTTATGAAAAAAACGATATTTTTCACTTTTTACCTTTTATAGCCATGATAGTTTTAGTTTTTTATAGGTTTGAGGATGTCTGTCTCTAATATGTCTGCTTCCATTACAACATATAGGAGGTAAATGGACTTTTGTGGTGCTCAAATGACATTTAAAACATTTTCTTAAATTCAGCAGCAGAATGTCTTTCCGGAAAATGTGTCCCCATTATTCTGAATAATCCACAGAACACACAGTTTGAACACTAACTAGGGACTATTTCTTCTGTAGAAATTAGTTACAGTAAAAGGTTGCTGCTGTTTTTTTGTTTTTTTTTAATGTAATTGTTTTCAGTGTTATTCCCCCTATTGTGTTGATATATGTTTGCAAGACAGATCTATCAAACCTAAGCAAATAAAACTAAAACAATTTGCATGCCTAGATGCCATTAAAGTGAAAATATGTATGTAATGTGATTTGGGTGAACTGACCCAGACCTAACTTTTACACCCTTGCCCTCTAACCTTAACTATAGTGAACAAGACTTGTTTCATGTTGAGAAAATTAATCCTGTCAAAGCTGCGTGACCAGACGGCAGCCAGTTGTAACTGTGAAGATATGAGCAAAAAAAGTAAAAGAGAGAAATGTACCCCTTTTTTTGCTGTTAAGATGCCCCCTAGCAACACACTTAATGTGAGCCCTAATTGCTAGCAGTGGGGTATTAGTGGTGTGAACATGTGAGAGTGATATTGGAGAACACATGCTCAGCAGAAAAAAGAAAAAAAACATACACATTTTTTTGATCATGTAATGATAAAAGGGGCACTTTTATGACAGGTTCTTTTGAAAATCAGGCATACTCCTCAGCACATAGAACGTCAGGAACGATTTTTACTTTCTTCAGACACATGCTAATTCATTGGTTTTGCTTTTTGCAGCCACGCGGTCCCATTTAAAACCGTTACGGGATGACACATTATACCCATTTCTCTTGTTCCTTGTCAGAACGACAGTGGTACTGCATGCCAGAGAGCATGGTGTATCGGTTATTTACAGCGGAGGGTAGAAAAAAGAGATATTAAAGATTTGCGATCTCCTCCTTTCCAGTCTTAAAATTGCAGAGGGACTGTAAATTTACAGATGGCATTCCTGGGGGAAGCTACATATCCTTCAGCTGTTCTAAAATGATTGATCTGATGATAACCTGCTGGTCCACATCAAGGAACACATCCTCTCCTTGCTTCACTACCCCTCAGCTCACCCCAAATCTCTTGCTGCAGCAGATGGTCATTCCTTGACACTTAAAGTGCAATTATTATAAGCAACTGTAAAGTCCTTAACTTGTACTTTTCTTAAGTTTTTTTAATTAGATGTTTTTACTCCGCTACGGCTCTGGTTTTTAGCAAAATTAGGTTTTAAAGGATGAGAAGACTGTGAAAATAATACAAATTATAATGGCTTTTGCTTTGCTTGAGTTTCCGAGTTGTCTATTTTTTCTATTCTATTATTAACAAAATACTGCATGTTCTTAGTGGTATAATTACAGGCATTTCGTACTCTTCATATTAAACATAATTAATACTGGCTAGGATTTTCAGCAACCTAAAACATACACATCAGAATGACCCCAGAATAAAAAATAAATCACATTTTAAAACAGTTTCTCTTAACACAATAAAAAAAATTATAGCACTGGAGTTAAATAATCATTGAATGAACCACTGTGTCAGAAACAATCAAGATATTCAACAGTTTTTCTTTACTTTATTTGCTTCTGCAGTGCAAATAAGATTCAGAAAATGTTAATAATACTCACCAGAAAAACAAATCTGTCCTAACAGTGGAACCAGCTTTTTTCCCTTGAAACTGACATAGTATGCAGCATGACTAAAACTGAGACATGTTAGACACTACAGGGAGGCAGCCATAAGCAAAACCATATCCGCCACGCAAGGTACTTGTTTTGAAGGAGAAAAGTATGACTTTTAGTTTAAGTTGTGTATTTTTCCATTATGATATTCATTCTTGTTCAACTCTAATCCCTGTCAGACTTCATCAAATTGCTTTCTTTAGTCTGAACAGTATTTTTTTGTTAATAGAGTGCTAGATAGTTTTGTTAGTGAGCCGTCTTTGATGTGGTGCTGGCACTCTTGGAGAGCTGTGTAAAACAAGATGACCAAGTGGATCTTGTCTGAGAACATTGCTGTTCAGTGTTGCATTTTTGCATTTTATTGAGCTCTGGTCAGTCTAGCAGCTAAGGTTTCATGTCAGTGTTGTTAAACTAAGGAAAAGGTCTTGGCTCTGTTTTAGGAGCTTAGGTTTGAGCATTTTGGCTGACACCAAGTTCTTTATGGTATTTTTGTACTAATGAACCACAAAACTTGGATGTTTAGTAAAGAAAGTTGCTTTGTTACCTGATGCATTTATAAGCCGTTGCCAAATTCCCAGTAGTACTGATTTGTTCAAGCTATAACTATACAGCTATAACTTGTACTGTGTTTTATTCTGTTTCCATATATGAACTGGAATTTCTTACCCTGGGATCTGGACTGAAGAATTATTGTGAGCCCTCTGGAAAGATGACAGGATAACCAAATAATTTGTGTAAAGCTATGACTTAATCCATGCGTTGTTTACACTTTGAGGCCAGGAGTTTGGGACTTCTCCAACATTGTGACGAAAATTTCAACGAAGTTAAGCTCAGATTGCAACACGGCTTCACCCCACATGAACAAAATTCAGCTCCGTTCTCAGCAGCTTTGTTGACCAATCTGTCATTTCGACAGAACTTTCCAAAAAAGGGTCAATAGTGGTTTGACTTTTGCTTTGAGATCTTTTGATGCTGCAATTGGTATCATCTTTTTGTCCACTGGCTTCATTATTCACAATGTAATACAATACTTGATTGTCATTGTCCATTTAATTTTGTTGAATCTGCGATTGAGAAATGTATCATTGACTCTATACTCTCTATTGATTAACTCAATTAAAATGTCATACAGTACCTTTCCTGGACTTTGGAAATTTGCAGAAAACATATGCAGCTGAACTGGACTGATCTTTAGAAGAATCAGTGGAGAAATGAACTGAAATGAGTCAGATTTTTTAAAATCTTTAGTAAACAGCCATTTCATCTATTTATCTCGCAATGTCGTATATATTGTAGAAGTATATTGCTGATGGATGTAAGTGGACATTTATGTACAATATTTATTTTGCCACAATAAGGCCTCTAATTTAGTCATATATTCTATGCCAAAAACTTTTTCTATTGTTGTGCAGTAAACGATTTAGAAATCTATTCAATCTATTAAAGGCCAGTATTTTATGACAGTATAACATCACTAGGTTATACATTTGGCAAACACAGGAGATGTGACGCAAACGATCGTCCTACAGGGCTGGATATTCACAGCTGGATGTACTTTAAATTAGCATTTTGAGTGATACCTACAAAGAGAGCATTCACATCTTTGCATGCTGCCTACTAAATGATAAATATTTAGAGAAGTGGGTATATTCTGAACAAACTACTGTAAACACAGCTAAAACGGTGCAGACTGACCACTCAGAGAAGATAAAAAAGACAGTATATTTTAGTTTCAACTTGTAGTCATAGTTTGGATTTTAAAATTTCCTTTTAGGACCCGCTTTAGTTCAGCACGTAACTCTGTCTGTGAATGGAAGCTTGAAAGATGACTGAGCCGCTCTGTTAGAGCCTCTAGGACCTGAAATGACCTGACCATGAAGATAACTTGGCTAATGAACACACTAAAATTCCCAAATTTCCTTCCAGCTCACTGTTGAAGTTTTGAAATTCAACACAGGAAATTCAAGGTTTTGGGATACTATTTGAAAATATAATAACTATAAACTATAACAATTTTAACAATGTTGTGTATTCTTAGAAATGTTTCTGGCATTTTTTCCCCCCACTATTCACACATTCTTCTCTTTTTATACTTATCATAACCTACTTCAGCTTAGGGAGTTAGCTGCATACTGAACTGACTGATTGATTGACTGTCATTTTAAGACTCACGCAACAAATGTTTTTTTTTTTTTCTTCTGAAGTGCAAATAAGATGTAAATGTGTTTTATGGTACCTGAAACAGGAACAAAAGAGTGTGGTGTTGGCTAGTTCTCCAAGGCACTTTGGAAACAGCTGAGTCTCCAGCTGTATAGTATGTTGTTCGAAGGGCAGATTTGTGTTGCTCCCTTGTTTTCCTCTCTTGGACGCTTGCAGAGGATCTTGGAGAGGCTTTCTGTCTGCCCACAGGATGATGTTCTTAAAGGACTTTGGCGCAAAGTACCAATAAATTCTTCTCTCATCATGCTCTCTTAACATCATTTTTCATCATCATTCTCTTTGTGTCTCTATCGCACACACAGACAGAATCACTGCAGATGGATGTCTGCATTGTTCTGTCTGAGGCTGAAATCCCTGTGCTTCCAATTCCTTCCTTATGCAATCCCACATTTTGACATAGAATTGGATTGTCAGTATGCTAAAGTATAGTTGAATATGTCAGTCACTGTTCATCGTAATTGTTATAGCGAAATAATATATTTTGTGAGAACAAAAAAATACATAAATATACTTCATGGTTTTGGATTTTAAACCTGCGGTCCATAATGAGCCTTACATTCTAACTACAAGTTGGCAGAGCGCTTTAACTAGCATTGCATTGTTATTATAAAGTACAATTAAATTGCCACTGACATACCAGGGAATGTAATATGTTATCATGGTATATAATTGGATATTATTTAAGTGATGAAGTTAGATGACACTGAGATTGTCAGTTGTACAGATTTGACCTGAAGAAACTTTTTCATTAGCAAGAGCATCTTAACAGTGGAGAGACATAATGGCAGATGTCCTGCTTTTAGTGCATCACCACTGTCCCACATGGAAATGTATGTAATAGCCTTACATAACATCTAACTACACATTTTAACTTCAAATTTTTGCCATAAGGTCAAACTCTGAACAAGATATGGGGGAATAGATGTTTGAATGGAGAATCAAAATGAAGGTTGTGCATTTCAGTTTATGATTCATTACATGTGCAATAACCATAATCACCATGTATGTTGATCACATTGTAAAGAATGCATAGAGTGTTTCTCTCACAGTATTTCTCTTGCATTTCCCAAACAGTTATTACATGGATGGCAGAGTGAACAAAGTGGAGGACTTCCTAAAAACGCGTCTGTTGGACACACTGACAGAGCAGATCAATAAAGTCACCAAGGTAACCTTAAATTAAATTTGTACTTTAAATAATCTCAGTTTATATGTATTCACAGCATACTGTATATTGCATATTTCCATCAAATGTTTCTGAAGGGGCTGCTTTAGGATTTATTTCAGTCATAGTTATAGTTAGGTCTGTAGATGCACAATTGGGGTAATATCCGCTATATATTTCAGAGGTCATATGTTGGTCTTTTCCCAGTTAAACTACTTCCAGCAAACCTCCTCCAGGGAGAATATGAAGAAATAACTATTTTTTACCTTGAGATAAATTTGCATTTCTTTTGACTTTGCCAAGTTATGGATCGTCTCAGCCTGCAGCTAGTTTTGCGATGATACAGCCACATGTGCAAACCACAAGAGTAAGCCCTCCGGCTAAGAGGGCTGTGTCCATGATGAGGTAATACTATCAACACAAGCTGCTGTGGCAGACTTGCTGAGTTTTGTGATATGATCAGCGCCAACATGCCTGAGGGAAAAAGAGGCAATCGTTCCCAAGAACAAAACATTAAATGAAATAGAACAGGAATGGGATACTTTACCCCCACAGCCAAAGTCAATGAGCTCAAGGTTTTGTGTGTGTATGTGTGTTTTATGTACACGCACTTAATAAGTCTGTGTCATTGTGCAGTTGTATATTTCTGTGTCTATTTACATTGCTGAAATGACTTTCACAAGCTTGCAGAGATTCTGTCAGTATCATAAAAGCTTTCAGAACAACAAATAATTAAATATGCTGCACTAAATTACTCCCAAAAATAATTCTACTCAAAATAAATGTTGTGTTTCTTGAAATAAATTGGACTGGAAATTATGCATTGATCTAAATATATCTTTCACAAAGTTGATTTCAGCATGAATTTTGTAAACTACACCTGTATTTCTATCACTTACTGTATTACAGGTCGTGAACACACACACTCCTGATAAGAAGGTGTGGCTCGGTGGACTGGGTCCCGCATGGGCAGGAGGCATCAATAATCTCTCGGACACATATGCAGCCAGCTTTTTGTAAGTACTGTTGTCGTACTATAGCTCCATAAGAAACCCTTGTGGTGTGCTACGTAGATAATAATACCTTGATAATGAACTCGTATTTGTCAGAAAAAAGTATTTATTTCCAATACATTATGTGTTCTATTAGAAAAAATGTGCATCAAGTCAAGTCAATTTTTCAATTGTATATATATATAGCCCAATATCACATATTTGCCAAGGGGCTTTACAATATATACAGTATATGATACTACCTATACTTAGACCCTTGACTCAGATAAGGAAAAACTACTGAGGAATAATTGTGAAAGAAAAAGAATAGAAGAAACCGCAAGATGATCAACAAAGGAGGGTTCGTCTTCAAGGACAAACAGACATGAAAAAGATGTTGGGTGTACAGAAAAGCAAAATAGAAAAATTACAATATGGAAAATCAGGATAACAAAACCACAGATATATTGTAAACATGTATGGCAAACACAATCAAAGATGTCCATTGTTTCTTTGCGAAAGAAATGTTCACATGTACCACTCGTGTTGTTTTGTATTACAGGTGGGCTAACACACTGGGAATGGCTGCTGTTCAGGGAATTGACGTTGTCTTGCGTCACTCATTCTTTGACTATGGATACACGCACCTTGTTGACCAGCACTTTAACCCTTTACCTGTAAGTTTTGAAGTCTCAAAAATATTTCAACAAGGTTAAGTGTAACTATTGAATCAAGTTCACCCCTCATTCTCTAAGGCCAACGATGTTGAGGTTAAGGTTCTGGACCTTCTCCCCATATCAGACCCAGTCCAGTTTGCCTTTCCCTAATGGCACCTCTTGCTCTTTCCCGTGGGAGCTATTAGGTGAGATGAAAGGCGTTTAGTGGTGATGAGTGGTTAGACGCGGGGGCGAAATGCCATGTAACCTTAGCCCTTTGTCAGTAGCCCAAGACAGTGTCACTGCTCCCCTCATCCCCCATCACAACTGTGCGTTTCTCTGTGCGGGACAGTCGGTCGGTGAGAGATCTGCAACCTGAGATGCTGATACACAGACATGTTAGTAAAATACCCTGCAACGCTGTGTGAAATGGAACTGCCCAGTCCTGAGTCTCTCTGTGTTTGGGACTGAATAATACTGGTAAAGAGATGCAACAGCCTTCATCTGCATATTGAATTAACAACCTGAAATATGGTTGTTATCAGTGCATCTGAAGTTAAAATAATTTAAATGCACAGATTTGTAGGAGGCAGACTTCTGAGGTCATAATGTTCAGTTAATGTTCAGTTGTAATTTATTTCTTTTAAAAGGAGAAACTTTTTTTGTTGATTGATTTGATTTCATTATGCTTGGAAAAAAATAATTAGAAGTGTGAAGTGTGATAAAATATGAGCCAACTTCATAAAAAAGATTTATTAAGTTCATAAAAAGGGTGTATATTAAACTGAGGCAAAGCAGGGGTGAAAGGCTTACATTAAGGACATGCACAATAAATCAGTGTTCCTACACCAAAGGAGGACACACATTTGTTATTATTCAAGATTGTTTTATTCCTGCTTTGGTCAGAAATAGCCAATCCAAAATGCCATTTAACAGATAATTTTATTAGATTAATGAACTAATCACTTGAAAAATCTGACAATAAGTTTTTACAAAATCCCTCATTAGTAGTCTCCAGCATGGATATGCCTTTTTGAGCCTCACTTCAACTATAAGGTATTAAACAATCGAGATGGCTTCATTTTTTTCCCTCTTTGTCTCCATTATTTTTCTGGGGCTGTCGGTCTCCTGCCAGGATCACAATGCTTTTAACATGGCTGGATGTCTGAAGGCTGCACCAGCCTACCTGCTGAGAGAATTCACTGCAGGGCCAACCTGTCCTCTGCATGAGAAATTTATGACCTGGCCCCTTCCCCTATTGGATGACTCTTCCATTGGTAGATGTTGAATCCAGTCCCAACACACTGAATGACTCAACAACTTCACTCTTTTCCACTCTTATCCTCTTTTTCTTTTTTTAAAAAGGTTTTTTATAGTTGTCTACTCGCAGAGGTGCGCTGTAAACTCCCAGTGATAGTTATCTTTAACAGAGATTACTTATTTAAGGTAAAGAAATGTTCATATTTGTCCATATACAGTACCTGGAAGTTGTTGAAGAAATGTTTTTTGAAAAAATTGCCCTTTTGATTTCGTAATTTGAAAAATGACTTAAGTAATGACTGGAGACCTTAGGACGCAGTTAAGTTAAATCCAAACTACAGCTTGTCTATTGTCCATTTTGAACCCTCCACCTTACAAACATTCATTACTACAAATACATTTTGGTTTACTTGTAGTTTGTTTTTGTTTTTTTTACCTTTTCCTGAATATGTCTTTTTTATAGCGGCTGTTTTCTCTTAATTTCCTTATGGGATACCCTATTACAGCATGCCGATTATTGTCTAGTTAAATTAAAAACACCGAAACTAATGTTGAACTTCCCGTTAAATGCATCAAAATGCTGTAACCTCATACTTTGGTTGTGGGATTTCCAGACATTAACAGGGTCTCAACTAGGCAGTCTGACTCTCATTTGCCCTATTTAGCTAAACGTTTAAGGTTAATTGTTATTCTCCTTGTTATCGTCCTCTATTCCCTTAACTGTGCAGCTGAGGTTTGACCGGTGTCTGGTTTATGGTTTTGCTTTTCTGGAGTCCTTGAGATGTTGCTGTCTTTTTTATGAGTGCCTGGCTGTCTTTATGTCTGTTTTTCTGTCTTTATTGATCATACTTTGACAGTTGTCTGTTTATCCATCCATCTGAAGGGGAAATTGAGGGCGAAATAGACAGGGGACATGGAGACAGACAGGCAATCAGACAGGAAAACAGGCAGACAGTCAGACTACTGCAGATTTTGGACCTCAGTTGATGTTTCCTAATGCTACAAAAAATTCAAAGTGATGCCCATTGATTGTTGAGATGACCGTACCTTAAAATATGTCAATAAATTGATGGTCTTTTTTACTTGAGTTTTGAAATTTAAATACAAAGCAAGAGTATAGCATCACACACCGTCTTGCACAAATAAAACCTCAAACTCATAACCGTAACCTTTGTTTTATACACTGCACAATAATCATAGATCACAGCTCTGGCCATACCATACATTTATCCATCCATCCCTCTGCTTGTGGCCAACACTATACAGTTCCATACTGTGCTCTGCTTCTTCGATGCCTTGGCAGCAAATTAAGTTAAAGCCTGCATGGAAAAAAGAAGCCCTAAATGTTGCCATATGCAGGATTGCATGGGAACTTCCTGAGGAACACATGTTGTTCTGGGTCTCTTGGAGAGGTGTTGAGTCTGTGTAGTCTATAGAGTGAGACGCAGTATAGTAGACCACTCAACAATGATAACAGAGAACAGTAATTCATGATGGAGCAAAATATTTTGTAGAAAATGTCATATTTAAGACCTGTCAATTCTAAACGGGTCAGCAGTTGTTGGTTACAATGTGACATGTTACATGGGACAATCAGCTCCAACAAAATGTCGGGTGTCAAAGTGCTGACATATTTAGATTTGACATTTTTGTGGAATGTACCTCTCTTTTCACCATGTCGAATACTAGTTGCTTTGCTGGCACATTCTTAATTCTCACAGTTTGTGAAACTTTATCTGTTTCTACAATCACCAGCCCATTTCATGGCTGAGTAAACAAAATGGATATTTTAGGAATATTTCCTTTCAGTGGATTCCAACATAACCGTATTAGTGGTCTCTTTCAATAAAAATCCTCACTTTTGATTTGTTCTGGTATTTAAAAAGCAGAGAATTTAAAACTTTCTCTCTGCAGAGAGACTGGCTGAATGAATGAAAGTAATGTGTGTGTCTTTGTGTGCTTACAGGATTACTGGTTCTCTTTGGTCTTCAAGCGTCTGGTTGGTCCGAGGGTTTTAGCTGTGCGGGTTGCTGGACTGCAGAGGAAGCCACAACCAGGACGAGTCATACGAGATAAGCTACGTATTTACGCGCACTGTACCAGCTACTACAAGTACGTACTTAACCACCAAGCATTAGTATGTAACCTGTCTTTAAACACAGCAAGTGTGTATATTATATACTACGAACTGTTAATTTCTTACATTTATATTTGTGTCCTCTTGGGCTTTCCGTGATGTATAGCAATACTTTGGGAATGTCCTTTAACATTTAGATTGAAAGCAGACTGCTGCAGGTTTTACTTGTTTCAACTCTCTGTGTCCTCCCGCAAACACCTGAGGCTCAGTGTCTGCTGGGGAAGAACAAAATCCCCAGCCGACCCATTCGGCTCCCCATAAATAAGCAGACTGCAGACACCTGCTCATTCACAGCTCAGAGCCTATAAAACTTAACGGGTATCACTTATCAGGTGTGTGGGTTCTGTCTCCCTACCGTCAAAGAGCCGCTGAAAGGTGTGCTAGGCCTTTATCCCATCTCGGATTGGCTGGAGGGGGTATCTGAGGGGGAGGGGGAGGGGGAGGGACAATAAGGCGGTCTGTGCCGGGAGGAGATAAAGAGTGCCACCATGGCCTGTTCAAGGTTATCATTTAACCCAGGCCAGTGGCTGTCAGCACCAGGCTAGACTTACGGCCCTTCTCTAGACAGGGCTCATTTACAGGTGGAGCATCTCTTAGAAAAATGTTCAAGCGCTACACAGGTAGATCGGCGATAGATGGTAAATGGGCAGGAGTTGCATAACCAACGCTCTGCTGTAAGAGGCCGGATGACATGCCCACAGATATTTGAAATAGTTTTCAACAAGTGTATTCACTCAGCCACCTGGTATGTATGGTGAAATTGGAAGTGCAGAGATATCCATGGCATGCAGTGTCGCTCAGCTCCACTCAACATACCAATTCGCTTTGGACTTATATGATCAGACAGCAAGGCACTAAACAGTCCCTCTTGAATCCAAAGCCACTTCAGTTTCCATTATTTCTGCCACTTTGTGGTCTTACACAGTCAGCCCTTAAGTGGACGAGCCATTGTAGCCTTAGTGGTTTGACTGTGCTGCGTAGACTGCAAAGAATATGTGTTCAGGCAGTCAGTGGTTTGAGAAGTCTTTGCAGATTAGATATTTGACTTTCACTACCCTTTTACCCCTTTTAGTGGTTTGCATGGCATTTTTTTCACTTTCCAGCGATGCACCAACATCAAACGGCAAACACATGTTTATGTTCCTGGTTTGGATCTCTAAGAACCTCATCATTTGAAAAGCTTGAGAGGTCATTATCTCTCCCTCCATCTAACCATGTGATCTATCACTCGGAGCCATGGTCCATGTTTCCCAGAAACAAGGCTCCAAGAGTTTAACACAGCCAGACACGCAGAGTTTTTATCAACAGTACACTACTTGCACTTTTCTCTGTCGATATATTGAATATTAGCAGTCTTGCTGGGTTAATGAAATACATGGCTAAGCCTGTGCCCAAAAGATCAAAGATAAACATCAAATTGAAAGTCAAGATTGCTAGATAGATATGAGATTTTGGAGGTGGTAAGAATTGGAAGAGATGTCTACCTGAACGTTTAACCAAAGCCCAGCTCTGACCCTGAACTCCAAGGCCGACATGTGGTATTCACTACAGCTGTGTTGTCTTTGTCCTCATTTCTGGGCTCTTATTAGATTTTATCATGTTTGTCTTATCCGTCTCGCTCAGTTATTTACCTTTGACCAATATTGCTATCAAGTTGTGTCCCCAGTGCTTTGCTCTCAGGAGAGGGACTCAAACACTGTTGTCTGTGTAACTCAAGAAGTGTTGCCTGTTGTGTTCACACCCTTCATGTGACCCTTGACTATACAGCGACAGGTTTTAATATTGGATACTGTACAAGAGAAGCAGATTTGTGCTTCAGATAGACTTTATTAGGATAATAATGGCCTGTAAGATGAAGTGTGGTTTAATATATTGCCTTCTAAATATAGATGATAGGTTTTAGGCTCTGATAAGGGACAATGTGCTGCTAATGGAATTCCCTTCATGAACATGCTGTTTTTTACTTTATTATGTGTGTGTGTGCCTTTTGATCCAGATTAGATGAAGGAGTTGCGGTTTGATCCTGTTATTATATGTGATAAAAAAATATCAAAGACTTTCCCCTCTTTGTAGTCATCTTTAATTATAGAGAATTTTATTCCACATGGCAATGTAATGTATAATAAATCCTCAGAAGCAGATGTGAAGTGAAAGGTTTTTTGGAAAACCTATGTGATGTGAGGAAAATTAATGTGACGTTGTTCATCATTTTCTTCACTGTACCAGTCATAACTATGTGAGAGGCTCCATAACAATCTACATCATCAACCTGCATCGGTCGCGGAAGAAAATTAAGTTGGCGGGGACGTTACGGAACAAGACTGTCCATCAGTACCTGCTGCAACCCTACGGCACTGACGGACTCAAAGCCAAGTTAGTGCACACAAACACACATGCATGCATAGACACAGAGATGCATTAATAAAGTATCCTCTTCAATCAAATGAGACAAATGCACTGATGAGAGACCCATAATGCAGCTGCTCAAGTTTTCCAGTCGTGTCCTTGCTCATATAAAACAAAAACAAAAAAAACCTGTATTATTCCACAAATAATAAATAGTTAGTTGAAATTAAAAGAGCATTTAGCAAAGCTCTTAAACATGTTGAGATGAGGAACAGTGATATTGATGATTTTGTCAAGGCTTAAAGAAAAGTTTCATAAACTGCTTTTTAGGTCTCAAACTATTTTATTTTAATAGCCTAATAGCTTGTTTATCACTGTCCCTTCAAATGCTGCACTGAATCAATGTTGTAGAATTTTAGGAAAACAGTGGATGATGGACCTGAGCTGTATATTTTTCACTGAATTGGCATGTTGCGTATATACGCACAATAAAAAATGTACACTGGCATTTTTTCAAAATTTCCGTGTGTTGATCTAAATAGAGAATAACACTTACAGCAAACTCTTACGATCATTTTTCTTTTGTCAGTGAAGAACCATTAGGGCTGACCATTAATTCAGACTGTCACAATATGTTGCACTGCATTACTGTAACTTGCCAACTTAGGAAGTAAACATTCAGCAAGTCCAGAGACCTTCACAGAGGTGCACCATATTTGTGTCCCATTGTTTGAATGGATTTTTGTCCTTTTATGCCATTTTAACTCTGTGTTGTTCACAGTTTTTATTAACAAGGTAATATAACTCCTATTGCCTTACACATCCCTTTAAAATAAAAGTTTATGCTTTCAGCCTCTCCCTCTCCTCTCCCCTTTGAGCCCCTGGCCTGTTATTCTGACTCAGTTTTAAGCATCAAATCCTGGAATAACAGCCTAATGACCCAAGACCCGTGTGTGTGTGTGTGTGTGTGTGTGTGTGTGTGTGTGTGTGTGTGTGTGTGTGTGTGTGTGTGTGTGTGCGTGCGTGCGTGCGTGCGTGCGTGCGTGCGTGCGTGCGTGCGTGCGTGTGTGTGTTATATGATACCTATATGAGGCCTAAATCAAGGCTCAGGCATGATCCTTAAATAACAGCATAATGATGGAGGATGTTTTAGGTGTTAAAATAGGATTGCGAGGCAATTTATAGGAGAGCAAACTAACGATGGGCCTTTTTTTTCAGGCTTTAAGTGCTTTCCTTTACCACAGACAGCGCAGGGAGACTTTTATGAAGAATTTAGCAACACCAGATGTCTATAAATTTGTCTCGAGTAGAGGGACTTTCTAGTATTCAGGTCCATACATTGTAAGAAAGCTTTGAGAAATTCAGTTTGATTCATATTATGTCCAGATTGGGCGCAATTGTATTTTATCTTGTATTGAATTTTAGGTTCACAGCTGGTGTTAATCTCTACAATAACAGCAGCACTTTATATTTAAAAATGTGTGCATTAAAAGTGACATTATAAAATGAATTCAATGATAATAATATTAATAAAAGGTAAGTATCTGATTTATTATGTTAACTATAAAAATGACAGGTAGTTACTTTAAAACAATAACTTATATAGATTTTAAAAAATATATATTTTGAATAAAGACAATTGTGAGTCTTACTCAAGCCAACTGTTAGGCAGGAAGTTTCAAACATTTTTTATGACAGTTATCCTTTCAATAAACCATAATCCAAGTAATGAACTCCTTACCTTCCCTCAAATGACAAGAAAAACATTGAAAAGTGAATATTTCACTTTCTATTGTTTTAAATGTTAACATACTTGTGCTATAAATAATTGATTCTAGCAGAGAGATAAAAAGGAAAAACATAGAAAGTGAGACATGAGACGACACTGTTCTCCAGGCAAAGAGATGTAGGAGTGTAAATAATCTCCTGTAATGGGACATGTCAGCATTTACTGACTAACAGGTTTAATTCAGCAGCATTGTTCAATATGTTTTCAATATGCTGTTTCCTAGAGTTAAAAATGAAAATGAGAGAAAAGCATTTTTGGCAGTTTCTAGTGAGCCGACCTCCTCAACATCAGAATTTAAGAGGATATAGCAGCAAAGTGTGTCTCAAACAAAGGTCATATTAAATAGCATGGAGCATTAATTCACTCTAAATAATAGTGTGAAAAAACTGCCTCATAGGAAACATTTTTCAAACATTATTAGTTGTAATAGCTTTTGGAGTTCTGTTATCAGAAGTGCCAGTAGTCATTGTGATGGTTGCTGAAGAAAAATATTTTTCTTAGATTTTATCTTTTTAGCGTAGATGATTCAAAAATTGATAGTTTCAGTTTCGCTCTATGCAAATTCCATTCAAAAATCAAGTTGTACTAATATACATGAAAGTGCAGTTGTGAAATTGCAATTTTGTAGCAGTGGCACCCCCAAGTGTACAACTGACAGACTTATAAACTTAGTACCATGAATAATTTGTTGGATTTGTTGTCTTTTGTTGATTACGTTAAATATATTTAAACTGCTTTCTCTATTATTGTTTTTTTTTACTGCGACCACCAGTTTAATATGTTAGAAGGCAGATTAAGAAAAAAGAAGTGCAACTAGCACTTGCTGTAAGCACTGGTATCTCTTGGTGAAAAGACAGATTGTTAAGGAAAAGCACAAGTTTATCCACTGAAGCACATGTCATTGAGATTATAAAAACTGCATTTCCTGTTCCCTTCTCTCTGCAGATATGTCCAGCTGAACGGGGAGAGGTTGCTCATGGTGGACAATGAGACTTTCCCAGAGTTGAAGCCTAAAACGTTGAGGGCTGGACGGACAATAGCCATGCCTCCCATGACTATAGGTTTTTATGTCATCAAAAATATTAACGCATATGCCTGCCGAAGATAACATTGATCTTACAAGCTCTGAATTCTACCAAACCATCAACTCTCTGCTTGCTTGACCCATTGTCCAGTAAGAGGGTTTATCAGAGGGACGTCAGAGTACCATTCTAGCAGGGTTTTAGTGTTTTGCTCAAGGGTACTGCAGTAGAGTGGACACCAGGCTTGAGACATTACAATCCTCCGGTTCAACAACAGCCTCGTTAACTGTTGTTTCAGCTGTTTCTGGGATTTTTAACCTTGAAAAGCTGTTTCTCCTCACGCACTGACCACAATCCCCGCAGATCTACAAAATTACAGATGAGCCCGGCTCTTCCCCAGTTCTCATCTCTTTAGTCCAACAAAGAAAGACTTTGCCCCACACACATAACAAGGGCTGCACTGAACACTTTTCAATTTGTTTCACCAGCTTTTCCTCATATGCTCCAAGACTTGTATGGACAGTGGTTGTTTTGTGCCTTTGTGTGAGATTTATGTTTTGTAGTCAAATTTACAACCACATTCTGGGACTTGATTAAGCTATATTTTCTCCTCATGGATCGTCAAGCCAAGGGCTCTCTCTGTGTCTACCAAACTATAGTTCTTCTCAATCTTATTTTCAAATCTTTTACCGACCAACGAATGGGAGAAAACTCAGAACAGACAGTGTTGCTGAAGCATTCACAAGTCAGCTTCAGTTTGACTCGATCCTCTACACAAAGAGAAAATAGCATGGAGTGTGTCAGGTCATGTCTGGACTGAGCACTGTGTGCATCTGTGTGTGTGTGTGTGTGTGTGTGTGTGCATGTGTGTGTGCGCATTTTATTGATAAAGCTACTGATGTGTCTGTCGAGTCTGTTTGACATATTTTTATTTTCTTGTCAAGTGGCTTAAAGGGAAAATCTGTTTCTTTTAAAGGATGTTTTTGTATGTTCTGTGTAACTTTGCTTTTGTGCAGCAGGTTTCAATCAGTTTGACTGCAGAATATGACAGCCAGGATGTGTCGCTGGGTCTGTTTGCAGTGAGCTGGGAACAATGTGAACCCATCCATAACATGTGTCTTCATATAGCCTGCATCCATACAAAATCTGGGTTTTTTAACCTTTCTCACTATATCTTCAGCGTGATCTCACATTTTATAATCTTCCTATGCTGCTAGGTTTTTTAAAACTAAATATACATTATATATATTTTACATATTTTGTACAGATTTACTGTCATATATTATTAGATAATGTATGTACATAAATGGAGTGATGAATATAAGTGATACAAGCTGTTTTACTTACATACAGTATACACCTAATTTATATGATTAAATACTTTGTCGTAATTTTCTATCATAAAAAACTTGGTTATTTTAGAGGTACAAAATTCCCCAACTGAAAAGGAAAAAAATGTAATAATTTTGTGTTCTTTGAATGATGGTGTGATCAAGCAACTGTGTTTTATTTCAAAATCTACTGACCACCTTATTTTATTCTGGGCTTGTTCTTTTAAACTAAAAATACAGCTTGGGTGTAAAACATTCCCTCAGAATAGTTGGTCACTTTGCTTATTATATGCTCTGAACTGTCACAAACAAAGATAGCAATAACATTATTAAACATACATGGTAACGATAAGCAGGAGTAGGTTCGATGCCTGAATGTGTTAAATATAAATAATATTTGTCCTCTGAATGTGTAATGTAGAGGTGTTCATATTTCTTTTGGAGATTATTATTTTATTATGTAAAGTGTGTTATTGGATATTATTTTTTGTAAAAAAAAAACAAACGTTTACATAATAAACACTTCAAATACCACTTATTCTGTATATTATTGAGTATTAAATAGTAAATTACTGATGCCACAAGTTGCACCAAAGCAAGGAATGCACATCTGCTTGGATTCTAGTTTGCCAACTGGTCAAACTACATTAAGTTTTCTGGAAATGTGCTGCATACAAGAGAGGATTTGGAAGCGAATACTACTTTTGTAAATACAGCTATGTCCCATCATGTGAATTAAAATTGAGCAGTGCAACCAGACTCCACAGCAGTCTTGGATATGATGGGGCAAATCTGCAGAGGCATATGGTAGTGAGGAGAAGAAAAATAAAGAAATGAGATGATTTATACCTGCACAGGAGCACAGAGAAGGCAGAAATACCCTCTTACAGAAAGAAACCATAAATAATACCTGTCAAATTCTCAAAAAAAGAACTGGAGTATTAAAGTTAGCGTTGTTGGTGCTCACTCACTCACTCTCACAGTGGCCCCAGATGTGAAAGCAGCTGGACTGAGTCTTTGTAGTGGGAAGAGTGCTGTCTTGTCACTGCATGAGGCAGCTGCTGACGGGAAACTTGAAGCCAGGATGGACTAAACCTCCAGACCTCGGCTTTGGCCCAGCTAGACTAAACCTGGGCCAGACGTGGCTCAGCGTCTGATGATACATGGACAACTGGGGTCTGCTCAGTAGGATGATGCGGAGAGGAGATGAAGGGTTGCAACGACTAAAATGCTCATAGTTTCAGTGACTTCAGTTTCTCCCAGAAAAGCACATTGAAACTGCAGTTCTCGTTCAATACAGGCTTGAACCGTTCTGACATTTCATGAAAGTGAGTCATTAACACTGGCAGCTCCTTCTAGAGCTGTGATCCAAAGCATGTACCTTTAATTATATTTTTGTTTGACGTTCCATCTGCAGGGAATGGATTTTTGCTTTTATGTAATTAGCAGAAATGTTTGCTCTCAGAAATGATCTTCAAGAACACTTTGACTCCATGTGTGGCTCATTTTAAATGAGCCAACACTGTTGACATGTAAGAATCAAACCAGACTTGTTAACACTTTGTCAGGGCAAGGCAGAGGTCTTTTGATCAGATCAAACTATGATTCATTACACTACGAAGGCAAAGTACACATACTGTATATGCATACTTGGACCACCTCACAATTAGATAAACGTGCAGACATAGTTCATTTTGAAAAGCACATGCAGACATCGGGAAACACAGACGGTGAGAGAGAGCAGACATTTTAAGGTATAAAAACAGAGGGAATCTGAATTGAGCTGCACTTTCTCAATACAATTGCTTGAAATCGGGTGTCAAAGTTAGTTTAAACATGAAATCTGAACTGCATGCCAGGCCAAAACATAATCTAAATAATTCATAGTTTGAAACTGTAATTTAGTCCAATCAAAAGTATGCATGTTGGATAAAATGAGTTTTGGGGGGTAAACGATAACTGACAACAGTGATATCAAACAATGAGGCCTTATAATGAATGTCCTGACATTCAGATCTTATCAAGCCAATCCATGGAAACGCTTTTGTTTGACAGACTTTGGTTCATATAAACCTGCACCTTGTGATAACAACTGCTGAGCGTCACTTCCTCTGACAAAAATCTAATTGTGTTGTGATATAGGAGGACTGCGCCATGTCTGGCCACTTCTGCGTGACAGTGCCTCCTTAGTGGAGGTAACTGTTACCCAGGCCTGCCTAACACTGTTTATACTCAGTGATCCATTTTGAGACATGCAAGGCCCCCTTTTGCCCTGCTAGCAAACACTGAGGATTTCATGATGTTTACTCTGTATATACAGGAGTCAGCTTAAATAAGACTTCCATGGCTGCTGGATCCCCAGAAAACTGATGGACTAGATTAGACTTTGGCCCAAACTTGGAACTCTTGGCATTCTGGCCCATTTTGACCCAAGCAAGGTTAATAAAACATCAATATTTATGTTACGATGGGGTTCTTTGTTCTGGTCAGAAGCCAAGCATACAATCTGTGCTCAATAGTATATGATAAAACACAGATTTTTAGGTAGCTATCACAACATTTTCTGAGTACCAGATTGCAGTTTGGTTTGTATATATGGAGCATATATGTCTCTTAAAAGTTGTTCCCTTGATGATCACTGTAATATTTATAGGAACAAATAGGCCTATGGGATGCTGTTAATTTAGTTAATGGTGGATTGTGACCTTTTGATCTGTAATTTAATTTAAACCCAACCCTTACTTTATGGTAATTATCTCATTTTCCTAACCCACAGTGATGATTTGAGCTGTTTTTATTCATCTACAATTTATTATAGGATCACTTTGCTTGACCTATATCTTGGGGTCTCTGTGGGAATACATGGCAAACCAAGAAATAGAAAGCACATTCACGTCTAATCTCAATCTCAGCCATAAAACTGCATTCCGCAAATGCCAAACTATTGTCCACAGCAGCCTCTGAATCATGTGCCCCACTTTAGGCGGCAGCGCATGACTTTTTCCTGCCTCGCTGATCACCTCGCTCCCCCGAGGGGCAATCAGTTGAAAAGTGCAGCCTCATTTGATAGGCCTCAGTCTTTATCCGGGAGCAGTCTTAACGGGAGGCTCCTCAATTCTTTAAATCCTCTTATCTGTCTCCAGATCAGCCGTGAAATCGCTCAGCTGAACTTCCTGCGCGTAAAGTCCTGCTGATGTCACATGACGCAGTGGTGTTGTGAAGCTCTGCGGAAGGAAGAAGAACGCAGCAAATAGTTCAGCAGCCGAAGCAGAAACAACGAAAACGTCCAAAAGGTACAAAAAACCCTAAAGTGAAGTGAGAAAAGTTTTGGGCTGCAGAGATACTGGATGCTGGGATCATCCGGCGCAGAAAACTCATAGTAAGTTGTTGTGACATGAAGTTTAAGAGTGTGTGTTTTGTTTCTGTTTCATGGACAGTCATTGAGTGTGTGTGCCTCAAGGAAGTTAAAAGCTTAAAGGGGAACTCACTTTTTGGTTTAGGTAAAACATGAAGTATAGTTTACGGATCGGATCGGCTTCATAAAGATGCTGGATAATAATATCAGTCAGTTTAAATATGCCATATCTTTGTCATTGTCCCATGCTGACTCCACATACACTGTACTGTAGGGAGTCAACTGCAGCACAGCACTCACAAGATCAAATGCATTCAAGGCTCAGCAGTGTATATCTGATCAACTGTGGTGATGCTTTGGCTTTTAAGGAAGTTTTGCAATCATATTTTCTTCCTTTCTATCAAGTTCAAAGTATACAAGACTTAATGTTAGCTGGTGGTATTTTCAAAAAAAACAAAAAACGTTTTTTTTCTTCTTCTAAAAATAATCCAAAAAAATGGATTTGATATCCAAAATAAAAAGACATAGCACCTAACTATGTCATCACATGGCACTGCTCAACTGAAGTCATGGTGAATGAGAACTAAAGAGGCACACTGACTTGGTTAAAGCAATGGGGAGGTCTTTAAAAAATGTTCAATTAAATGTAGTCTTTTGTTCACTAGATTACATTAAGACTCTATGTTCATCATGATCATTCACTTTTAAAACTATAGCTCTGTCTCTGTAAATAGACTTTTTGCATGATGTGGAAATCACATTAACCTTTTTGTGGTGTAAATAAAGTAAATGCCTTGCAAAAATGATTTAAAATGAGTGCATGGTACTCTGTATGATGACTGATATATAGGTCAGCCGATATTATTGGACACTATTAGCCTATCACAGATATATAGGTATATCAGCGTATATGTTCATATGTTTTTTTATTGTGTTATCTTTATTATATTAATTTAATTATTAGATTCCCAATGAAATGTATTGTTTCTGGGAACTGATGTCATTTCATACAGCAAGGTTTATTGTTAAACTGTAAAATATCATGCCTCCATTACATATCGTTGTCAGTGTGTTTGATAATCACATTTGAGCAATCATTGCAAAAAATGTGTGTTTATGTGTTTATTCTGTTTTTGTCAGATTGTCAGTTGATATATTGATTTTATTCAATTGTTTTACTCCCTTACATCGGTATCGGCATCAGGCCCAAAAATCCAGTATCAGTCAGGCCCTACTCTGTATTTCACAGCACATGCCACACATTTATCACCAAATGAAAGCAGATCTCAGCGATTACCACATGATCACTTTGTGTCATGTCACACACACACACTGACCTCTATGTGCTTACTGATCATTTTTCAAGCACCCTTATTTCTGTTTTGACTAGTGGTGGAATATAACAGTACATTTACTCAACTACTGTACAATTTTGAGGTAGTTGTACTTACTTGAGAATTTACATTTTCTGCTTCTTTCACTCCACTACATTCCAGAGGGGAATATTGTACTTTTTACTCCAGTACACAACTGTAGTTACTTTTAAGATCAATAATTTATATGTAAAACATATGATCAGCGTGTAATATGTGCATTGTTATAGATTAGTATCAGTATACAGTAAGTTTTTAAAATGTAAAAAAAAACATTAAATGCTGCTCATATGTGCAAAGAATTATCAGTTTTAATATTCAAATAATATACTGTACATACATGTATAATAAACAGAACAATAAATTGGCCCATTTTGTAAAACGAGTACTTAGAACTTTTTATACTTTTAGTACATTTTGCTAACAATACTTCTGTACTTTTAAGTAAGATTTTAAATGCAGGTCATTTACCAGTAATTGAGTATTTTTTCATTGTGGAATTGCTACTTTTACTCATGCAAAATATCTGAGCGCTTCTTCCACTACTGGTTTTGACTGATAATATCTTGAAATCCCTCAGGAGTGGCATTTTTGCCTCTGACCTTCCTTTTTTCTATGTGCTCTCACTAGAGGTTGTCATTGATAAAATATCAGCTGTTAGAGAGCGTTTATTTTAGGCCAAAAGGAGGGGGAGTGTGGGAAAATCAGTTCCTTGCCTCCATTTACACCAGTGGCAAATGTTTTCATGGCCTGTGTGAAAATACATTTCTAGTGATTTTTAGGGACATGGACCACATCCACTTTAAGAGATTGACTGAATGTCATTGTGTACATAACACAAAATTGATAGTTTAAAGGTACTAACTAGATTGTTTTTTAACAACTTAGTATTCTGGGCTTAATTAAATGAAAAATCTAACTGAGTATCAAGGTTGAATTTACAAATAACCGCTGATTTATTTTACATCACATTTTGTTGGAATTAAAGATAATAAGTAGTATACTTTTCTCTCTTGTAGAGGTGTGTCTTACTCTGAGATAATCATTTTTTCATAATAATTATGTCAATAAGTTTTTATTTGCTTCCAAAATAGCAAAATGCGCAGATCACATCAGTCTTGAAATTGTGGCTTTGTTTCCCATTTTTCACATGTCCTAAATCAGTTCAGTATTCTGACATACAAATGCAAGCACATTAAAAATATATATTTGCTCTGAAATAACTTAAATAGTAAGTGTTACTTCAACATTTTAGCACTAATCTCTTTTTATCAAATAGAGATGTAGCAGTGCCATTCCTCTCTGACACTTTTAGACGCTCTTCAGCTCTGAACAGTATAATTCCAGACGCTTTATGCTTCAGAAAATTTCTCCCCAGACTCTGTTTTATCTCTTTTGCCTAAACACTTTTAACCTTTTCTTTATAGTGTTATGCAGCTGGACAGGTTGGCATAGATAGGATACTGCAATAAAACAGGACAGGTGCATCTGTGGTCCAGATGAAGGGCTTGCTGATAGCCAGTGAGAGTGCTGAGGTCCTCTTCCACTGGACCGACCCAGAGTTTCAGCAGAATATCCAGGACAAGTATGGAGCAGCTCAAGAGGAAGGCCAGGGGGTAAGGAGGAAGAAAATCATGTTTAACAGATTGTTAGTCTGATTTGTTTGCAATGATTAATTTTTTTTTTCTTTTAGCCCCCCGCCTTCGAGGACAGCATCAGCACTCTGTTTGCTCCCATCATTATCTCCTGCAGTACCATGATCGACAGGATGGGCGAAAGCTACACCTGCTTCACCACAGAAAACAACCACATCTATGTCCTACACCAGGTAGAACCTGCCGTTGAAAAGAAAAGCTGTCTCCTCTTCTGTAAAAATCCTCAGATTGGTTCCATCTTTGTCATGATGTAGAAATAACTTTCCTAACACATATAACCTGTAAAGCCCTGTTTTCTAACCCTCTTTTGAAATGCCCTGTTGTATAATGTCTGCATACTTGAACTTCCCCTTGCTAACAGTAATGGCCCTGTGACCTTAATGCAGGCCTCTCTTACAAATGAAGCGTCACATTTGTCATGTGAGCCTTGTTAAGAAATCAAACCAGGCTTTGTCCTTCTGTAGCACATGGAGGCCAAACACAGCATTTTCGGTCTTTTCCATGCAGTCATGTATCATGTAGAGTGCACAGAGTGTAGAATGGGCTTCAATGCATCCATTTTTTTTTCTACTTTAGTCGCATGTTTAAATCAGTAACAGCTAATTAGGTAATTTTGTGTCCATCTCAGTTTGACGAGTGTCTCTACATTGCTGTGAATGGAGATGGTGAGGAGGGAGAGGATGATCTGAAGAGGAAGATCTATGTGATGAAGAAGATAATTGAAGTCATGTTTGGCATGGTCACCCTCAGCGGTAACCTCCTTAGGAAAGAGTAAGACATTTTGTTTATTCCCTCTTGATTCTGGATGTTGTTAACATGCTAATTAACATGAACTGTGCTGTTTGTCACCAGGCTGCGTCCTCAGGACACTGAGCACAGAGCGCGGCTGTGGAAGCATCTCCAGAGCCTGCTGGAGACATACAGCCACCTCCGAGAGAACGACCAGAGCTTCTTAGTCGAGGTAGGGGGCACTACTGTCATCACATATATTATTACATATCATTGCTGAGATATGGGGACAGTAAAATACCAAAAGACACAGCTTTACTGTAGACATTTGCCATGTTGTGACAGGTTCAAGCAAATGTCTTCCTCCCCACAGGAGTTCAAAACCTAAGATGTTACTGTTCTGTTGAAAGATTTTTTAATAGCTGTACTTTATGCATGATGTGGTCAAATATGACCTGACTTAGCACCTTTTGATTACAATAATATATGTTTAATACTGTAACACTGCCCTGGATTCTACCCAGTTACATCATTTGTAGGTGAGACTCTGGCTATGTTTGCTGCTGTGCTACATTGGATTTGGGATATAACACTTTCAACCACTAGATGGCAGCAGCAGTAAAAGCCAACAGCGTTTAAAACCCCCTTTCAATAGGTGTTGAAATAGAAGTACTGTACCTTTTTACCTTTACTCCTGTATTTGTTTGTTGGGTTGTGAACTTTGTGATGAGACTGTGATTATGGTTCTTTCTGAACCATAGAGATAATGTTCAGGCCATTGACTATTCAGCTATACTGAAAACCTACCAAAACTTCACATTTAAGTCAAAAAATATTAACATGGTTCTTTTTCCCTGGATTATGTTAAGTCTTACCAGAAAACCCCTCAATGTTCTCCTATTAACAATATTAATTTAGGTTAGATTCCCCTTTCAGGCTGTGCCTCAATGGTCAAAGTCACTTTTAGTTGTGATTTAATGAATTGTCCCAAATGTGTAAGGGTAAATGCGTGGACAAGTGGGATAGAGATGCTCCCATGTCATCTCCTCTTTGTGTCGTCTCTCTCAGGCAGTGGAGAGGCTGATCCACCCCACGCTGTGTGAGCAGTGTATAGAGTTTCTGGAGCGCCGTCTAGTTCAGCAGCTTAACAGCAGCGTAGAGAGAGCAGGAGAGGAGGTGCTACATGCCTTCATTCTGGTTCACACCAAACTGCTCGCCTTCTACTCCAGGTACAATCAGTGCAGATGGTTTTCATAAACATTTTGTATTTATTCGAGAAATAAATGTCACTGTTTGCACTCTGAAGTTGTTTTCATCTGTACTTCTCATTTTTAAGTCGCTAAAAAATGTTCTATAATGCCCTGTCTTTGATTTTCCACTCACTTCAGCCGGAATGCGAGCTCACTCGCCACCTCAGACCTCTTGACCCTCATCATCATGGCACAGAATATGTATCCTAGCAACATAGATGTAGATGACCCGGGTCCTGAGGTATGAAATGCTGATGGACACCCTCATAACACCACAACAGTTTCTGATTGTTTATTGTGAATTGTTTGTGTTTTTTATGAAGGATGTTGAGAGTACATCTGGCTCTGGTCCTGAAAGTTTTTACACCCCAGAGCCTTCGCCTACAGACAGAGATTCAAGCAGTTCAGGTGGGTTGTGTAGTCGAGTGTGCGCATACATTATTGTTCAGTTATTTTTCTACGTCTTCTTTCTGTGTGTGATTTACTGACATGCCTTCATTGTGCTACCAGAAAAGCCAGTGAGAGGCAGTACTCCTGTATTTGAATTTGTGGATCCGGATATACAGGTGAGAATATATCTCAGTGTCTACTCCTAATAGTTGATCTTGATATATAATATTCTCTGCAAAATAAACCACTTATTGGTTTGGAATGACACCTTGAAACATAATTATGTCTTCAGATGGCAGAGGACAGCTTACAGACTCTGGAGGTTCCTCCACCTGACCCCTCAACCCCACGTAGAGTCTTCTTAGAGGTCTCACAGAAAGAGGGGCTGTATCCCATGATGCCTCATTCCATGTACTGTCTGCCACTGTGGCCTGGCATCACTCTAGTGCTGCTAACTAAGGTTTGTGAATAACGACTCAAGCCCACATGTGTACTTCTCATTTTGCTTACAATTTACCTCACATCTCGCAGTCTTACTTTTTGGCCAGTGGGGGGCACACTTTTGACACATTTAATTGATTGAAAGATCTTCCCTGGATACGTTTTAGATTACTCTACTGTGAATAATAATTAGTCTCTTTTTTGTGGTTTTTTTCCACAGAAAAACTTTTTTAAATCCTTAAAGTAACATCTCCTCATTCTCCTTCATTTAAAACTCCAGACTCTTTGCATATGCAATATTTTTCATTTCAAAAGTTTAACTGCTAGACACAATATGTCTCCTACTTCACTGTAAGGTCAATTCTCAGTGTTTGTGCACTGGAAGCTTTAAATTTCCACATCACATTTGTGTAAGTTAAATTTAATGTTATAAAATTACAGCACCACAATTAGCCTTCAAACTAGTTGTGATATTACATAGCATGCCTGTAGGTACATGCTCTAACCCTAATCCACTTTAAGCAGATAATGTGAAACCCTCAAACTCTGCACATACATCATTCTGCACAGTGAAGCTCAAACATCCAACTGAAATAACAAGAAGCAAAACACATTTTCGAGTGGAGGGGTTAGCTAACTATAGGTTTATGTAGTGCTTACAGTATCCAAACATGTGTTTTCTCCCTTGTTGACCCATTTAAGTATCTGTATTTATTTTAATCAGATTCCCACCAGTGCAGTGGCCATATCAGTGTATACGTATTTGGAGGCTTTTGCCAAGCTGGAAAAGCGCTTAAGTGAAGGCCAAGAAGGTTCTTCTGCTACTAGAGGCCAGCCAACGATACACGAAATCCGAAGCAAACTGGATAAATTCATTAAAGCCCTGGGGCCAAGTGAGATTCAGGTATGTGTTTGTATGTGTGCTGAATACCAACATTTTGTATTTTGTCTGCTTAGTTGTTCCATGAAGCTTTTAGTCATATATGTGTACCTTTATGTAACATTGTTAAATTTTATTTAAGTGAAATGCACTTAAAAACTTTAAGAATAACTTTCGGATAGAATTGATGTACTGTTAAAATATCTAATTATGAGAATACTTTTTGTTGTACAAATCTAATAGTACATGTTATGATAAATAGTAAAGAGAAGCACCTCATAAATGAGCCCCTGTTCACCCAAAATTGAATAAATGTGATTGATGGTGAAAAATGATTTTTAGTTAAATCATTGGCCTCAAAATAAAATCTGTATTTCACTCCTCCCATTTGTATCTAGTCTGCACAGTTACAAAATGTCTGGACAGAGTTCAAGAACAGAGCATTTGCTAGAGGAGGACCTGGGTTCAACAAAGAGTAAGTCTGCTGCAGCCCTCTGCTGGCCAGAATGCTTCATAACAAATTTGCTGGGTGATCCTTTGAATGATTACGTCCATGTTTTTGTTTTAGTCTTATCCCGTGGTGTAAGAATATGAAGTCACAGCTGTGCGGCGTATACCGACAGTGTTTCTTTATTGACTCTGGGTCTGCCGACATTCCTCGACGACTCTCGCCCAGCCTGCAGGAAAGAGCCCAGTCTATGGTGCAGTGTGTATCAGTCAGCTGAATGTCTTTTTACACTAATATTTTTTTCCTGTTACAGTTGTTACAAAGAGTACACACATATATTGTATCTCTCTGTCTTTTTCTGTCTCTTACACTCTTTTTCTGTATCTTCCAGGGAAAAACTGATGGACTGGAAGGACTTCCTGTTAGTGAAAAGCAAGAGGAATATCACTATGGTGTCATATCCTACCCACAAAATGAACCCATGTTGTGTGTATTCCCTTTGATTAGCAGAACAAAACTAAATTAATAACATTTCTGGATGTGCTTGCATAATTCAGGGGTTCCAAAAAGTACAGTGCTTATGTAGGCAAAATATTACAAAATATAGCACACTTTTATCCTCCATGTATTGGCCTTGACCCAGTTATTCTTACTTACCTGGAGGAGTTCCCTGGCCTTATTCATTTTATCTGCGTGGACCGATCCACCGGCCAAATGATCGCCCCATCCCTCAACATCACGGAGCGCACCACCTCTGAGCTGGGGAAAGGACCAGTCGCTCAATTCATCAAAAGCAAGGTGATGCTGGAAGTGAATGTCTTTTTACTGCTACCTGTGTCTTAAACAGCTAGTTGATAAATATGTATACCAAAAATCTAGTATCGCTTACAGTGCAAATTTAGTTATTTTCAGTGACTGTAATCATGAATACTTTTGTCCATCTGCAGCATCTGTCTAAATATGAATTTCTCTTCTATAATGCCATGTTGCAGGTGTGGAGCCTGGTCGGCACAACACGGCGGTATCTCCAGAAAGGTTACTCCACTGTCACATTGCGGGATGGAGACTTCTACTTCTGCTACTTCCTCTGGTTTGAAAATGAAACAGTAAGTTACTAGCCTATAGTGTTTATATTCAGAAAAAGACAACTAAAGTTTATCAGGCTGTAACACATCATCATATAATATATACTGCTTATCTAATCAATCAGGGCTTCAAGTTAGAGGCAGGGGAAATGCCCATCCTACCTGATGATTCTGCCCCCATTGGGATGCTTGCTTGGGACTATTACAGGTAAACAACTGTGTCTGATAAAAATAGATTTGTGATTCATTCTAAAAGAGAGTGTTGCTCACTGTAGAAAGTGATGTGTCCTGCAGGAAGTTGCTGCGGTACTACAGTAAGAATCACCAGGGTGAGGTGGTGAAGTGCTACGAGCTGCTGACAGTTCACCTGGGGGTCATCCCCACTGAGATCATCCTCCAGCACTGCAGACAGTTGGCAAGCAAGCTGTGGGAGCCGTCTCGCAATCCACTGCTGTAGACACGGTGAAGTAGTTGTGTACACAACAAGAAATTGACTGCATTGCTAAGAACAGAAAAAAAATCTCTTAAAGCTGCACCCTGGGCCTGTTTTTCACGTTTCCATAGTTTGACCTATAATGATTTATTGGAAGCACTTAAATTTATGATTAGCACAATTAAACGCCATTGTGCACTTGATGCACTATGGATGTATTTATAGGAAGTAGCTTGACTATATACTGTAACTCCTTTTTTTTTTTTTACATTGTAACATATTTTTTTGAATACTCAATGACCTGTTTACTATTTATTAGTAATATGTTGTTATAATGTATGTGTTTAAAATTTTAACTGCCACTGATTGGTTTTTATAAATGCAGATATTGTACATTTGTGTGTGTACTACTTCTGATCTTATTACATGTATGAACAAAATATGCAACACTAAAACTGTATGTCTCTCTATAGATATTTCCCTTTTTTGTAGACAAAACATATCAGTGCTCTCACATTCATTTGTTTATTGAACCACTGTAAACACAGAATTCAAATACTACTCTTTGAACCACTGACCATTGCATCCATTTCACTAAATGCAGCCAGTCACAGAGTGTGTGTCTATATGTGATGGTATAATTATTCACTCATCTGACAATTACTATCCTTGTAACAGCTATTCACCAAATTCAAAAGAGAGTTATCTATAGGTTAGGCTGTACATTTATGGAAACCTCTCACAATGAGAGGAAGGAGTGCATGTAGAGTTCATTGCATTATCAGACTCTGTCCTTGTGAATCATAGCGCTCCTGTGATGTCAGTCACAGCTCCTGCAGCCACCAGATCTTTCAAGAAGAGTTTCTCGGCACTGATGTCATGCACCACCTTGAGATTTGTAATACAACAAGACATAAATAAATCATTGGAGCCAATAGATGTAGAACCAATCTCAAAAATATCCAGGACAGTAGCACGTTAAAATAGTTTCCTAACATAAACTTACTTGAGCCTTCATAGCATCCATGTGTATGGTCTCATAGTAGTGAAGTCTAGCGTATGGATGCCCCATATCATAGCCAAACCCTGCCAGGGTCACCTGGTCACACAGCTGCAAAGCCATCACCACAGCACTGGCACCTAGCGTCGGCACCATCTACTCGAGGAGAAACAATTTGATCCATTTGTTCAACCAGTAAACGCACCATCTACTCAGCAATACTTTATTCTAACTGTAGATATGGAGAAACAACAACAAAGGTTGTGTTTGCTGGTCTGTCATTCATTCCCTAATTTTAAGTCTTCCCTAAAACAACAGTCCATGTGCCCAAATGAACAGTCGTACATGTTATTCTTCTTGTAATCATTTCCCCTGTTCATACTGGCCATTAATAGATGTCTTCATAATTCACTTTCAATGTAAATGATGGCTGACAAATTCCACAGCCCTACTTCCATGCAAAATTGTATTTATAAAAATGTATTTGCAGTTAATATGAAGCTTCAGTCATCTTAATTAGTAAAATCATTTCAGTATCTTTCAAATTAACAGTCCTCTTGGTGCCAAATTTCCTCTTTTTCTTTAGATACTTACACCGAACAAGAAAACACTGTCATTAAGACACAACAAGGGAATTATTTTATTAAAAAGACTAACTATGGAAGATATCCACCTCATTAGATGAGCTCAAATTGCCAAAGCCTCATATTATCTTCAGATAAACCTTTAAATACATTATTGCTCAAAAAGAGGACTGTGGAAGCTCAGTTGAAGGGGATCTTCTAAATATGAACAGGAGGAATGATTACAGAAAGCAAAACATGTTTCAATGTTAATGGGTCGACAGACTTGATTCAAAGGGGTTTCAAAATAAAGAAGATGGATTTATACATTTTAGAACTCACATTTCCCTTTTTCAGAGCATATTTCTGAATGACTTGTCCAGTCTTGTGAATAATCTCTGGGTGGATGATCCTGAAGTTCTCTGGTCTCAAGGGAATATCATCCACCACCTCCCTCCAGAACCACAATTTGGACCAGAAACTCTATTAATAACAACACAGAAGATGTAGCGCGTGTAAGGCAGTGAGTGTGATGATGTGAGAGCGGTGTGGCTACGAGTTGCTGTGAGACTCACGCCTTATGTAATAAACCATTTCTGTGTGCAATGGTTCCTGGAGTGCATACACACCAGAGGTTGTTTGGTGATGACAGAAGTGAGCCAGTCCAGATCCAGGCTCTTAAAGACCACCAGAGCAACCATAGTGGTGTTTTTGTACTCATTTGCAGAGTGGGGTGCTCCCTCTGGATACATCAGGCGGATTGTGGTGCGGGAACCTGCATCTCTTTCAAAGCCAGACACTGGAGCATTATTCAGCCTGATGACAGAGATAAATGTATCAAATTAAATGAGTTTATTTGATTTAGGGTATTTTATTCATATCTTTTTTCTTAAACCCCTTTAAAATTTTGCCCACAAAGAAAAGTCCATTTCCACAGGTTGAAAATTACCGACATAGTTTAGCATTACTTAAACATCCTCTTATTTGTGTCTGACACATACATGGAAAACATACCTGATAATGATGTCATAACGATCTATATGGGATCCAAGATGGCTCCCATGAAGAATCCCTCCGTTGCCCACCACCACACATCGCTTGCAGCTGCCCTCACTCCTCAGTGATGGAGGCAGGCCAGGCTGAGGCAGAGAGGCAAGAGCCAGGGCAAGATGCTCTTCACTACCCTGGAGCCCCAGAGGAGGGGACAGATCCCAGGGCAAGGTCCTGTCGTGCTGCACAAAAACAGGAATGTCCTGGAGGCCTGCAGAGCTGGACAGAGGCTTGAGGTGATTTAGACACCAGTGAGGTTGACAGGGGCCTGACAGCACAGAGGCTGACCGGTTTAGCATAGCCTGAAGAGAGGAGCAAACAGAGAGAAGTGTGACAAGAGAGAATCAATGATTTAAAAAGCCTGATAAGATGTGTATCTCTACCAGATCTGTGGGATGTTGGTAGTCATCGCTGAGAGCTGACGATTTATTCAAGGGGAAATATGCTGGAATCAGAATAGCTGAGTAGCATCCAATCAGCATCACCACACTAAAGGTGAGGTTCTCTCTCCTGTACAGCAGAGAGAAAAGATCACATAAGTAGCTTTTTAATAACAGACACATGATACAAATACCTGCAGAGCTGCACCTGCACAGGAAAAATCCCCTGGAGTCTGTCTTTGCGACCACTTGTTGTCTGTGAGTGAGAGGTGTTGGTACTGCAGCCTCTGCAGCCACAGGCAGCAGAGGAGAACAGTCATCTGGGTCTTCGACACGATTCAGATGATTCAGCATCACCATGGTACCTGCACTTCCTGCGCTTCCTACTGAAACACATGCACACTTGACTGAACTTTGTCACACTTGGTGGATAATATATTCTAAATCTGCCTGTGATAAAAATAGACTTTCTTAGTAACACCACAGAAATATTTAGAAATGTTAGCTGGATTACCATGTCACACATCTCACCATTAAATGTCAACAAGCACTGTCTTTTGAGTTTTTTGTACGTACTAAAGCAGCAGTAGGAACATTAATCAGAGTCAAATGGATGGAATAACTCACAGGCAGCCTTGCAGAGAGGTATAAGGTGATAGTTAACCGTCTGTTCACCTGTGCTCCATAGTTGAGGGGAAAGCAGAAAGATGCATGTCCTATGTGGCTAAAATGGCTGCTGCTGCTCCCAACCTACTGAGCTCTGCCTCCTCCCTCAATAACACTGGTTAACTATTAACATGTCACCCAGTCACACTCTGGCAGGACTGCCTGTGTCTCTGTGTTTCACTGTGCATCCAATAAAACTTAAAGCACCAGCAAGAAAGTGTAAGTGTCCAGAGAACATGTAAAAAGTGTATTTTTACCAAGCAGATGATCAAGAAACACTTGATGGCACTTTAAAGTTTTGGTACATTGAAAGGAGAATAGTTAAATATTTATGGGTTGTGTGTGGTTAACCCTAAAGGAAAATTCATAAAGCTGTGGCTGGACACTGATTGACTGTTTGTGTGTCGTCAAATAATATTTACAATGTGCCACTTAACAGTAATAAAAACTTTATAAATAGCATAATCCCCCAAAACAATGTGTTTATGAGCACTCTTGTAAAAAGATAAGTACAAACTGTTGCTGCAAGAGGAGTGTGGAATGAGTAAAACCAGGAGCTTTCGGAATGAAATCACCCTCAGCTCATGGCCTGGGTGTGACATGCCTCCAGGTTTGGATGTTATGTGTATACATGTGGGTGTGTGTGGTACAGGTATTCCTCATGTCGTGGGGACGTAAATCTGTTTACACAGTCATGTTGTTGGGACTTGCCTTGCTTATGGTGGTAAATGCAAGCCCCCTTCATATAAATAATACATTTCAGGGTGAATACTTGGCTTAAAGTTAATGGCTTAAGGTCAGAGTTAGGCATATGGCGATTGCGGTTAAGGTTAGGGCAAGTCTCCATGAAATTGTGTGTGTGTGTGTGTGTGTGTGTGTGTGTGTGTGTGTGTGTGTGTGTGTGTGTGTGTGTGTGTGTGTGTGTGTGTGTGTGTGTGTGTGTGTGTGCGTGTATGCCTGACAGAGAGGAACGGAGGGAGGGAAACAGAGAGTAGTACTGGCAAGTACACACAAACATATGCATACACATGCCAAAGTGCACAAACACCTGTTTGTTGGTGTAACACAATGTCCCACCGTGAACCCAGCATTCTAGTCAGGGGTCACTGGACTTGCAGCGCTTCTGTATAAAGACGCAGTCAGAAAAGTTATCCGCCACTGCTTTTATTCCAAAGTTATTAGCTGTTTGGTATCATTATATTGTTTTTTGTTTGTTTGTATCCGTACATTTCATACAAACTGAAGAGGTTTTGCAGTGAGCAACCAAAGCGATGGACCAGAAAACAGGAATAGAAAAGAAAGGTCAGGTAGGTGAGAGAAATATTGTTTACTAAGTGACATTTGTGATGATATGCCTCACAATATGGTGATTATCATTAGATACTGAGTTTACTGAGATACTGAGATTTTCAGAAGGCTGTACATGATGTATTTCTTAGTATAATATAAACATATAATATATATCATGATATTAGTTAATACATCACATCACATTGAGCTGTTTGAGCTGTTATATCCAAGAAGACATTGAAGTCAAACCTCAGAAATGTGCATTAGTATCAATTTGTATGTATACAAAACACAAATACATGCAAATAGAAAAGATATGAAACAGCTTGCAGATGGATACAGTTGAGTGATTATATGCTTTGCAATTAAATACATACACAGTATAACCCTATTGAGTCATAAGGTGAAGTCTATGTATCAAGACATGAGCAAAGTTATCAGAGATACAAATGCCATACAAATTGATCCTTGAAACCTTTTTTTAAATGTCTTTGTGTACATCATACAAATGATGTACACAAAGAAATAAACTTCCATACTAACTTACATAAATATATTAAAATTATATGGATTTAAATAACCCACTATCCAAGAACTTGTCACCAACAGAATTAATAACAAAGTATTTTTTGTACTTGTTATAGAATACATCAAGTAGGACAAGAATGCTTGGCAGATAAAGGCATACATGTACAATGAAGGCACAGTCTTTTTAACTATATGCCATTGATAGATAATGCAAAAAACGTCAACAGCTTATAGCTATAGGAATCATTTCATCGGGGACAATATTTTATTATGGCCAGGCCTGGTTACTACCATGCTGTGAATTTATTTTGACATTAACACCATTATTTCCAGCTCTCAACACCTCTTACCCTTCTTGGCACTTCTTCTTTACAACTCCAATAATACATCTCTCATAGGCAAACTCGTTGTTTTCTACATTATTACTGTCTCTATTATTTCCCAGGCAGAGGAGAGAGTGAGGAGAATCTCTTCAGATCTAGGCTGTGAGAGTTTGGGCTTGAAGTGAGCGGAGAATATCACAGAGCTTTGCAAAAGGAATAAGATCAAGAAACCATACTCAACCAGTGGGTCTGTGGAAATGCCTGTGGTGAGCCACTGTTGCTCCTACAAAATAACCCTATCTTCATGTGCACAACAAAGATATGAAAAATGTAATTTCTGCCTCTCTCTCTCTCTCACTCTCTCTCTCTCTCTCTCTCTCTCTCTCTCTCTCTCTCTCTCTCTCTCTCTCTCTCTCTCTCTCTCTCTCTCTCTCTCTCTCTCTCTCTCTCTCTCTCTCTCTCTCTCTCGTGCACACTAGGGGTCTGTGGATATGACAGAATTCATGAATGCAGCCAGTCAAGGCAAGCTGAATACAATAGACAAGTATCTGGCAGATGGTGGGAATCCTGATGTTCATGATGAGGTCTACTCTCCCTGTGTGGCAGAAAAAATATCAATTTTAACATACCACACTAAACTTTATTTCTACTTAAAATATTGTCTATTTAAATTTTCCAGTTAAAGAGGACAGCACTACATCGGGCCTCTATGGAAAGACACACTGCAGTGATCCAAATGCTTCTAGAAAACGGAGCTGATATCAACTTCAAAGATCAAGTAAGATGTGCAGGCACATCACTTTTTTGTAACAATGATGGAGAGATTGGGTGAGATTATCTTTACACCTAAGCTCCAGTTTCTATAGTGGCACTGCTAATAGGATGGGGGGCCCTCCTACTGTTTTTCAACTGGGCTCCTGGGCCACACACTGGGCCTGCAGGGGAGGAAGCCTGGACGTTGTTAAAGCTCTGAAGAGCCATGGGACTGACCTGAATGTTAGAGATAAGGTGAATGTGCATTTTCTATGTGTCTGGACTCATACTTGTGTATCTGTGAGAATACTGTAGGTCTCATACTGACTTATACAGTTGGCCCTTTGTGTGTTTGTGTGTAGATTTGCATGCAAATTACCCTGACACAGTGTATTCAATGATCACTTTACAGTTGTATAGCACTCCTTTGCATGTGGCCACAAGAACAGGCAACACGATCATTGTGGAGTATCTGCTGGCCTGTGGTGTCAAGATCAATTCCTGGGACAGGGTATGCAGTGTGTTTCATACTTTTCATAATCTCTGTATTTCATTTCTGTCACTGATACGGTTTTCTCTACTCTTAGGAAGGGGACATGGCCATGCATGATGCAGTGCGGCTCAACAGTTACAAAATAGCGAAACACTGCTCATAGCTGCAGGAGCTGACACAAACATAAAAAATCATGTAAGTTTTTTTCATCTGACCTGTGGGTCTAGTCTAGCTTAATGACTATGTCAAAGGAAATGTATTGATTGTATTGTAAGATTGGTTGCCAACATAGATAGTGTGCATGTGTTACAGGAGGGAGTGACTGCAGTCCAGCAGGTAAGACAATGGCAGTTTCACATCATGGAGACCCTGCAGAATCTGATGCCACCTGACAACACCTCAAGAGAGGAGTGACAACTATTCTTTATAACCTCACTTTATATCTGTCTCAGGTTCAATATTCATTCTGTAAGTCCACTATGGGATCAGAGCACATCATGCTTGAGTATATGCATCATCCTATAGGAATGAACAGATGTGAGGTGCACTCACCAACAAAATCTGCCTTTCCAGGGCACGGCTGTTAAGTCTCTGAGATTAGTCTGAACTGTGACACTAGAAAATGTCAGCTTGCATGTGACTGATTCAAGATGATCTTAAGAAGTAGAAAAACATATGAATGAGAAAACAATTGAATTTCTCATACCTTATGCCAAGCTTTGGCTTTTGATAATTACTTTCACAGAGATTTATGATCTGAGGAGCACTCTCGTTGATGTTTCATGTCTGATTCATAATGCCTTTGTAAGTTGAATAACATTAATAGATAGTATTCTGCATAAGCTGAATTTAAATATACATCAAGCGACCCTTGTTTTATAACACACAGTAGCACTGTGTTTGGAGACGTCCGCTGACGATAGCAGAGATGGCTGGTATGCCCCGGCTAAAGTCAGGGATTCAAGGGGAGTTCAGTGGACATATTTTCCTTCTATCATCAGTGGCTCAAATGTTCCTAAGGGAGACTGGTCATTTACAGTGGGGAAACCAACAGATTGCTCATTATAGTTGTTTATGTATACTTAATCATTATGTATACAGCCATTCATTTCATGTGCACATTATGTTTGACAAATATTGCCCTACTGCTATGTGATTATAAAAAGCTGTTTTGAAAAGTGTGCAGCTCTGCTATACACCAATGTGTTTTTTGTTGACAATTCATGAGCTACATTATCAACCACACACCATATTTCCTGTTCCAAGCAGGGCTGTGTCAACTGTCAGGGAATTTAGTGGATGCTGGAGTATTGTGTTCAATACAAGATTATATACACAATATGTTAAATGGGTTGTCACCTTTTTTGTCATCCTGATTCTAAACAGAGATATCATCACTACAACATAGTTCATATACCAGCAAGAAAAAAACAACTCCCCTCTTATATCAGTTGGACTCATACATGTTTTACAGCTTTAGTTCTGTCTTTTCCAATTCCATGTGAACTACAAGCAGTATGCTGCTGTGCTGTGATGTTGCTGAGGGCTGCAGTGGTGTAGAATGAGAAGGGGGATGGGACTGAAACTGAAGGCTTTTGCTTCATGCTGTGTCGCAGCCAAAACCAGAACATGTCTATCTGCGAAACTGTTAAACTCCATCCTATGGCCGCAAATGTCACTCATTTTAGCTACTGTGTTCGAACATCAGAAATGGTTGCATTATCATCTCAAAATGAGCTACTTTGTCATGTTATTGTGAGCAAGTGCATAGCTATGATATTCACTGAAAAACATGTATTTTTTCAACACAAGGCTTTATTGAACACACCAACTGTTTACCATCTATGTGATAAATGCTCATACCTATTCTAGAAGAATGAGAGGATACTGTGTAGTAGTTTTCTCTAAGAGCACTCAAAGCAACATTAAATTGTTACTGAAAAAAAGGTAACCATGGCAATGATATTTCCAGGCAGGTGAAAGTCTGGAGAGGCACGCCTTTAAAGCACCATTTGTTTCCAGTTGGAAATGGATGTGGGATTCTGGTGTATATAATTCCATTCAGGCAGAAATGTATAGGCAAAGGAGGCTTGAGCAGGCATTATCTTTTACATAGTGGAAAAGAAAAATACTATTACATAATTTGAAAAGTAGCATATTACACACTTTGTACATACAGCAAAGATTAAAGTATCATTGTGTGCTTGTGGATTGAGGTACTGGAACATGCACTTGTCTGCATTTCTGTCTCTAATGTTATCTTCAATCTTTATGATTGCAGCACGCTGATGTACCAAAGGGGGTACTCAAAGCAAGGAACAGTATGTGTTCATGATATTGAGTATTGATTTTTTTCTTCTTCATAGAATATGACAATGAAAATCAGTAACTGCAATAATCCAGACTAGAGACTTCAAGAATATTTACAACAGAATCTCACAACAATTCCCAGTTTAATCTTGAGTCCATTTGTTTTTCTTGCGCACTAAAGCCTTATTGATTTTTATTGTCTTTATTGTTCAGGTATAAGAAATAACATATGTAACTCCTGTTGATTGCTCCAGGCTTCCTTACCTATAGTATCATTCCATTGTCTTTGGTTGAAGTTCCATGAAGGAAACCCAAGACAAGCCATGTCTACAATGCTTTGTAAGGCCTATTCACAGTTCAAGTACACTGAATTCATCTGTAATCACAGACTAGTTGTGATTGGCTATAAAGGTTAATAACGTCTTTGAAAAAGTAACACCATTATGTACCTCTCATGACCAATGACATGATTATGTCTTGATGCATTGGATAAGTCAGAACAAACACCATCAACAATAAATATCTATACACTTCACAAAAAACACATACATTAGTATTAAATACTCGTAAGGATATATCTGATCATTTCTTTCATTCAGCTGCCTCATTTATGTCAAGTCTGAGGATGTCCAGTCAACCTGGGTCTTTCAGGTTGTGCAAGGGAAAGCATGAGAGAATCATCCAGTTAAATCTCCTCTTGTGAGTGATGGGAGCTGAAAACTCAGCACCAGTTTAGCAATGTGTCTCTCAGAGTGAAGGCAATCTTCAAACAGACCTCAAATTCATTAGGATGACAGACACTTGAGGGCAAATGATGCAGAGGACAAGGGAAAGGGAGGGCATGTCATCTGTGTCATCGGATTTTCAGACGGACACCCTTGAACTACTGTACTCTTGTACCAAAATATCTTTAAGGCAAACGTGAATACTGATCTTTAAAAAGAATAAACACCAGTGGAAAAAATGCATTCCTTGAATGATAAAGTTTGCAGCAGCAATGTTGCACTCTCTGTCATGATGGATTGCAGCATTTTGAGGTGGGTATATCTAATTAGTAGCTAATTGTCTTCCCCATACAGACTGCCAACACTACACCTCCTCAGTTTATACAGGAAAAAAACCTCTTTTAAGTACCAGACGTGCAACAAAATGCTAAAAAAGAGGTCTCCCATATTGAGTTGCTTGGTGTAAGAAAGCTAACTGCTCTAGAGCAAAATACTAAGACACTATTTATGAGTACAAGATTCAGAACAAGAGAAAAACTGAATTTGCTGCTTTACATGACTTGTGAAGTTAAAGGTGTGCTTCGTGGTTTTGTGCATTTCAAGTCAGGTTTTACAGAAATCCATTGTTTGGTCAAATTGCATGTGCATTCCAAGTCACTGTGAAGGCTAAGCAAGAAAGATGCAGAAAAAAAGAGAGAAAGACACAGAGAGAAGAGCTGGAGGGGAGTATACAAGTACACATCCCTGAGGCCCCCCCCCCTGGAAGGTGCTGGAACCTAGACTGTTTCTCCTCCAGGGTCATGAACAGTCAAAGTGCCAGACTGCGAGCATTGGTGGCTGAAGCCTGTGCCCGCTGCACCACTCCTGAACACTTCTCTCTCTTCTGCAGCTTGTGGTTTTGAAACAAGCCCTCATTTCGTGGGACACCATGAGCTCCGTCTGGGAAAGTCAATAGCCCTGCAGGACCAGACACAGGACACTGTGACTGATGACAGAGAGACAATATTGACCCCATGATGGCTGTTCCAGCAGTGTGACAGACTTACCGTATCCCTCAACACGTCCGTCTTTGAATTCTCCTTCAAACTTCATGCCATCGTATCGACTGAAGACTCCTGTGCCTTGAAACTTTCCCTGTGCAAATTCTCCTTCGTATCTGACATGATGATAAGGGAGCAGGGTTAACAAACGCAAGGTGTCATTTTTAACCTAACTGACAACAAGCTTCTGTCTATCTCACTCTTGCTTAACACACCTGGATCCGTCTGTAAATAGCAGAACACCGGAGCCATGGAAGAGTCCGTTCTCAAACTGGCCTGTATAGCAGGTTCCATCCTGAAACTTGAGCTGGCCGACACCATGTCTCCGACCTGGAAAATCACAGACCATCAGAGTGAGTAATGGACACACACGAGATTGATACCATTTACAGATGCACACCATATCTACATAGCTGTCACCATGCCTCATCTAACCACTTAGCCTCTTACATATTAATATTTCATAATAGTGTGTAACATACTGTAAGAGACAACCTATTAAGCATGGCATTTGAACTCACAATGCGGCTCAGGGTTTTATATTCACTTGGTATCGTAGAGCTACTACATATGTCACACAAGTCAGAATGTGCATGGATTAAGTATCCTTCCTCCCCTCTGTCAGCCAAAGGTTTACCACTGAATTAGGAGTCCCATCTGCCTCCTGTGCGGTGGGAATTACAGCACTCTAATCCAGCAGATTTTTTAGCAGGGATTTCTACTTTAGGATCCAGACAGCAAAAACAGTCAAGGAATGTTCTTGCATTCCTCTCCTAGCAGTCTATGATCCACTACTAAAGCTTATAATCACGTCAGAGGGCACACCTACAAGTTTCTGCTACAACTAGCTTACACCTTCAATTGCCAAAAAGTAGGTGAAGGCTGCAGGAGTACACCCGTTAATATGATGTGGATGGTGTTTCATTGGTGTACCAGCAGCTAAAAATAATCACCAAATCACTCGTAAAAGACAACATAAAAATTAAATAAAAACCCTGGATGATCTTGTTTCTGGTGTTTCCATTGATTTGGTCTACCTACAGCAGCTGACAGAGCCCTCTCTAAGATTCCCCAAAGAGGTCCAATGTCTAATCCAGAAGATTTGACAAAGCCAGAGCTGGTAAATCTGGCTCTGTTCGTCATGGGTTGCCAATGCTAGCTAATTGGGATTTGAGTAAATAGCTTTAGCTTGCATGTCACTCTAGCATCACTGGGTGTTTGAGCAAGAATTAAAGCGGCACAAGCATCCTCATAATTTTTACTACAGGTGATATGATGTTCCCCCAGATTTCACTTTTCAGTAATGCATATGTCTGAACAGGTTCATGAATAGAAGATATTTGCTCCCTCTGGCATTTGCATTTGTTCCTGCAAGCTTTTGCCTGATATAACAACATTATCTATTACAGAAAAATATCCAGGACTGAAGATTTAATGAGTGTCAAGCCCATACTGAGAGAGAGGGCCATTACCATAGATAATGTCACAAGATTTACTCACAGAGGCTGATTTATAGCACTCTTGCATGTTACTCACATATCATTCTCTTCAAACTATTAAATATGGTCACAAATTTGGCTTGAAGTGAACAAGAAATATGAGTCAAGCTTGATGTATGTGCATGCATCTGTGAAAAAGATTATTCCTTTCAGAAAAGAAAAACACATGTAAGGGAATATAGAAAAGTCACCTGCAACTATTAATAAGAACTAATAATTTTTTGGGTAATAGGAAGCCTAAATCTGAATATTTCCCCATCTGTCAACATCTCATCATTCTGTTTTGTGCTGCTGATAACTTTCACAAATTATGCATCAGGGACTAATTATGAGGACAGTATAGGTGTACAGTTGAGTATATGTCTACAGTTCAGAAGGTCCCAGTGAGTCAGTGACGCTGCAGACAAATTTATGACTAAGAATAAGGAATATCTTGCCTTCTTTCCAGTCGCCATGGTACTCTTCTCCACTGGCGTAGGTGAAAGATCCTCTGGTCAGAGTCATGTCACCCCTGTTTTCAACAAACACGTTCATTTTAAAAGACAGAAGAACTAAAACAACATGTTTATATTGGTGACAGGTAGTTTATATCTAAAAGTAAAACACACCACAGTTTTCGGGAGGAGATGGGCATTGTGAGAGAGTAAGGGTGTATGTCTGCAAGCCTTTGAGGAAACCAATGAGTCTCCTCTAGCTCTATGATGCTGTTCTTTAACTGGCCAGAACCTCTGACCTCACTTAGAAGGAAGCAAGCAAAGAGAGAATATTCCCTACTGGGATTATGGTGAGGATGTTGTCAACATCCATGCCAGACTTCATGAAACCGAAAGAGGACATAGCTTTACAGTTGTTGACCATTTGCTTATGCAATACTCCAGTCCAGCTGGGTATTCATGACCCAATGCTGGTAAAACCGTTATTTACTGGCTACATGTGGTTTAAGAACCCACAATTATCATTTGGCATCTCCTTTAATTGGTGAAATTAATCAAGAAAGAGAAGAAAAGGTATGCAGGCTCAGTGTTATAGCCTACTGGCTCATGTGACAAGTATTACATTTCTATAGTTACAGTACCAAACAGGATCATTTTGCAGGACATGCAACATTCACAATTGCTACATAGCTGAAGCTTTCATCCCCTTTGCTTTCAAATAGGGTGGAATTTAAAGTCAGAAATGTGGGAAAAGCCTTAGTGTAGTTGCAATGTCACTCTGTGTGTGTGTGTGTGTGTGTGTGTGTGTGTGTGTGTGTGTGTGTGTGTGTGTGTGTGTGTGTGTGTTTTGTGTGGGTCGAGTTACTCCAGATCCTCTGTCAACCCATGTGTATGGTGGTGGTTGTGTTGAAGCTGATGTGAAACGCCTTCTACAGACTTTAAAACGTGACAGCAGCATGACTACAGACATAAACAAAGGCTTGTCGCATGGGTCTCATTTCAAAAATGATGCTGAATGGCCGTCTTTCTTTCAAACAGAATGGCAGTCAGGTGTAATTTTACCCATATGCCATTGCCATTTAATTCATAATTCATCAGTTCACACAAAGCCTGAGTCTAACGTAATTGTAAATATCCAACTTGTGAATGCCTGTCAATAGCCTATGTGTCGACCAGTGCAGCCTTTAGATACATGTTGCTGAATAAGATCTATAGTCCATGCAAACCGATTGTAACCTCTAGCAGCACAGCTATGAACGAAAAGCATCTAATGTCATAATTTAGGCCTACCTGTACACTACGTTTGTCGTCTCTGAAGCATGGAACCACCGTACAAGAGCGGAGGGGCGTAAAAATATATGAAAACACCGGCTGAGAAACGTATGCCGCATTCAGGTCTTGCTCGTAAGCTCCTTCATCCGAGCTCTAACGTCTTAAAGGATAGTGATACAGGCTCCAGGTGCGCTTGCTCACACAAGTGATGAGGGAATGTGCTTTAAAGGGCGTTTTAGTGGGTGTTTTATTTCAGAAATCAGGTCTGCTGCATTGCAGCAGCTGCATTAACTGGGACATATAGTCTATTCATGTAACGAAATTAGAAGTCACATTGTTTAACTCAGTCGATATGGCCTCTGATAAAAACTCAAGCTTGCAGCTCATATGAAAACAAGCCATGTTTATTGTAATGTTGTGTTCATGTTCGCGCTCATGCGCTGCAGATTTTCACACTTCAGACGGCACTTGAAGGCATCATCACAACAGCATTATTGCAGCCTGACCGCCGCGCTGTTTCATTGCATGACTGTTGATGGCCTTCATTGAAAACTTTCTCTGATTGGCCTGATGTGCTTTTGGACAGTTGCAGACATATTTATTAAAGCCATTTTTCTGAGGCTTCTTGAAGCGCTCAACACTTAAGCCGATAACAGCAGCCCACCGTTTATTTAGGTTTTACCCTAGGCAACATTAGCCTATGTGTAATGTGTAGACCATAACACTGCATACTCTAATGAACTATAAATAAAATATATTCTTCAAATGTTCTTATTCGTATACCACAGTCAACACCATACACTATGCACTCAGTGGTATAGGACTCAAGTAAAATGTTTCTCACTGGGCAGGTGAATAATGTAAACATATCTTTGGCCATAAAAGTATTTTATTGTAACTCATAAAATGTCTTAAATAGCAAGACATATTTCCTTTATTACTATTTATTACTGGTGCATGTGGGCACTGTTTACATACTGTCTAAAAAGCTGGATTGTTACTGTGCCTAAAATCAAATTAGCTTACCGCTACATCTAAAACCAGGCACAGTTAAAGTAAATCACAGAAAAGTTATAAGCAAACTATCCCACTAAACATGAATTAAAAAATTATTCCTGCCGTATTTAGTAGCCTAACTAAAGCCTCAAATTATTTGAGATGAAGCCAGGGTCTAGTGGTGGGCCCTTAGGATATATTTGACATGTTTTATGGTATTTTTTCTTTCTTTTTATATTATATAGGATTATACTTCCTTTTCTGTATATTTTGACTGCTATGCACCACGACACTAAGACAAATTCCTTGCATGTTCAAACCTAGCTATTCTGAATGAGGCGGGGAAATGTCATAGAATATTTATTTATCTGTATATTTCTTTACTCTGTTGCTGGGTAGCCAACTCACTAATTTAATCAGACCGGTTTGGTGACTTTGTGACTGAAACCTGTGAGCATTTCCCTGTGGAGAGATTTCCTCTTTGTACGCGGGGACGCGCGCGTTCATACAGGCAGAGTGCTTCCTCTTCCCGTGCGGGTGCCCGCCAGAGAAGAACGATTAGAAAATGGCGAGTCAGTGCAGAAAGCAGCAATGCACAATCGACAGGCGAGGCTTTCGGCAGGAACTTGACTCGTGGCGGCACAGACTCATTCACTGTGTAGGTAAGGATAATGCCAGCTACACAGGGTACGGTTATACAGTTTGCATTTCGCCTCTGTGTGGCCGATATCGGTGTAAATAACCATCTATTACCGCACTCACTCGGGGCATCTCCGAGCGACTTTTTGTCCTCAACTGTTTCGTTCGCCCGGCAGCTAGTCTGAGCCGAGATAGTTAAATGTTGCAGTTTGTGACAATTTTGCCGCACTTCTCGGGTGTTCTTACTGTTTTTATTGTTGCAAAAGACTAATTGTAGACTTTGGTTATCTACTGGCGAAACGTTAGTTTGTTTAAAGGGCACCGTGCTTGTTAAAGGGAGTGTCGCACAGGAATTATATGCGTTGTGTTGCGTCGGCCAAACTGCAGACCCCGTTTGGTTAAATGCGCGTTCCCGTGTGATGATACTGTATTTTGGATGGGGGAGGGCGATGTGTGCCTGTTGTGGATGTTAACATTTAGCTTTAGTTGCCTCTCAATTCACCTCTGCTAGGCGCGCACTACTGCAATGAGGAAGTGGCCGAGACCCCACTGCTGGGGAGTTTTATTTTTAACGATGGAATACTAATAAACTCCTCTGAGGTTTGTTAGTGTCTCAGGCCCGTAAAACACTGTTGTCAAACCAGCCTCCACTTCGAAAAACACGGTCAATCCAGCCCCCACGTTATTTTCCGGTGATTATATATATTGGGCATTACGATAAGAACGTGAGACCTGATTTCAAAATAAAACCAACCTTCAGGGCGAAGGGATTTCACCTTTATTCATTCTGAAAAAAATGAATAATTGACTAATTTGACTATTTATACATTTATAAATAAAAGGAATACATGTATATAAATAATAGTGATACCTTCAGTCTTCCTGTTTCCTCAGATCATTTTCACTTCATATTGATAATAGACCACCTCAGGGTGTCACTGTAGAAATATCAGAACATTCTGGTGTACAATTTCAAAATGTAATCCTACTAAAATACAATATCTGAGCTATACTTACATTGACATAATTTCAAAATTAAGACATCATAATTTAAAAAGGGCAAGATCGGTTTTTATGTGTTGCCTTTAGGGTTTGAAGGTCATGGTATTGTTTATATCTTGTGTGAGATAGGATCAAGGTGGAAGCTAAACTATAGTTTGTGATAGTGTTGCTAAAAATAATATTTGGAGTAAACACACAACCTGCTATATGGGCCATGACTGGTAAATTTGAGCTTTAAATGCTCAAGTTAGGAGAATTGAAGACCCTATATAAAATGGGCTACACAAGTTAATTTAACTACATCTCAAATATATCCTCATTGGCCTATGGTGCAGTATATGAGCTATCTAATATGTTAATATCCTGCTGCTGAGCATATTATGTAGTGGAATCAAATGCAGCATTCGTCTTCATGCATATAGACACATCTTGCAACTTGGTCCTCTCCAGTACACATGATGTGAGTATATTGTGAACCATTTAAAGTAGACATAAAAGCCACAGTTATTGTTATGAAATTATGTGTGATTACAACAGCAGCAACAACTGCAGATCAATTGCAGCAAAATTTCCTTCAAAAGCTTTGTCGTACTCTTCTCCTTATTTCCCTTCTGTATGTGCAGCAGTTTAAGATAAGGTTGTTATGTAGTTTGTGAAACTGAAAGTGAATGTTACTTTCTCTACACTACCCTTTATTTACTACTCGTTTAGATGCACATGATCTTTGTTTGTGTTGTTTAGGTATTTGATATTGCATGACGTGCCTTGCGTGATGTGAAGTAACTTATAAAATAAATTAACACTGCTGCTGTAAGACTGTTGACTATGGTAGTTTTTTCCGAAACTGTTGATGAATCTAACATATTCCTCTGTCAGTGACAGTTTGTAATTCAACTAGTATTCATTATTTGCCTCCACACATATGAATAGCTGGGTCAAACTTAAAACCGTAGTTATAAACATTCCAAACCTAGGACTGTTCGGATTCGACAGAAATGCTTGAAGAAAAGGGAGAGGCCATTTTTAAATCGATGCCTTGCTACCCTCCTTCTCGTGACTCGGTAACATAGCAACCGCTGCTGTGGACGCAAAGCACCATCACACACAGACCGATCAAGCAAATGAGGAGGAGAGAGTTTTCCTGTGATCCTAATGTTTACTATCAAATTAGCTCTTTATGTTGTATATTTAAACTGATCAATATATTTGAGTTATTCCCACTTTTATCAGTCTCATAGAATTTGGAGTGCATTGTTTTTCTGTACTGGCACATTAAGAAATGCAGCATGCTTCAGAATCCCTATTTTTGCTTTAATAGAAAAGAAAGTGCATACAGCCTGGAGTGTGTATGCACAGTCTGCTGGCAATCAACTGCCTCTCTTAAGTAGAGAGAATTCAGCTGGAAGAATGTGATAACAGTTTTTTTATGACATCAGCTCAGAAAAAACATTTTTCAGAGGATTCAACATGGTGGCGACAGTGTGGTTTAGTGAATGCCAGTCAATATCATATATTTTCAGACTGCAAAGTAGTTTCATTCCTTTTGGCAGGACATAATAAGAGAGTGTTTGATATTAGGATTCTGTTTAGGTTTGATGAAGGCCAGTTTCCAACAAACGTGACTTTAGTAATGGGCCGTAACTAAAGTAAAACAATAACTAGAATGTGGATAAGCCTGAACTGGCTGTATTACTTTATTGAATTTATGTAGGACATTTATGTAATGGAGAAATTGACCTTTTCTTTAAAGCTGCAAGTTAACAGATTTCAGTCACATTGGGTGAAATGGATGCAGTGTAAATAATGGACTAAATGATAGATGATGATTATCATCTAAAGGAAATCAATAAATATGATGTCTTTATTCCATTTTGTTCCCAACATCTCCATACCTGGTTATTTAATTATTTATTTATTTTTGTTTCTTTTGTACTGTCTGCTGGTTGGAAGACTTCCTTTTCTTTCTTACAGTGTGTGCTTACAAAAATATATAAAACAGTAGAAATGATTAGAAATGTCTATGGTGTTAAAATCGATGGGCTTGAAATACTCTCAATAATGCAGATTTTGTAAAATAAAATCAAAAAAGTGCAAATATAGATAAGCAACCACACTCTGATTCAGTTATCAGTCCATGTCTCAAGTAAACATCTGTGCAATTTCTGCTGTGTATTTTACACATTTAATCCCCAAACATGCATGTATGCACTGTTTACTCCATGATTTTTGGCAAAATGCAAAAGAGAATTTGAATCAGCGTTTATACCACAGCGCACTTTGACTAATTTAAAACTCAGAACACTACTTCTAAAGATGCTGATCTCAAAATGTCACATTCAATCAGTCTCATAAAATGGCCGCCATGCTCTGGTCCTGTTGAAATAAGTAATGTATGTACACGGATTGGATTAAGTTTACTCCTTTGTGTTAAAGGAATAGATATGTTAGTTTAGGGAAGCACTAACACAGTCTGACAAGAACACCAATTAACCTTCCCAGCCATTTAAAGGTTCCTGTGGTGTCATATGTTAACAAATTCAGTTTGTGGCTTTTTAAGAGCTGGTTAAATACTGAATTCTGACTTAGAAACAGCAAGTAAAGCAAAATAACACAGACAGGCTAAAGCCGAAGTGGGGTGGAAATTAACACCCGCCAAGAGCCAAACGCAGGTAGAATTTCGATTTGGTGAGTTAATCTCAAAAGGCTATAATGTTTGTACCAAAATAGTCATGTAATAAAATATCTGGCATTAAGGCTCAGAGGAAATTACTCATGTATACTAATTTTTCACGCATGTCTGAACAGTGTTGCAAAACGGTAGGAGCACCCAAGATGGTCTGAGGGGAAGACCGCAGACCATCTCGAGCATTCCTGGTTTTGCAGCCATGTTCATAGTACATGTTAGTGTGGCTCTGTCTATGTCTTGAAAATGCCCATTTAAGCTGTGGAGTCTAAGCATGTAGTTGATGCATGCTTCAATAGACTCCATAGTCCATGTTCTTTGTTTCGACTATGTACTGAAAGCTTGCTTCTTTAAGTACAAAACACTGTGCGCACACAAGCAGCATGTTAAACATTTTAATCAGTCAGAAACCAGCGTGGACTGAGATCATTATTCATCCCATGGAACTGCTTATTGTCAATAGCAATATAAATTCAGCAATATCTTGAATATTTACAAACATGTTTCTACTGTATAAATGGTTCTAACAGTACAGGACATCGGCTACTCTGCTAAATTGTCACTTGCCACCAGTCTGCTGCTAGCTACTTTTCCAAAAGGCAATTTATTATTTTGGGTGGTAAAAAAATGTACCAGTCCCCTCTGCAGGTGAGTCAAAAAGTTAATTTCAGAAACTGAGTAGGGTTATAACTGGGCAGATGAATATTGGCATCACCTGTTTCACCAAGGATTCTTTGTGTGTACTATCAGTGTTTAATAATGTATTGGGTGAGCTGTCAGTGTGGACTGAGAAGAAGGTACAATACTAGGTAAGCTGTGTGCTCATTATTGAAAACAAAATGTAGAGAGAATGATAGCTTTCTGACCAGTCACTTGCTCCAAACCCAGGACTGTTCAGTTACTCACTTTCCCCTTTATGATTGACAAATGTCCCTTGTGTTCGGGCCATAATTGTGAAGCTCCAGAGTACATGACAACAGCATCAGTCTGCTGGCTTCAGAATGGCATATTCTGTCCATGACAACAAGGACATACTTCTGTTGGGCTTTTTGGTGGAGAGGGCTGCATGCCACCACCACCCTGCTGACGCTCAAATGGACATTTTGTCTTTGTGTATTTAATGTGAGCAGTAAAACCCCAGGCCAGAGACAAGGGCAATTGTCCCATAGAACAGCAGCAACAATTGTCTGTATGTTTGCCTATACATGTGTTCATGGTCTGTCAGCCCCCATATGCAAACTGTGTGGCTGAAAATGTGTGTTCTGTGTGGATTTGGGAAAATTTGGACTGGAACAGTACCAGCTAACATTTGAAAATGTTTGGAATGTGAGTTATTCATGTTTGCTTTTGACATGTGGGTGAGTGGGATTTAAGGAATTGCTCAAACAAATAACAAGCAAATATTGACATCAGGCAGATTGTCTTATTCATAATTTAAACTTTTTCGTGGCCCATTTTCTGTTCCAGTGTGCTCCTTCTGATGGGCTTTTGGCCTACATTTGCCTAATTTGCAAACAGAGCTGGCTGAGGTTTGTTGACATTTTGCGAAACATGACCAACAGCTTTAATGGCTTTGTATGAAGCGCACTGTCTTTGACTGTGTGTTTGCTTGAGATGTGCATGCCCCCTCTTTTATATTTGCCTTAAATCATGGTGGTCTTGTATTTGTTATTCAAAGTTATGCTTTGTGCAGCATTACACCATTTGACTGTCAGTTTGCATCACATCACATTAAGTATTCATGGAGTGTGTTTTCTTTTTGTTTTTTTTTGCTGTAGATTTTGCTCAAAGCTGCCACCTCATATCCTGCTGTATAGCCTTATCCAACTGTATATTGCCTGTGATGAACACAATGTGTAGTAGACGACAAATGAGATTTCAAGCACTGCTCTGCTCATGTCCATGTAATGTGTATGCTTGTTCGTTGACCCACTGATGTGGATAGCGTGGTAGGCAACAGCACATGCTTTTTTTTTTTTAGCTTGTTAGGCATTAGTCTTTGTCTCTGTGTGATGGTTTGGATTTGGATGAAAACAGTCATGCATTGTAGATCGATTTATGTGTGCAACATTGTCATCTGCACTTGTCTTCACCCCCATTTTACATCTTCATAGAGAAACGCCCAGGCATTTCAGTGCCTGAGATGCAAAATCACACCATCATCAGTATCCTAATTTCAATATCATATGAGATTAAAACATGACCTGTGCAGTTTAAAATTATGAAAGTATCCGTTGATGATCAACACATCCAGCATTTCCAAAAGATGCCTGGTTTAGCACAGTTTGCTTTGGTTGCACACTGATTTCAGCTTAGTGAAGCTCCTGTTCTGTGAGCCTTGGTCACTCCTTCTGTGAGTTGTAGTATGTGTACAGTAGTTACAGTGGGGGATGGGTTGAGTGGGGGTTGATGCAGCGCTGTACACCCTGAGCAGCACGAGAGCAGCAAAGAGAAGGGTGGGTCATCCAATGAAAAAAAGCATTGCAGTTCGACCATTAATATAAATGTTTGCATTTTATTCTGTTCATCTTGTGAAATATAAATTCTGGTAGTTATTCTGTTGATAGATTATAAGAATCACAGACATGGTAAGACATCATGTCCAAGTCTCTCATTCTTGTACAGGTGTCTTGATGTATACGTTGTAATCCTGCTGCCCACCAGACATACAATCTTTATCAAATAATCAAAGAATAGATAAAATGTTAGTTATTCAGATTGGAACTAGGTCATCTGACAAATCTAAAGTGTTTATAGTTTATAATTAAAGATATCAAAGAGATGGTCAGATGGAGCTCTCCAAATCTGACATTGGAGAGGTGTGAAGGGAGGAAATTTGACCATCCAACAAGCAGCAGTAGCAGTTTAAAGCTGCCAGTATGCATCTAGCTTGCTTGCAGGGCCTGCATAATATATTCAGGAGCTTGAATTTGATTTACATTTTTGTGCATATATTCTACAAATATGATGTGAAATATGACTGGGTTCCCTACAAAGCATTCTGAGTTTTCTGGACAGCGATGTCCCATGAGCTATCGTGTACTTTAGTATAACTCGTATAACTCCCCAAACTAACTGAAAATACAAAATTCCTCAGGAATTAGTTGAATAATTGAAACTCTGGCATTGATTAATTATCCAGGGGAACCTACAGTATGTTTTAAAATTAGGTAACAGTGACGTTATTATCAAAAATAAAATTTCATTTCATAATGGAGAGAAACAAAAACCTTGTGGAGCCATGTAACAAATTGAGCTTACAGCTAGCAGTATTTTTAAAGTAATCTCAGAACCTGCAGCTATGCTCACTTCTCGCTCACTTCGCGTTGTATCCTCCCATTATTATCATCTGGCATTGAACTGTGTAACTGCACAATGGTTATGGGCTGTGTCAAAAGTCACATGGTGCTTTGAGTACTGACACTGGAAAATCAGGTCACATGTGTATAAATGTTTACATTTGTCAATGTTTTGAGTCACATCTTTGTGTAAGCTTTTTTTAGCTACACTACCAGGCAGTGCAGTACCCACGTAATGCATAGTGCCAGAAATAAGCCATGAAGAGGGTTTTATCATGCATTATATGCAATTCTCAGTGATGTACAGCACAAATTAAGGTTAGAATGTAAGAAGGTTAAGCTGGTCCTAGCTCTGTGGGATTTCTCTTTCTAAGTGCTGGTGGGGAGGATAGGGGTGTCACACACTTCAGTGTTTTCTCTCTTCCCACCTCTTTTTGGTTACAAACCTTTCAGACAACAGATGTGTGAATGACACAAGTCTACTTGACATGAGCGCACACATCCCCTTTTGTGACGAGCTGGTTGAAAGGGACTTATAATTCTCCTTTCCTTTCTTTATTTTTGGACTCCCCTAGAGTACCTTTGCATGACACAGTTAATAAAACTACTTATTTATCTTATAATGGCCTTTTATGCAGCCATTCAGTTCAACATGTCTCTTAACAGGCAATTTTAGCTCCCGTCTCTTTAAGACCCACTCTGGCCAGCTATTCAGAAGGCTACCAAGGGGCAGTCCCATCAGAGTTGTGTTAATTTACTGGCACAGGAAAACACATTTCCTGCTTTATTGCTTTAAATAGAAACTTTTAAATGACCCATTAATGGGTGAATTTTGTTGTGAAGAAGAAACATTTTCTTCACCAAATTAGTGGAGCTTCATTAGCGGCACTAAAAAGCAGTTAATTTGGATTTCTTTATTCAGCACATCAGATCAGAAATAATGCAGGAAGGAGTAAAGCAATCAGAAACAGCAACAGTGATTATGATGTTTGATAAAAAAGCTGCAAACAACAAGTGTACCTACAACTACTTATTTTATTTTGCTGCGCTGTGTAAGCTTGACTCAAGTTGAGACTCGGAGTGACTACTCCCAAAACAGTGGGAAATCGCCATAATGTTAGTGGAGCACAGCAGTGAACTCTTGTGCTGCCTGAAGCTGATGACTGCACCAAGGAATCGGTCCCAAGCCAACGTTGGGTTGAAAGTAGAAAAAAATAATGGGAAACCAAGTTTTCTAGCCTGTGCCTTTTGCTTGCAGGGATTACTTCTACATACATTTACCTCATTATTTGACACTTTGGCCACATTTAATATGAAGATCTGGCATTGTATCATCATCTATTGACTGAAAATAAAGAATAATAGGTCCCCTTTAAATTACATTTAAACGTCAGTATCATTAAATTATTTGTCATTCTTCGTGGCAATGCCAGTTCACCAATGCCAGGATTGACCCATGTCACTGTCTTTCTGTATGGGATATTAGATTAGATATTAGAAGTAGGTCATACGAAAACTAAGGCATATTGGCCAGAGTTATTGCTCACCATGAATGGACATGGGCTCCATGAGAAAGCCTAAATCTAGAGTGTGAAATTGACTGGTTAATGCTCAAGGTTTGTGGCTGATTTAGCCATTTATTTAATGAAGTAGTCTTGTCGCTCAAAAATGTAAAGCTAAGATGAACTACTAAAGTACTGTGATTACAGCAGTGTTAATAGGTCTGAAATTTTCACTTGGCCAAGAGGAATTTCCCCCCTGTCGGCAGGCTTCATGCATGGAAAGCATTGGTTAAAAGCTAGTCAATTGCAGGGATGTTCTTATGTAGGGCAGGTTTCTCAGGTGCTGGAGTGCAATCACATAGTCCTGCTTGTTCCTTTTGTTTACTTGTTCTTGTAGCCGAGTCTCCTTCTGGCAATTTGGTGTTTAAAAAAATCTGGCTGTGAGAATATACTTTGGAAAGAATTGTGAATAATGATCTCTGGTCATAGGAGAGGAAAATAAGTGAAATTGTGACATGAATAAAAAGGAAATTACATTGACAGTACTTTCTTAATATTACACTTAAAAGAGACAATCATAACTTATGATTTGATTAATTCAGTTAATGATATGGTTTTAATTTCAAATTTTAAATTGACTACTACTTTTTTTTTGCTTGAGATGTAAGGTCCTCACTATATTGAAAGTGAAATTGCAGTGGTTATAATGTCAGTTTTAGCCTTGCTGGATAAACAGAACCATACTTATTTTTTGGTTGATAGTGCCTGTTTGTTGTTTTAAAAGTACTTTCTTCTTCAGAACATTTAAAAAAAAAAGGGAATGAGTGAAGAAAACAAGTGTTTGTGACTAAAGTTGAATTCTCTGGGTTTCAGCCAAGCCTCTGTATGTTCATTTTTAATTTCAGCATCCATTTGTCAGAATTAAGACGTGCCTTCACTCTAAACTGCCTTGGGGCAAGCTGCAGCATATATTTGGAGTAAATAAAAAAACAAGAAAACAAATGCTAGAAATATCAAAATGGTCCTGAATCGTCATACTGTTCTTAAATAGCTGGATGAGCGACATGAATGACTAACTCTCTCCTATAGTTTAAAAAGAGAAAAATCAAGTTATACGACGGTTACTATCATTTCTGGATAAAAGGACTAAATCTTCCAATGAGCTTCAATGACATGCTGTCACTGAAATTTGGCCTGTAGGCATGTTTTTTCCCATTTTGGCAGCGAATGAAGATTACCAACCTTTTTAACCTGATTTCTTTTCATTAGTTGTTAATAATGTTTTAATATTATTAGGTGTTAAGCCCAGTGGCACGGATCTCGGGGCTCTTTTTTCTTTTTCTCATTATCACTTTGTACCTCTATACCCAGTGCTTATTATTGTATCTGGAGGCTATCTGATCACTTTTCCTCAAACCACATATGTGTAGCAGCGTCTTAATTATGGCCCAATTCCCTCTTCAACCTAATTAATTGGTAAAAGTTACTTTTAAACAGGAAAATTCTAGATACACCATAAAAGCTAAACACTGCTGTTAGTGGAGTAAAGTTAGTAACTATAAATTGGAATAAAAATGCAGCAAAACATCACTCTACTGCATGCCCTTTGCTGGTTGTTGTGCATTTTAAGTGTGGCCATTATTTACTGTTTTATACACTCATTTATTTTGTAGAGGTTGCATGACCATATCAATATTTTATCTATTGCACATGTAGGCAGCTCGCTCTTCTAAATTTAAGTTGCTGCTCCCCAAATGATTTTGTTTTAGAAGGGTTTTGTGAGTGTAAAGGCTCTCTTCGTCAGCCTCTACACCACATTATGCCAGTTTGCTGTGTTAATATTGCCTCAAAGTCATGATGTTACAGTATGACACATTTTTAAATGCCCTAAACTGCATTCCTGAAGAGTAGTTTGATGTCATGGTGCTGCTCTGTCAAACGAAAGTGGATGACCTACTTTTCTCCCCCTGCCTCTGAAATATTTCAGAAATAGGATTGGATAGCTTCAGCTGAAGTCCTGTGCACTAACCCAGAAACAGAGTCACGCTGCAGCTATAGGCAAGGCTGTGTTTTACCACTTCACCCCCCCACCCCCTTTTCCCTCTCTACGTTTGGCTGCTGAAAAGTGGGTGGGGATTTGTAGGGAAGGAGAGAGGGCATTTTAACAGATGACAGCTTTTGATTGAATTTACTGTGAGTTAAGAAAGAGAGTGGATGATAAGGGCTGATTATTTCCTCACTGGTTCTCATCTGTGAAGACATACAGTAAGTAAGCCTTTACTGTGATGTGTTTTTGGATTAATTCGCCACATTTTCATGTAGGTTCTAAAGATTTTTAAATTTCAGGGGTACTAATATTTTACGTAGCTTTGTAGCATTGCTGTGTTGTATGTATTTCTCACCAGAATTGTTTTATTGGTGACTTTTTTAGCCTAGAAGATTTGGAACAGTACACACTCATTTGAGATTTGGTTCAGTGGACAGATGTTACCTCTGACCTCTTTAGCGGTTGATTTAATGCATGTAGTGGTTTTGAATTGGTTATATTGACCCTGCGGCAGTCAGCAGACATTGCATATTGTGTTAATGCACTGTTAAGTGAAGTCCTGTGCAGCCTAACGCACTATATAGTACAAACAGCTGGGACTGTAGCATACCACTGTCTCTGTCAGCAATGCATATATTTTCCTCAGCCTGTATACATACATTAGGATTTCTTGCTATTGCAGATGTTGCTTTGTAACTTCCTTGAATGTATAGTGTTAAAAAACGTCAGCGGATTGTGTGGATTTGGTTTTGGTTGAATTTATGACCCTTTTTATGGGTGCTTAATTCTATATGATACTTTTACATCACCGTCTTGTTCTGGCTGTTTCTTTTTAATGTTACAACATGCAAGCATTCCCAACTCTGAAGGTGCTTCAGTTGCTTGGCAACAGCAGGATGGAGTGCATGTATTTACAGATGAAGTAAAAACCTGTGGTGAAAGCTGATAGTATGTGTTTTAACAGAAGCAGGGGGTTGCTTACGGGGGTTGTCAAGATGAAATAGAAAGGCAAAGATGAGCCTGGTTGTATGGATAAGACGTTTTCACGTGAAATGTCAATTATGTACAGTATACTGTACAGACTCTTAACAGTTTTTTTCTTCTTACAACAAATTAATTTGGGTCCCTGGGTATATTTGGTTATCTTAAACAGTGATGCATTGAATCTCTTCTGGTTTCAGTGCTATTTAAGAGTAAATCTTAACCAGTGTTTGTTCAAAATGTAAAGATTCAGTGTGCTGTTATGATAATCACTGACAACTGCATATTTATTGAATGTCATGTCTTTCCTCAGGTTTTGAGAGCATTCTTGAAGGTCTGTCTGATCCAGAGCTGGTCGAAGACCTCAAATTATTTAAAGGTAAGAAATTTCACGAACTGGTTAACCCTTAAATGGTTTCTGTATCTGGTTTATTTAGGGCAGATTTTTTATCATAACAGTGGCCACGAGGTGAACATAGAAGAGTATTTTGACATGAATGAGAATTTGTGGTTTGAGTGTAATCTGTTATCTGGTCATTATGACAATGCTGCTTCATTGTACCATCTGGTACCCCTCTACATTCACTCCTCTCTACAAGGCTGCCCCTCTGGCTGCAGAAGAGAAGATGCCTTGTGTTCCTACCAAGTTGGTGTTTTGGATGGCGCAGGGCCAGTGTAAAAGTCTACACTGTCCTACAGACATTTTTACAATGCATTATATTAGTGAGACAATAGTGGGCATTATATGGGTTTTCATTACATTTGTAATGAGAGGACTGTCAGAGTCTAAAAAGACTGTCCATAATAGCAGTTGAGGAAAGAGACTGCTGAAAATGACGCTGAAGCGAATCAATAAATTGTTGATGCAGTCAGTCTGACTAAAAGAAATCAAAACACTTTTGTTGTGGCCCACCCATTAATGCTATATTCTGTTCACTCCTTTTCTGCTGTGAAGCACAATTGTTAAGTTGTGCACTAAAGAATATCACATTGTCTGGGAATATTATAGTCAGACTGAATTCAGGAGGTTTAAGTCAGATGGTATTAATAATTAAGAAAAAGGCAGAACGTTGAAACAAAATGTGTTATATGTAGGTCAGTCAGGCTTAAGAAGAGCTTTTACGTTTTTGTGTGTGATTTTGTTGTCAATGTTACATTGGTTTATTTCTGAAACAAAATGCTTACTTTCAATATATTGTTAGTTATCAAGTAAAAAATACACTTTGTTAAGAAAAACTAAGAACCACATTTTTTTCAGAATACTGTATTTCATTTCTTATTATCTGTTTTGTGTCCACAGACTTAGAGCCTGTAGCAGTGTCTGACTGGTCATTTGAGGAAAATTGTCTATTCTGCTGTTTGAGACGAGACAAAGTAAAGGTAAGATTTCTTGTTGTGTTTTTTTTCTCTTCACATTTTGGTAATGTATCAGAGTGACTTTCTATAAAGTAGCTTTATTTTGTGGCTTTGATAATTTCAAACCGTAACTTTGGCAGAAGAACATAGGATATGTGACAAAGATCACAGTCCAGACAAAGCTATAATTTCAGTTGTACTGCAAGACTTCGATCTGGAGCCCTGTAGATGATGTATGGTTGAATGGATGTTCGGAGTACAATAAATGTGCCTTTTCTCTCTAATCCATTAGGGTTGTCCAGTAGGGTTTATAACTTGCAGAATTACTTGTTACTTAAATAATTTATCCTGGCTAAACCGTTTTGTTGTTTGACAGGAACACTTAAACAACGAGGGGCTTGAAGATACACCCAAAAAAGATCAGACCACAATCAGCAGACTAGAGCAACAAGCTGAGGAGTTTCTCCATGCAGTCCTCAGCAGAAAAGGTAAGTTTTTCTGTCTCAGCGATGAAGCAAGTTTACTGCGTCAGTATTTTGCCTTGTGACACTAATGAGCTTAGTAGGCTTTTATGAAACATGACTTTTAGCCAATGGAAAATGACTTAAGCATGTATGTGTTTTCTTTAGAAAGGAGGGGTACCAAATGGGGTTATATTTTTAAATAATCTTACAATGTGGCTGTGAATGTTTATTAATGATCACATATAGCTCAGTAAAGGAATTCAGATGTAAACATTGTATTTTTCTTTCCTTCACAGATGTGCCAAGTTTCTCAGACCCACATATTCCAGTAGTGGCTCGAGAGATCCTTGAGAGAATGATCCGACAGTTTGCTGCCGAATATACCTCAAAAACTAGCTCCCCTCAGGACAGTTGCTCAGATCCCCAGCCACACTCTGACCAAAGCCTACCGACCCCACCCTTGCTCTCAGGAGCTCCTCCAACCAGCCCTGCTGCCACACTTGTGGAGCCTGCACACAACCAGAACCCAGTCCTCAGCAAGCTTCTCATGGCTGACCAGGATGCTCCTCTTGACCTCACAATCAAGAAGCCCCTGACTGAGCCCAGTGAACAAGGTAGTGTGAATTCAAACACATCAGTAACAGAGCAGATTATTCAGGACTGACGACTACAATGGCGCAGTATTAAGTAAACATGTAATCTAAATGTTGTTACCTGCTTTTTTTAACAGACGGAGTCCTTGACTTGTCTATCAAAAAGAATCGCTGTAGCAGCAGCAACCAGTCATTCCGTAGTCCATGCCTTTCTCCAGCCACAACCACACTCAAAGGGTAAGATAAGCTTCTGCATCTTTTTGTTGTTGGTCTCCAGTTCTTAAGCATCAATGTTATTATAGTCTGTGGATATGTTATGTTATAGTTTAGGAAGACCATGAAAATTTGAAAGCAAAATTAGATTGAAAGGTTGGATTTTTTGACATAGGGTGGCTCAAGTCACTTGTCATGGAGTCAATGCATGGATGTTAGCTGAGGCCTGTAAATTGAAGTCCTGAAATTAGAGGTCACTCAGCCATGTGGTGGCTTGATGAAAATGAACGGCAACAAACAGGCTAACAGAAATGTTTTCTGCCACAAAGCAACATGAAAGAAGTTTTTACCATCTGCAAAACCTTTTAATGTGTTTCTGCTCCTTGTCCCTTCTCTCAAACCTTACTCCAGTGCATCCTGGAAGATGACGTTTAAAATAATTCAACTTAGTATAGGTTTATGCAACTGCCAGCCGTTAATGTTTGCTGCACAGTTCACTGGAATTGCCAGCTGAATGGGCAGTACTTTGTTAGTATGTTTGTGAGGGCCAATTTGGCTTAAAATGATTCTATTAGCAAGCCCTTGCTTTTGATTCTGCTCATTATTGTCTAGCAAAGCACCGTCTTGTTTTATGACCTATGATTCACTCCAGGACTTGTAGCCTCACTAATAGTCTTGCATCTATATGCAAGGTGAGTAATTTGTAACATCTTCTGTCAAAAAATCTAACTTTATAACTGTAGACGACTGTAATAGATTCTAGAATATACAAAACCTCTAAACCGCTGCATGAGGACTGAAGCTCTAAATAAATGCAGCAAAAAGTCAATACACAATTTAAATTTTAGGTGAGGCTTTAAACATTCAAGAGATTCTCAACATAGGAGTCATTCAATAGTAGAGGTGTTAAAGTGAATTCTTTCACAGTTGCACGTCATTTTCCTCTCCAAAGGAGAGACTGCATTTTGGTTGTTTCAATACCAAAACATAAGTATTGCCTGTATTTCCGTTACTTTGCTGTTAACATGGGTCATTTTCAATCAATATTCATGCCTTTCAGTCCTGTAGAGCATAATAACAATTACCAAATCCTTGAAAATATACATTCCCTTGGAAAACATTCATGCAAATCTGAGGATTGTTTCTCATTCTAATTGTATTCATCGCAGACAAAAATAATTGAGTCTCAGTATATCTATCTTTATTTAAATAGTGTTCTATTTTCTATTTTGATTATGTTTTACTGGCTTTGCATTCTCTACTTGTGCTGCGTTTTAGAGCTGATAGGATCTAAAAGGGATCTTTCTTAATTCAATAAAGCTGCCTCTGATTTTTATCTCACACTGAATATAATGTGCCACATGCACGCTGTCTTCATTTTGATATCTGAATATTGACTTAAGAATATAAAATTAAGCTATTTAGATTAGGGATATTTGGGATATTTTTTGGTGAGCTGTCAGATCTATCAAAGATTAACTCACAACAACAATAATAATAATAATAATCATATTTATAATAATAATAAAAATATCTCAATTATTTTGGATTATTCTTTAACTACCAGACAGGTTCTCACCTAACTGTTGCACTCTGTTTTCTATCTGTGGTTGCATTCAGTCAATCAGGCTTTGAGTTTGGTAAACACAACAACCCTCTGCTGGCTTACTCTTTTATTGCTGTGCTTGTTCAGTGGTAACGTCACACACAAAATGTCAAGAGCTATACTTGCTTTAGTCATTTTGTATTTCATAGTTATTGTGCCCTGCGTAACAGCTACATGCCAAGCTGCCTTACATTAGTGACAATTATCCCCACCCTCCTCTTTCTGGCTATGCTTTGAGCCACTGGAATACAAAGACATTTTATGTACTCAGTATTATCCTTTTCTTTGATTTTATTTTCTTGGTTTCTTTGCCCTCTCTTTCCGTTTTGTTTCTTACCTCTTATGTTGATGCACAATTTGTAAACAGTCATCAAGAAAGCAAATAAAAAAATTGTCAAACTTGAGCCTTTTTTTGTTCTTAAAAGATACACACACACACACAACCACACAGTTTGTTATTCTAAAAGATAGTGATGTTACCAAAGCAAGGTCATATAATAAAGGAGTGGCCAACATCCTCCCCTCCCCAACCCATCCTCCTTTAGAAAAGACAAAAGGCACTGTGCAAGCTCTGCTTACACCCAATTTCCTTCCATCCAATCAGGCGATCCTTGAGAGCGGACGGACAAGTCGGGCTGTTTATGAGGCGCCTACATGATGGGAGGAGGAGGGAGAATATCGGCCACTCCGCCCGTTATAAGCCTCCTTCGCCTCTCGCATACTCGCTGCACATCAAAGAGGAGGTTGGTCTGGAGAGCGATCCAGAGTCACCTCTCAGCCATAACCACAGCTCCAGACCCACTGACCTCTTCAGCAATGGATCTGCTTCCTGGAATTCCAAAACTCATTTTGGGGCCCTCCTCAAACTCAAAACCAACAGTGAGGCTAGTGAGCATTTTAAAGACATACCCAGGTTATTGGAAGCTGCTGGGCTTTTCTCAAAGTCACTGGCCTATGGTAAAGGAAACCTCCAGGAGGCCTGCCAAGACAACCTCTCTCTTTCTCAGACATCTTTTGACCTCAAGATTCCCCAGGTGCGAGTTTTGGCCACAGGAGCAGACCCATCTTGGGACTCCCTCTCCACAGAGTATACAGGTTCACTTTGTGAGAATGGTCTGGGAAAGAAGTTTCGTTCCATTATGCCGAGGCAGAGTCAGAAAAAGAGTACTGGAGGTTTTGATGGCTCAGGTTTGGAGAAGGAATACTGGCCTTATGACACCGACCGCCAAGCCTTGGGGGGAAACTATCCCCTGGATTCAGAGTCGGATCTAGCTAACAAACAGCCAAGGAAGAAACGCGGGCGATACCGACAGTACAATACTGAGCTGCTGGAGGAGGCAATCGTGGTGGTAATGGGTGGGAAAATGAGTGTGTCTAAAGCCCAAACAATCTACGGCATTCCACACAGCACCCTGGAATACAAAGTTAAGGAGCGATTGGGGACCTTGAAACATCCCCCCAAAAAGAAACTGAGGCTGTTAAGCCAGCTAGAGGAGCAGAGAGTTTCACAATCCCTCGAGACCAAAGAGCTCCAAAACTTCCAGGATATTGTTTCTGAGAAAAGAGAGAGTTCATCCACAGAGAATGGGAACGGTTTGCATGATGGGAGTCTCTCACCAAATGAGTGATATAACAGTAAAGTGCTAATAATGATGAAATAATGCATTTGCCAGACAGTGGAAGATGCTGACTTGTTTTTTTCATAAAACCTTAATAGATGTATGTAACATTTAAAGCAAAAATACCCGTATTTATTATTAACTTATTTACTTTATTTTTGTTATTAATACATTAAAATGTGTATATATGGCCATATATCTTAAATCAAGCACTTGAAACCTTGCCATTTGTTAGGAATTTTTAAAAAAACTACAGTGCATTGTTAATTAATTGTATTTCATTTATATAGGTTATGATTTGAAGATGACCATTCTTGGTTTCTTAAATGTATTCAGTAGAGTCAGAGCTATATCAAATCATGGCTGAGGAAGTGGCGCCCCTCAGTGTCTTCTCTCAGTACTGCTCAGAGCACTTAGTCATATCTTCAAAGTGAAAATACAATTAATGCAACTTTGTATGTAGGCCCTGAAAATATAGGTGAAAGCATACTAAGACAAAATTATTGTATCTATTATTTCTTTGTGGATGACAGTGAAAGTGTCTGTCACTGTTTTGCAAATGCACTTCACTGGAGATGTGAGGACAAACAAAATGTCTAAACTCTAATATATTCCAAACACTATAATATCCAAAATACGTTTTTTTGTTTTTGTTCATATGTTCATATGTGTATGTGTGTGTATATGTGTATATATATATATATATATATATATATATATATATATATATATATATATATATATATATATATATATATATATATATATATATATATATATATATATATATATATATATATATATATATATATATATATATATATATAATTTTTTTAATGTTTTTGAAAATGTGTACTTCTGGTTAACAAAAAATAAGTTTAGTACTATGTTATTGTCAAAGTCTAAATAATGTCTAGGTGCTATATTGACATTTTTAGACACTTTTAGCCCCTGAAGATTAAAAAAAATACAAAACAGAACTTTATCAAGCAATATTAGCATAAAGAGCCTAACTTACAGGCTGCCTGTTTTCTGTTTTATCTAGCTATGATAGCTAACTTGTTAGCTACAGTTACAATCATGCCTCAGTCCAGACCCAGCTATATGTCAAGCTATTAAGGCAAAACATTCAATGAAAATAAATGTCTCTTCCTGTGGAGAGGAAAAGTGATGGCTACCTTCTGGCAGTAGTATTTGTACTTCAAAGAGAAATGGCTTGCATACTTGAATATATTTATCTCAGGCTACATTGCATTTGATAGTCCACTTACATTTGATTTGAGTCAGCCTTTATTGGTTCAAATGACCTATTCTGCAGATACAGACAAGCCCAGACTTTTAAAAGACTAAAGATAAGACTATTAAACTGTGATGACTAAAGTTTGTAGTGTGTTACTACCCAAAACCCTACAATTCTAAAACCCTCACTATAGGGTATTTGCAGTTATTTTAAAAATTGATTACATTTTTTGATTAAAATATTTTTGTCTTGGAGGCAGCCACTTACTTGAGATCGTTCTGTTTTTGAGTAGCCATACCAAAGCTCAGGTTGATGCCATTTCATATTACTACACAGAGGGTTAGGTCATAAATTCATTAAATGTTTTGCCTGGTTTACTTGACAGAGAGAAGTCCATGTTTTGTTTCATGGAGTTCACTGCCTCATCCATTATACTGCTCTACGGGGACACCTCGGTGTGCATTATCCGTAATACCTCAGGACATTTCAGAATATGGGATTATTCCCATTATTCATTTTTCAGGTGGATACACAGCTGTAGCAAATCTTGGTAATTATCTGTTTGCAAATCTTGCATCCGTTTTACAAGTACACAGTGTTGCTTAGATTAACATTGATGTTTTTGGTTAAATAAGTTATTGCTTAACTTTTGATAGTTAACATTTGCAGTCATATATTACAAAAAATGCCTGCATTGTAAACGTTTTTAAGTTAGAGTTGATTCAGAAGTAACATAGCACTGTAACAATAACTCCATGTTCGATATTAAACTTACTGTGTTGCAGGCTTTTTTCTCATTTAATTTAATTGTTTAGTTTGTACACTGCCACTCATTGCTCTCAATGCAGGGACTAATGGTTAACCATTAGTGATGTTGATATACCAAACCTTTAACTCATAATCAATGTACATTCCTACACAATTTCACAAAATATTGAAAAACGTATTAATTAACCTATATTAATATATAGGTTCAAAAACTAAAACAAAACTACTGCTTTAGCTAGAGGTATACAAATGAGTAAAAACCTATTCACTGATCAATTTTTAATTAAATTATTCTTGCATTGACAATCATCCAGCATTACTCAAAAGTCATGCTTTATTTTCTCATTCAGTGTCTAATGCATCTTCATGAATACATATAAGACATACAAGTGCTTAGTGTTTATTGATAGGTAAGATATGCTTATGGGCTCCACATTATTTATTGTAGCAAATCTAATGGTCGACTACCTCATCTGGAATATCCATATCACCGTTTACTGTTCTCATAGCTGTTTTATGTAGCAGTTTGTCATGTACCCAACACAAGTTTATTGTAGAAAGATTGATTGATACTGATTTCAGTAAAGGAGAGTAGCTTGCAAATGGAGTTGTCACAGAAATTACAGTAGACAATCTGTCAAAAAGATTCACCACATGTAAATATCTAAATGTATCTCTGTAGTGATCTATTTAATGTTTTATAATTAGTTTTATTTGTGGGATGGGGGAAGGAAGAAGATGCTTCTTGATGTTGAGGTAGTTGGTGATGAGAGCATTTTGTTTCTTTTTTTCTTTTCTTTTTTAAATGGGTGAGTTTACTTCCCCTTACAAACCTGCGCAAACTGATTATATATTTTTGGGGAGGAGTTATTTTGCAAATGCAGTATTTATTAATCAATATTTATTAATGAATAGTTGTATCATCACTTAAGTAACCATGAATGTAAATGGCTTTAATAATACAAAACATTATTTGCATAAGTGTTTATAGACACATAAGTATATAATGCTTAAAAGGTATATTCAACTGTCTTACATGATAGATATGAAAGGATGACATTTAAGATTGTCCTCTACTTCACACTTGCACAAGTTGGGTTTTTTTCCTTCTTTTGTTGGTAAATATAATGTACATGACAAAAATATTTGTGAACTGACAGGATTAATAATTTTGCTCTTCAAATGACTAAAGAGTGTCCATAAAAAATATGTACAGATTTTATATATTTGAGTTAACAATTTACAATGTATAACAGAATGACACTGGGTGTATTTTGCATGATTGGGCTAAATTAGATATGACAATGGGACGTTGGTTGTATATGGTGAAGTTTATCTTTTTTAGATTGTTTTATTGAACATACTGGAGTGTTGTAGGTGTAATAACTGTGGAGTCAAAAAGATGAACTGTGAACCCGATATCTCTCTAAACCAGTTGATAATATGGGTAATGAATGATTCACTGAACATGTACGATAAAATACTCTCAGATATACCTAATGTACAGTACAGATGAACATCATAGATGAGTTAACACTTCAATGTTTGTGTGCTTGTGAAATATTGTGGAATTGAGGTATAATTTGGTTTTCTTCTGCTTTTTATATCAGTTATTTTACTCTGTAAGAAAAAGGCATGTACTTTGTGTCAGTTCCTCACTGCAATGCTATTGCTAAGTAAAACAGAGCAAAACCCTCAGGGATGAAACACTTACCACTCTTTATTCAGGTACTCCTCTTTACTCTTTAGACCTTACCAGCAGGGATGTGAAGTCAATGAGCTTAACAAAAAACAAACAAATAAAAAAAAAGGTCAGGTTCCACTTGCAGAAAAAGTTATTTTCTAATCTCAAAATGTTATTTTTTAATCTCTAAAAGCTACATTTGAGATATTTTGGAATGCTGTACAAATCATTTTATGTTTGGAGCCAAAAGTACATCTTTTTACTTTTTCACTCGCTCTTTTTATTTTTGTATTTTGTTACACAGTGAATATCAATAACCTCAGTTGCAGGTAAGATGTTGACTAATGGGGTATTTCTTTAACGTGTTTCTCTCTAGTTCACAGTGCCTCAAAAAGGAAGTATTTTATTTAAGACTAAAACTGCGTTCCTGAAAATTTCAACAAAAGTCCTAGGACTCTGCTCATTTAGTGTACAACATGTATTGCGTTTTTCATGCTTCCCACTTCAAAGGTTGTATTATAACCAATGTGGTTTAAAGCTGAAATCTGTAATGTTTTTTAATTACTATATTGCTCTTCTGTCCATGCATTTAGTGGAGAATGCAAAAAGAATTTCAAAGAAGTAAATGAAAAAAAATCCTCATTTAAGTTACCTGCTCAGCTATAGAGCACTCAGTAAAGCCTTCATACCATGCTGATTTTTGTTTTTCCATCATCTTTGCAAAGGTGACAACATTTGAAAAATTATGGATGTCAGTTTTAATGTGTCATAATATTAGTAGCCTGGTGTTTGGCAATGCAGCAGTATAATTTTTATACAAATGTATTGTCAGGTTGTTATTATCAGAGGGTTTTAAATAATTAGCATAGCATTTAACTTTTTCCGCTCTGTAGTGCACACTGTGTGCAAAGCAATTTCTCTTTTTCATCACTCAACGTAGCTTTGTGACATTCTATTTGTTAAAAGGGCCATCTCAGGAATCCAGATGTGGTTTCATTTTTCTGGTCATTTCCTTGTTAGAAGACCTCAGTGTAGCTAAGAAAGGACTTTTTTAACAAATAAAACTAACTTTTCAGAGTGATTATAATATAAATATATTTTTGGCATAATGTGATAGTGTAAATGCTCCAAAGGTATCGGAGGATTTTTTAATAGACCTACCTCACTGACACAACTTTAGCCAAAAATACAGAAGTATGCTCCCCAATTAATTACCTGATTAATTTAGATTTGCATCAGCACAAAGAATACTTCACAGGCATTAGAATTACTAATTTTGCATATGTACTGCCACGCCTGTATTTTAATGCTACTGTTTTTCTTTTACTGGTTAATTTGTCTTAAGTTGTTGAGCACTTGTATTTGTTATCCTTTGCACTAGTCATTAAATACATGAAAACTTGACAAAATTGATGTAATCTATATTTGCCCCCAATGTATTTGCTCTTTCAAGTGATAAACAAGTGACTTGTTTTAAACAAAGTGGGTCACCATTACTAAATGTCTTGTGCATGTGAAAAAAATTTCTTGATGTATACTATAACAAAAAAAAAAACACCACTGTGCAAAGAAGAAAAATGTATTAGCTGTAACAGTGTAATTGGTCACTGGATGGAAGATTCACTTCTAAAATCAGTTATTCTTCTAATAAATATGCAATGATAAATACTGTAATACATTTGTGAATCATTTCGCACAAACATTTAGTTCCACAACTTTAACACTTTTATCAGAGACTTACAGAGATGAATGGACATTCCTGCCTAAATATAATAATCACATACAAATAAATAGTATGAACCATTTTCACCTATTCTGAATGTTCAATAACTGTTTTGTTCTTTTTTCCCCTCAGTGAGTCTCCAGAACTGCATATTTCAAAGGCAAAAGACCTGCAGTCCACCTCGACACTGGAACACTTCATGGCCAAACTCTGCCCCCACCATCAAAGACAGATAGTTGATGCCATAAGCTTCCTACAGACGGAGGTCAAGGCTCTCACATCCTCCGACACACAGCAAGCCTGTAACTCTACCTCTGGGATCCAGGGAACTGCCTACTCCACTGCAAAATCCAGCGTAGTCACCCCTGAGAAGTCATGCTCTGAGCTAAGGTTTCCCAGTGAATCCACTCCCAAATCAGAAGTCCAGGATATGTCCCATTCTACCCCAAGCAGTTGTGCTATGAAAAAAGTTCCAGACACTGCAGTTTCACTGAAAACATCTGTTACTGCTGGCCCTGCCCTGGATCTTCGCAGCCCAGGGTCAGGTAGTGACCAGGTTTTGGTCACCTCCATTGCTAGTCCTGTGGATGCAGAGAACAACCGTCATGGTGATTATGCACCTCTTAAGATGAAAATCATGAAGACCAGCAATGTTGCTGCTGGTAAGAAGTTGTCATGTGTGCTCACAGCCTCTCTTTCATCTGACTCTGGCACTTTGGATGACAGACAGATTAACTCCAATTCATCGAGCAGAACAGAGATTCATAGTGCTAGACTCAGCACCTCTTTAAAAAGACACAATCAGTTTGGTCACACACATCAAGCTAGACAGAGAGAGACTCTTGGTAATGCCAAAGAGATACCAGCAAAACCATTTTCAGTTCATGTGGCTATTCCTGTAGACTCTCCAAGGACTGCCAGGAAGACCATGAAGGCATCCTCTGAACATCAGGCCAGGGACTCTTTTAGGGGAATGGTTGACCCTGATCTCGGCCATTGTGACATTGTTTATATCGACAAACCAATTACAGAGTGTTTTAAGGAACAGCAACGCAACATGGTCCCACGCCGCAATGCGAGAAAAAGCACCAGAGGACATATGTATTCAGATGAAATATGGGAGTTAAAAACTGTCCGCACATTGGCCGGGAGGGGCAACTGCCCTAATCCAATGCCAGAACTGATCACATTGGTCACCCCAAAACAAATACTTTCAAAGCCTGAAGGTGTTCCACCTGTGGATATGCCTTTTGCTGGAGCATGCAGGGAGGCAATTAATCAACAAATGTCAACAGAAGAGTCAGACGAGAGGGTGATACCAGGAACAGGAGATATGGTAGAGGTAGCAGCCAGTGAAGTAGACATTATAGTTGAAACCAGTCAGACAGATCAATGTAAGAGCAAGGGGCAGTCTGCTCCTCAATCTCCAAGAAGCTCTCCAACAGTGAACAGAGAAATGGATATGAGCACAGATGTAGAAAAGGATACAGCTGCAGATTCAGGGAAAACAACAGGAAGTGAAGAAAGTGTTGCTCAGGCAGAAACAGATAATAAGTCTGAGCCTCAAGAGGACATACGTGAACATATTGAGCAAGTAATGTCAGAAACAATAGTGAAACCATTGGAGAATAATACCATAGAAGAAGCTGAGCCGCAGCTTTCATCAGATAAAATGCAGAGCACTGAGTCTGTTCTCCAACAGAATAGTGCCCCATCACTTTTGAATCAAGATGAGGAAGAGACAGAAGAAACTGAAAGGGAGAGAATACAAGAGGAGCAACCTCAGGAACTTCAGCCAGAAACACAGATACTCTATGATGTCTTTGGAGCGACAGAAGAGTCCAACAACACAGATTCAGCAGAGGAGGAGATGTTGACAGAGCAAGAAATTAAAACAGCTGAAACTGTTAGCAGTGTCATGGCTCTAGAGACTGAAGATGATGGTAATGACGATAATAATGATGTGTCAGCAAAGACACTTGACACACTCTTGAAGGAATTACCCCCTTGGCGTAGAAAAAGGGGTTCTGCAATCCATCTGCCAAAGCGGTTAAGACAAAAAGAAACAGTGATTGTGGGCTATGTTAACGGTAGACCTATATCAGCCTCTGACAGAAGCCTGCGTCGTAGATCAAGTAACAGCAGCACATCGCCCACTAAAAGTCCAGTGAAATCAACTCAGAATACTCCCAACAAGATTTCTGTTGATTCAGCCATTGAAACCAGGAATTTGGAGAAACATGAACCTGAACCACATGTACATGTAGAATCGATTGAGAGTACACCTGCAATTTCACAGGAGACAGGACCATCGTCTGACACACCATCAATCCCGCCGTCAAGCCCAATATCTAAATTACCCTTAAGGACCAAACAAAGCCAAAAACAAAGGAGGATTCAGAGAGATCAGGATAGATCGCCTGTCCTTTTTGATCAGCCAGTTGATTCTCCCCAGAGTACTGAGTCCAAACGGCAACTTAGATCAACGAGCCAGAAGCCAGCTGACACTCCTGCGTCACCACCTTCTTTAAATGTTGTCACTTCCATATCCTCTCCAAAACCTGCTGTCACCCATGCCCTTCCATCTTTTGAGCAGCTCTCCTCCCTCACCCCTCCTCCTCAGCTTCCTGTTTCTTCTCCTCCTCTTTTGACATCATCTCCCCCTGCAACTTTTGAACAGTCCCAACCGAGCGAAGTCCCAGAGACAACTGCAGAATTAAACATTGAAAAAACTCAACCAATAGAGACAACCTCAGAAGAAACACAAAACACTGTGATAGAAAGTAGATTTCAGGCCAAACAAAAACTAAGGTCTGCAAATGTTGTAGGAGATGTTAGTGAGGATGAGAAGTATCAGCTTAGCAGTGA